>NC_085046.1:65362308-65662308 GCF_963662255.1 Cinclus cinclus
GTGCCTGGCTCCCTTCCAGCTGGGGAAGTGCATGAGTACAGCAGCTGGAGACACGAGAAGGCTCAAAGAAAAGAGGCTGACTAGGGAATGTTTAAACTCCTTTTTTTTGCAGCTTGAAGCAAGCCCCTGCTAAGGGCCTGAAACCAGGAACTTCAGAACTTCTAAGAGCTTCTTTTGTATCATTCTCAATCCAGAGTATTTATTCTCTGTCACAGAACACAGAAAGGAGAGGATCTTGCTGCTAGACTGACAGGGAAGCTTACCACTCCACTAATTTCCAAAGGTTCTGTTGTGATTCTTCCTTTAGGCCGTCCCAGGGCATTGGGGTTCTGGACACCACCTGCAGATAGGACACAAAGCTGATTCCCTGCTGGGCTGTTTGGCACTGCTGCACCCTGCACTAACTCCCTGCAACTTGGTGGGCAGCTCTGCCATGCTGCCAGCCCCTGGGAACCACCTCCTTTTTCAGTGCCTAGCAAAGGGTTTTCCTTGAAAACTATGGTCATCATAATTAGCTGGCAGCTTAAGAAAAGGTGCACTCAACGTTTCCCTGGAAAGTCGGAAAGTTCCTTATTGGTCCCTGATGAATATCTGACAACCATTAAAATCAGAGTTCTGCAACAACCCAGGGCAGGGAGGTAGCATTTCCCCATCTTCCAGGGCTTAGAAGTACTAGCATGCCCAGCCCAGTGACACACTAAGCAAACATGGAATATCTGCCCCTCGATGGAGGATTTAAAGACGCACGTGTTTCTCCCAGGGCTCCCCTCTCCTCTCCACAAGCTGGGGGGTGTTTTGGAGGACATAAAGACACAACACAGCTTCGAGGTGTTCCTGGAATACTAACCCCTTCCTTCCCACCCTGAGTCGCTCAGAAAAGTGCTTTGGAAATCTAGATTCAAACTACAGGAGTCCAGTGTTTGGTGCAGCACACAGGATATACATCGGAGCTTGGCCTGCTGTATTTCTCTGTCATACTGCAAAGAAAATGGGATCCCTCTGTTTTTCCAAGCCTCACACCTGCTACAGCCTCAGTTGCCCTGCATGACTGCTCACCCAGGGGAGCGGCAGGCAGGGCAGGTTCAGCTGCTCTCCCGCAGGCTGTGGGGATGGGGAGCAGTGCAGGTACTTGGACCTATGTCAGAGCTTTTGATCACAGAAGTCCTCCAAAACCCCGACTAAAGCAGAACTGGCTAGTAGTAACAACAAAATAATCCCGGAGCACACCAATGCCAATTTAAAAGGATAACATCTAAGTTAGTGTCAAGCTGTTATGAAATCCAAAGTGAAGAGCAGAATTTCCCTGTGAGCAAAGCAATGGATTAGCTCTTAGGGGTTTGTCCCATGTGCAGTCAGAATGATATCTTATTCTATTATGTTATGAACATGTTGGATCTAAAAAAAGAATAACTTTAAATGTTATCAGAAATATCTTCTCTTCATGTCCCTGTGCAAGCGCTGATAAACACTGCGGTGACATTTGCTATCAGTGTTTTTGTACCTATCTTTTAGCAAGGACAATGGCAAATTGGATTTTGACTTCCTCCTCCTATTTTGTTTAGATTCAAATTAATAGTTGCTACAGTTTCATGTAATGAAGTCTACAAATGCATTCTCTCACTGAATTAACAGATTGCCTCTAAGAGGCTGAAAAGAACAATAAATCTGAAAGTGTTCCTTATTCAGAATGATTTCCCTAACAATTTCTAGCAGGAGTCTTCAAGCTGTACATAGTTTGTAATCACATTGATGAGAATAGTCAGTATTCAAAATACAAGGCAGACTGGCTAAGTCTGAATGCCCTGAAGGATCACATGGAATTGTTTCTGAGGAAAACATTTCTACATCTCAGCTGCATGTTGCAAAGGAAAACCCCATTAAGAATAGAAGGTCATAATAGCTATATAAAAATTACAAGGATGAAAAGGAATAAAATAGAGAACAGAGTAACACAGGTCTATGGGATACATTTGAATCTGCAGTTCCTCTTACCCTTTCAAAGGGGAAAAAATGCACTCATTGTGTCAATCTGCATATTTGGAGGCATTTTAATGCATGCCTGAATGCAAGTCTAGGACATCATTCAGCTCACAAAACTGAGGACTTAAAAGTTAAGAAATTGCAATAGGAGGATCGCCTTTGCAATCTGAGGTATCTCCTCTCACTTATGCAGTCATGAACACACCTCAGTATGAGACTGCTTGTAGCTGTAGCTCTCCAAGGCCTAGCAGGGGTACAGAATCTCTCACATGTTGTCTCTGTCCTTCAAAGTACAAGGCCAGCAGCAGGAACCACACTTTGCTATCTGCTGGGGATGGGATGGAATGCATCCTAACCAAGAAAAAAAGCTTACGGGTTGGGGTAATATTTTTCATTAGCCCAATTAGGATAGTTTAGAAAAGGAGAAAACCTTCTAGACAGACAAGTGGTTTTAGAGGTCAGAAACAGGACTAGCAAATTCCCAATAAAGTTGCAGGCAGAGCTGCAGGCTCTGGAAAAAAAACCAAGAACAACCAAAAATCCCCCTTTCCAACCCCAGGATCCAAGCTCCATGGAGGCAGTGGTCTCCTTACAGATAATATAGATCCCTGTAGATGGGTGCTTGTCTGTCACAAGGGTTGAGACCTGCTTTTCCCCAAGCTGTGTTTCATATCCTGGTGGGGCCCTTCCTCCCTGGCGATCACTGACTGTGGCTGCAGAGGTAGGGCAAAACCAGGCTCTGGGTGGGAGAAGAGTTATGGCGCAAGCCACAGGAAGATGAGGGCAGCACAGGGCAGGAGCTAATCCTTCTGCACTCATGACACATCAGGGTAGCTCCACCACCCAGTCCCAAAACAGGAAACCACACATGGCAGATGATATTCACCCAGGTTTGGGTCTCCCCTTCCCCACCTAAATCACCTGCAGCCAGCCTGAGGCATCACTGTGTTCCAGCTGCCCATCAGCATTTTGGCCCTTGCTCTCTCAGATCTGTCTTCCAAGGAAAGTTATTTTTCTTGTATGCTTCCTCATGGTGTTGGCTGAAAGGTCTAAGGAGTGCTGGAGCTGCATTATGGAAAAAAAAGAAAAGCAACAGATAAATGGAAGGGATAAATGGGAACATTACAAAAGCAGTAGGTCAGATACACCAAGATTCCAAGGTGGGTCTGATAGTAATTTGGAATGCATTTCTCATTTAGGAAAGCTGGTACCAAGAGCTGCAGATTGTAGTTGAATCATCAGGTATTTACTGGAGAGTAAGAGGGGGCAGTGGTTGTCCTGGCAGCCTTGCTGATGTTTTTCTGAATTTGGAATATGCAGATAGAAAATATTTTCTCCTTATCTAGTCCTCAAAACTTCTTGTAAGTATGCATGCTTGCAAGTCACCCCAGCTTAGCTTTGTCAGAATAACAACCAATCATTCCACATACACAGGTCTGGCTTTTCTGAATTCCCTTGAAGGCTGAAAGCTATAAAGTTGACATGTTTTTCTCCATGTGATTCTCCTGGTATGGCTTTGCGGTGGCCTGATGTCATACCTAACCACAAAAGGCCATGATCTAATATACCATAACTTAAAAAAATACAGTGTCCAACACATTGGTTTCCAAACCTCACAGGGAAAATATTTATGCCATAAAATTTCTCAGCTTTTCAAAGAGAAGTTCCCTGAAAAATGACATTTTAAATACCATACTTGGTGAGTAGGAACATTAAGTGGGTGAATTTACTTTTTAAATTATTATTATTTTATTACTTGGTACTTCTATAGAATATAGAAAGTATTCTAGAGACATGAAAGAATGTTCCTTTCAATGTCCAGGTCTCCTTTATACCACACAGGCAGTTCAGCAGTTTGACAATGCTGGAGAAGTATAAAGCAGCCTCTGGGTGAGAATCTAGTTAGGGCAGTGGGGAATTGTGGTTTAACAAGTCAATCATTTACAGGCTGGAACTGAAGAAAATACTTATAGGAAAGAATATGAAATTCATCTGCGGCAAAGTGATGTTGGTGAGGGTAAGGCAGGAGAAGATATTTTCAGGACATTGTGAACAGGCAGGAGACTGTGAAGGGACAAAAGTGTATTAAAAAAAAAAAAAGGCAAACCCTTCAAGACAGACTTCAGGGTTGCCATTTATTGCTATTTCGTTTCCAGTGGCTGAGATTCTGTGCTGTTTTACAAATACACTGTTTGTGTTTCGCGCTAAATGAGTTTATCTTGAAATACAGCCCTCTTCCTTAGGGCTTGTGGCCTGTACAGCTTTCTTTCTGGCTTTTTCCCCCCTCTTTGTCCAGCTGTGTCTTCATTCCCACATTTGACTAAGGTGGAAGCTGGCAGTCCTTAAGAAGCAGGGGAAGGGCTGGAATTTCCCAGGTCATATGCAGGACTCCAGCCTTCTCCCAGGCATGGGGCACAGCTTTTGAGCAGGAAAGGTGCTTAGAGATGCTTTCTGTTCTGTAAGACAGCTTTAATAATGTCACTGTCTAAAATAATTCATTCTCTGCAGAGCTAGAAATACAATCACTGCTGACACAGGCAATCTTCAATGCATTTCCATTTCCATTTCCCCCTCCTTGCAGTGAGTCAAGGAAAGGGTGTTGTTAATTTCTCTCCTCATTGATGTCTCACACGCTTTGCCAGCATTATGGTCCTGCAGCTGATTTTGGCACCTCAGTGATCCCAAATCCTGAGGTGAAGGCATGGCAGCATCAGGGGCTCCTGGCTGCAGCTCAGGCTTGGCCAGATCTTCCTGGGGGCAAGGCATTCCAAGTGATCCCTTACTCTGGTCTGACCCCTGGTTCCACATCTGGGCTGATGCAGACATAGATTTGGACTAGAGCTGCATGTTTTGGGACAGCTCCAGTGCACTGGGCTCTGCCTCAGGTCTGGCAGTCGGAAGTGTGGGCTGCAAAAGTTGGGAAATCAGTCTAAAAATAAGCATTTCAGTAAAAGTTTGTTTTTCAGCTCTGTTTTCTGCCTTACCAACTAGAAATGTTGGGCAAGTGGTTTTTGGTACCAAGAGCTGCCTTTTCATTAGAAAAGAATGTCCCCACCAACCACATCCCCATGTAAGGAAAAAGCAGCAACTTACTGGTAAAGCTGTTAAGTGGGAAGGCATTACATTGTCTGTTAAACCTTACTGTCATTTCAGTGAGGCTTCAATGGTTTCGGCAGCTCCTTGTCGGGAGTGACGTACACGCAGGGGTCAGCATGAAAACCACTCGCTCAGCTGAGGGCTGCTGAAAGCAGGAGCCTCACCAGGCTGCCAGACAGAGCCTCTGCTCCCTGCTGCATCCAGGTTGTTGAGGTCTGTGTGTTTACAAAAATCAGAGAAAGCGTGGGATGAAATACTTCTTCATTAAGGCTGCAGCTTGGGGTCGTGCCTTCCGATTTATTGAAAAGCCCAGAAAAATGAACATTTTGCACTCATTATGTTTGGATTGAAGGAAGAATGTCCCCCTGACAAAGTGAATGCATGGGGAGTGTTATGGAAAAAGGTGAAAAAGTTTCTCCTACCTTGCACAGAAAGCGTGCTACATGAGGTGTGATCTGTCAGCTGAGGGAACTCATAAGCTGTAACCAAAACTTAAAGGCTCACAGGACCACAAGGCAGTCACTACTGGGTATTTGTATGAAAAAAAAAATTACTATTATCCATATATATATATAAAAGAAATAATAATAAGAAGAAAATAAGATAAGAATATATATAACAGAAATAATAAGAAAAGGGTGGAATAGTTTTTATTCTGATTTTGTACACAAATTCTGGTTTTGCAATGGAACAATCTCAAATTCCAATGGCTGGGGAAACAATAAGCAAAAGGAAAATTTGGGAGATAGAGTGTCTGGACACAGGATGACATTTTCGAGCATGGGTTCATCTCCTGTTAAAATAAAAGAAAAGCAAATGCTGAACTCTTTAACCCAACCACAGTATCCTGCTGATTCAAGGAGCCCCTCCATTCAAGGAATGTAAACTCTGCTATGACAGGAGCTGAGAGCTCTCTTTTATGGGGAGCAGGAAACTTTTCCAAAAGGCCAGTTTATGACCTGGTTGGAGAGCTGGAAATAATTAAGTGTTCTTGTCAAAGGTCAAAGTCATAGGGTTAAATTCCTAGGGACTCAAAACAACCCTCTGTGACTGTGCCAAGACTGATCATCTGGCCCTTTTCTGCCCACAGTGGACAGGCAGTGAGCAGCCTGGGACAGGAGTGAGCCATGGCTCAGTTATCTGCTCTTTCCAATTCCAAGTCTGACAATTTTAGACTCATCACACGCTTGTGGTCTGAAAAAGCAAAGCCAAGGTTAAAAAAATAAAAATAAAATCTGGAAATAAGAATTGCAGCCAAATGACCTATTTATAGTCTCACCAAATATGAGCAAAATGGCAAATGAGGATCCTGATTCATATTCTACTTCTGATGTAACCCTGCTCAATTTGATGGGCCACCAGACTCTGCAGGAAGAATGTGGCCCTTGAGGAGCTGTCATTCTCTGCTGCGCACACTAAAACTGCAGAATAGTCTGTACCTACATGGGTCTTGCTGCTTACATTTGAAGCCGTGCATGGTGTTATTACTGAGTGGGGCTCAAAAATGTAATGAGGGGGAAGAGGGAATCCACTCATTCGATGCTTTTTACCAAAGAATGACATCAGAGGAGAAACAGACTGTCTCCCCTTGTGACACTTAGCTGGGACACAGTGCAACAAGGAGTTTCCAGCACCACTAAAACAAGTTATAAACTCATCTTGTTGAGACTCTGTCCAATGCACTCAGCAGGCTGAAAGCAGAGGCAAGAGGAGAGCAGAGGTGGAGGGGACCAAGGTTTCCTCCACAAATTGTGATGGGAGAAATGCACTGCCCTCGGAGTTGCTTTTTGCATTGCTTCTCATTCAAAGTCTTTTGCCCTGGTGCCTCCAAAAACATTTGACTCTATCTTTGAGCATCTTTATAAGGCAAAAAAATTGCCCCAGAAATCCTCAGAGAGTGTTTCTCAGCCCTAACTGAAGTCAAATTGCCTATTACAAGCCAAGCAGATTTTCCTTCTATACCAGGAGAGAAGAATTACAATTTCGCCCCAGTGCTTTAAGCTCAAAATCATCTCTACTCAGACTTGTGCAGGGAATTAGTTTCTCCAAAATCCCTTGCTTCAGTCAAGTCAACCCGTCTGGTATCAAATTACTCCTTTAAAGATCAAGGTCTCAGATTGGATCTGAAATGTTCACAAAACTTGGGGGACATCTTGCTAAACAGTGGGATGAACTGAGTTTAAATTATACAGATTTCTGCAATTTTGGGACAGATCAGGTCCTGGCACAGTGGGATGAGTCAGTCTCTATTGAAGATGTCCCTTCTGCTCGTGTCTCTTCTCAAGCTGTGGTTCTGCCATTCCTCAAGCAATCCTGCTCTATCAGTTCATCCTTATTCATCCCCCTCCTTCCTCCCCGCTCAAATTTCTAAACCTGAAGAATAACTGAGACCATCCGGTGACCTCCTGCACTGAATGTTCTGTCTTTTGTGAATCTAAATTGATTTTCCTTGCATGGGAACATCCAGGATCTACCCTTTGACCTTCAGCCTGAGGTTGTGTATTAGGCGTAAGAGAGAAGGCAAAAGTGGCATTTGACTGTCAGCATTGCCAAGAAATATGAGCTATCCTCTACTAGGAAACAGTCTGTTTGTGTCCAATGCCTGGAAATATGGGAATTGCCAGACTTGCTTAGAAAAAAGGGTCAATATCCTGTCCCTGATACTAGCCAGCACCAGATGCTTGAGAGAAAGGTCTGAAAGCCTGCAGCTGGGCAGATGTGGGATAATTCCACTCTTATCTCCCTGCTTTGGGGAGCAGTATAGCAAGCATGGACACAAACACGGACACAAACACAGACACATACATGCACACTGGAAACCACGTGTCTTGGAAAGCTCTTTTCCTGTGTCAAGTCAAGTATTTTTAGTACCCATTACCAGAGAATCCAACAGACCCCAGGGACTTGGCATTGCTAGGGAAGGGAGTGAATAAGGCATGAGATGACGAAGGTTGAGGAACTGTATTTAGTGCTTGGGTTTCCATAATCAGTGGCAGCAAATACGTGAACTTAAAACAGCCACTAAAAACAACCCTGTTCACATGCCCAGGAGCTAAAATGCCATCATTTTGCAAAAGAACAATGTTGTTGAAAGGAATTGCATACCCTTCACCCATATTCTACATGTGGGCATATTTTATAACCCGAGTATATTTTTGATCGTGGTTTAGGGCTCTTTTTCCTTTCTTCCAGGGTCAACTGTTAGGCTTCCAGATTATTTTAGGCAAGTGGTCAATGGTCTTCAAATCTCTAAGGTATGTTCAGTCTGCAGTAATGCTCCTTCTAGTCCCTACCTACTGGAAGGGAGACAAAGTGGGATCAGGCTGAGCTTGGATATCTGCCCTGAACAGATCACCCTTTCTACCTATGATTTAATAATGTCAGATTTTGCTTTTTTTCATAATAGCACTGATTCACAGGAAAAAAAGAGGCTTTCTTTGTGTCAAGCTGCAGCTGAAGATTTGATGTGAGGTTTGTCAGGGATTCTGGAAAGCTACTGGAATAGCCACTGTGGATTTCCTGGCCCAATTTTTTTCTGTGTTTGAAGTATATCTGCTCTTACATAAATCTGATGATTATGAAAACACTACACTGCTTAATACCCACAGCTCAGATGAGAGGGGGAGGAGGAAGTTTGTGCTGACCTGTAAGAGAATCTTGCTATTGATACAGTTGAGGAAAACAGATCTCAGCACACTTTGCTTATTTAATTAGCATCTGTTTCTAAGCCTCAGCTGTCCCACAGAATTCTTTCTGTACCAGTAATTAAAACACATAAAATTGTACCGAGCTATAAAATGATAATCTGCATTATCTGATACTGCTGATATTCGATAGCTCTTCAAACAAAATACAAAGCAACCTTGACCTTCCTAGTGGGTTTTACTCAGAAAGAGACTCAGCACAAAGGGACGTATAACTCTGCCCTCTAAAACCAGTGGGCATAGAAAATAGGATTGCAATCTCTTGGCATAAAAAATAGTGTTTCCTTGGTATTAGTGGAGTAAGCTATTTTTAGTTTTGTTCTGAAGTCTTTGTGAGGGGCCTCTCTGAATCAGTCCAAAACACAAAATCCTCCTCCCTAATCTGGAGAACATTGTACTCTTTCTCTTGCAATGCAGCTGTTGAACAGCAAAAGAATAACCTCATGGGCAGAGGAATAACCTCTTCTGGAAAGGTTTCTTAAAGAAAAGCACCTCCTGTCCTCCCTCACCCTGTGTAGATACAGTTCCATACAGGGTTGGCTTGCAGCTCCTCTGCAAGCAAAGGACAGCCAGGGCTGACTTCCAGGATTAACCCTCTCCTAGGACTGCTGTGTGGGTCACACATTGTCCTCCTTTCACAGCAAGCAAACTTTCTTCTCTTTCTCTTTCTAGTCCTCCCTATCCTTCCCACAAGGGCAGACATCCCATATAACTGCTTCTTTTTCTCAGGCAGGGCATAATTTAAGAGAAACAGTACATTCTCTAGATACTGCTAGCTCTATATGGGAAACTCCCTGGCCATGTTGTGCAAAAGTTAATCTGATGAAAAGTAATTCTGCTGGCTCGAGATGGTTAAAAAGGTGTTGATGGTTACCCTTGCACTGACAGAATTAATACCAGAGCAGACCTTGGTGCCATCACAAAGCCCCTGTAAGAGTGTGGAATCAGCAAAACCTGGGCTGCAGGTTTTGGCTGACTGGCCCACTAATCCAAATGTCACTCCCTGGTGATGATCAAGTACATACTGATGAGTGGCTGCTCTACAGAGTCTTGAAACCACAAATGTGGTACCGGGTACTCCAGGGTCCCAGCAGGTTTGGCAGTGCCATCCACCGCTGCGTCTCTGCACAGGGACTACAAGAATGGAAGGCATGACTCCAGTTTGTCAGATGTTTTCTGGCCTGCCAGGCAGAAAACCCTTCCTCACACCAGGCTGTGGCATGGTGCTTGAGCCAACTGTGTCCCATCAGGCAGAGACAGATGCCCAAGACCCCTTCACATGGGATCCTGAGGACACCAGCCCATGTCAACTCCTGGCTTCTCCCAAGGGTGTACTTCAAGTCTGATGTGTCCCTGCAATACCAGTCTTCAGTGGAAACATCAGTTTACAACCAAGAAACCTCTCTTTATGTCTTGGTCCATCTTGCTTTCCCTGAGGAACACAGTCCAGCACTGGTCCCTCACCCTCCTCTGCTAGAAAAGCCAAGCCAAGCCAACCCAGCTGGTTCAAGAACTGCTTCCTGAGCAGCCCCACAAAACTGTCTGGCAGCAGCTGCCCTGTAACTGATCCCACCAAGCTTGGTGGGACAGGCCTGGGCTTTCCAAAGGAAGCCACCTTAGGACATAACAGGAGAAATGAGAAGGCCTTACAGGCTCACAGCCAGCATAGTGCTGGCTCTGAGGATGCTGTTCAATGTGGCTGATCCCTGTAGCTGTTAAGGAATAAATGTCTACAAAAAGTCATTCTGCAGTTAAGTAGAGCCTCAGGAACATGACAGTCAACAGAGAGCTGTTGAGTCCTGGTAGTTAGTTGCTTGCTGTTGGAAACACTCCCTAGGTTATAAAAACTGGCAGGGAAAACGTGTTTCCCCATAAGCCCTGTTGCTAGGGTTGAGGCTGTATAAGGTACCTGGTCCTGCTGGGCAGTCCATCACCTGCTGTTTGAGCCCAAACAAAACCTTTTCCCACTGCCAAAGCTTTCTTATGGAAAAATCAGGGTGCTAGTTAAACAAAATTATCCGTCATGTACACCTAATAGAGAACAAAATGTAACCACTTGGTAAAAAAATACCTTACATGCTCCCCAACTCAAATTTTTTTAATCAAAACACTGTAGATTTCAATATGCAGCCCATCTGTGTGGAAAACACACTAAATGTCTAAAAATGTGTAAAAAAAGAGTGTCTGCTTTAGAGGGAACTTCCACCTTCCTATCTTCCCATTAAATAGTCAGGATGATACCACTGTTTTGATGTTAATAGTAAAATAAAGAAGTAATGTAGGCAGTTCAGAAACATCTTTTTCCCCGCTTGTACATGCATGATAAATTACACTTTGAAGAAATGGGGAGATATATGATTGTGGAATATTTTTTTTAACTGAAAGAAAATAGAGATAATTGCTTTCTTCTGATCTTGACATAAGTCTTTCTCCCTGGAGACTGCAGGAGGAATTTCCTGTATTTTCCCATTAGCGATGCCCCTCTCCACTGGAAGCCCTTCTGTGGCACTCCACTCCCAGGAGCCACATTTGCTCATATACTGAGGCCCTGCCCTCCTGCCTTCCAGTTTCCTGACTAACTTCACAGAGCTGTAGGAATTAGGAGGCATAATTGAGAAGGAAGGTAATAGGCCTGAGTCCTGTAAAGTTGTCTTTTAGCAAGTTGAATATCCTTCATGCTAAAGAGATAATGTGAAATGGTTCTCTTAAATTCAGAGGATGCTCCCTGAAGAAAATCACTCCTTCAGTGCTCCCCATCCACCTTCTTTTAGCCCTCATCCTTCTCAATGCCAACCGAGTCCTGCCCTAAGGATAGTAATAACTTTACTATGAGTTAAGGGGTAACTGTTTCTTTTGTTATCTGTGCCATTTCCAGAGTCTCAGTTGATTTCTAACTTTTACAAGCCTGGAAGTTCTTAAAGTTACAGGAAAAAAATGTATGAAAACCGCAGTGCTGTGTTCTAAACAAAGCCCAAATGCATTTTCCCCATTTCTTTACAACAGCACAGTGATAACATTGAAGCTGTTGCCAGCGTATAACTTTACAGTGAGTAGCCATTATGTGCAGTACCCCACTGTGTTTGTTGGGAATGGGAGGTATGAACCTCCCTCACACAACCATAAAACGTGAATAATGAAGATACTTGCAGGTATGTGCTCTAAGAAGAAAAGCATGGGTCCAAAAGCACTGCACAAAACTTTTATCCCTGAGAGTGATTAAATGCAGATGGCTACCAGGAAAGCTGGGTTTCACAATAGCAATCATATAGGATCCTTCAGACTATTTGGCTAGTAATTTAAGTTAGGAAAGCTATTTGCAGAATGTGACCTCTGGAATGTAGTTATTCCAGGAAGATGTAACATATTATCAAGGAGCGAATTCCAGGACCCAGTTATTTCTGGTAACAATTGAACTATGACAAGAATATTTACAACTAACTTATAAAATAAAAACATTCAAATATTTGACAAGGAGTTTATTTACAATGAAAAGTTTCTGCAGATCTCATTAGTTTCTACTTAGGAGAGAAATAAATGGACAGAGACTTTGGAAATGATCCTGTGCGCTCATTTACAAGATACATACCATTCCCATTAATTTTAAACAATGGGGCAATAAACAGTAAAGGCTAACAAGACACGCAACCCACAAACTGCTGCAAGTGCCCTGCTCATAGTTCAGCTCTTCACAGAAGTTCTCAATTTCTTCACAGCTGGTCTCCATATGAACCAACAGCTCAGGCCCAATGAAGACTTTTACCCTTGTCCAAATAAACCCAAGGCAAAGGTAAGTCAGAGCAATGGGGCTGCAGCTCTTTGCACAGAAGCACAGATCTGTGCAAGCATAAGGCACTAGAAACATGAGGGAAGATCTTACATACTTCCTGTGTAAATGTGCCCACCAACTGAAAAGCTTTTGCTCTCACCACCAGATACTGTAATCTTTGCTGCAAATGAGGACAGAAGACTGGAAAGGATTTTCCAACCCTAAGTCATACAATTCCTTTCCATCTGCACCTTCAAAGATGTTTGCTTTTTATCTCACCAAGCCTTTCTGCTCTCATGGGTAGAGGTCTCATTTTAGGGCTGACATGGGCATTTGAGGTTCATTTATTCTCATGTCAGAGTTCTTCTTCAGCCTAAAGAGCTTTCTTTTTTTTTCTTTCCGGGGTGTATTTGAGGAAGTTTCTATAAACAGCAATTGTATCCCCTTGAAGCTTTTGTTTTGCAAAGCTAAACAAACCAATAGACATTTTAATACTTTTCCTAACAAAAAAACAATGCCTAATAATCTGCTTAATGAACCTAATGACCTCTCTTGGCTTCTGTCCCACTATGAATTGATTTTGCTTGGAACTAGGTAACTAAATTTCTAGATAACATCTTGTTGGTGCTTTACAAAATAGCACTGATATTTCTACACCCTGCCTGGCAATTTAATTCCCTTTCCTTAAGGGCAGGTTGTGTTAGTGACCCCGGGGTGGTCTTGCTATCAATTAGTACACAACTGGCACCCTCCCATTTTTCCTTCCCCTCTGTACACAAACCAAGCACAAGTCACATTCAGGCTGACCCAGCAATTCCTTCCTCTAAAGCTCCTCTTGCCCTCTACACCAGCCTTGGCCCAGAAATGCAGCTTTGAATGGATGAAAGGTATTTCACCCAAAACAAAACTTTGCCTCTGAACGCCTCGCACTTGTCAAAAACCCACAGACCATCAATGGTTGCCACATCTACCCCTTCCTTTCTCATTTTGCCTTCCCTGCACACAGTAGTGACAAATGAGACTTCTCCCCAAAAAGGCCCCCCAGCCACCCCGCTCACCCCTGTCTTGTCAAAACAGTGTACACAGGGCAGCCTTTGCACTGCTCAGTCATCCATGGAGTCGGGTTTTATACTGCCTCAGGGCCACCCTTGGCTGGTTTTCCTAGCACCCAGAAAAAGGACAAGTGCTCTACTCCCAGATAGTCTCTGTTGCTCTGTCCTCTTACTGCTACACTAAAAAATACTGGAACAATGCAGCAAACTCTTGCTCAAGCAATGCCAGTTACGTACTTCATTATTTTAGGGAGAACATTTTGGAGTAGCTAAAGATAGCCCTTGGGTTTTATGTTATTTACTTAAGTGCGTGTTGAGCAATATAACCTGAGCATAGATAAACAAAGTATCCCAGAGCAATTTTAGCACAATAATCTATGTGTTCTGAGAGAAAGTCATGCCTCAGAAGCTTTCAGTTAAAAACCAGTAGGAAAGAGGACTTTGAAGTGCAGCTGACTGTACTTTATTAAGCTGACCGTTTCACAGTAAGTATTTATATTATTTCTTTTGATTGCAAGCATCCCAAAGGTGGGAGGCGCATCAGGGCCCTGAGGACAGCTGAAATGGATCTATCAGGCCTGTTGCAATGGCTCAGTTTGTGCTATGCCTTCCCTTCCCAGCGATCCCAGACCTGTCCCGTTTGAGAGACGCAGGGGCCGCCGGGTCCGGCGGCAATCTGGGTCCGATTGTTGTGCGTTGTTGGCACTGCATCCTGCATACTTCTCCTGCACCCTGGCACTCAGATGCATCAGAAAGGGACCAGCTTTCCCATTTATAACCCAGCTGTGTGTCATGCAACACTGCTACTTAGACCATGCTCAGAACCCACCTCTTAGATATGTATTCTCAATTTTGTAAAACACAGCGGGAAGTCACAGTTGTATTTTCCCCCCAGAGCCACTGCTTTATTCAGCATCCAAACCAACAGAAGTCGGGAATACTCTGTTTCCACTGGGTTACACACATACCAAGTGCTTTGTGCTACAGCCTTCCTGGCAAGACACAAAAGTCTCTAAGTTGTACCCATTTTCAGACTGCAATGTCAAACCAGATGTGGGACCAGATTTACTGTAAAAGGCTTCTTCTGGCTGGCCCATGAATCATCCAGAAAATCTCTAATGCCCTGAGCATTACTGGAGCAAATTTAGAGCAATTACAGACTCACTTGTAAACCCACTGAGATTTATAATTTCACATAATTTTAACACAAGCCCAGTTGAAACTCAGTGTATTGTTTTACTTTTTGGTACCCGGCAATGCTTCAAGACAGCTTCATTCCTTCAGCAAAATCATCAACCCAGTGTGGCAAAATGAGATGGAGAAAGTTTGTACCTGGTTTCAATATCTCTGTATTTGGGATACTTTAACATAGATTGTTGTTCCAGTGAAATAAGAAAAGGTGTTGTGGAGTGTTTAGTAGAGTCAGAAGCAAATGCCCAAAGCACAGATCTATCTGAAATACAAGATTTTCTGGAAAACCACAAGAAGCTGTTCCCAGGACCTCATTGATAGACATTGATGCAGATACCCACAAAGTATAATTCCTATTTTTTAGGACCAAGTCTCACTAGTTCCTTGTTCTTTATTGCTGTCATTTGTCAAGGTTTGTACTGAGGATCACTTCGAATGTATCCATCTAAGGTAGTGGCCAGGGGGAGAGGAAGTAGTTTATAATGATGTTGAAGAAAATACAAGCCAAAAGTCAATCCTGACACAAAGATCCTCTGCAGCTGATACTGCCAAGGAGAAGAAGAGAATGAGGGTATTAAAAACATGCCAGAATTTCTTACCAGAGACCTCACTCCATGGCAGAGCTGGGAAACGAGCCTCAAGCCTTTTAGCTTTCAGTCCACTGCCTTAACCTTCTATACCGGTTTTGTGAACACTTATCTTACACTGGAGTGTCACATCCACCTCTTCCTGAGTATTTATTCTGCTTGCAAGCTTCATCACAGGTCAATTTATATCAAGGCATAGGAAAATAGGAAAAAAAACCTGCTAATGAGCCACAACCAGAGGCTTGCTCTATGAAGCTTAATTAGCTAAGCAGTGTCCTAGGAGCATCTGAGGGACTGCAGACCATGACTCAGAGGGGCATGGGGCTAGACAGGACTGTGTGCCATGACAGCCATGTTCCCGAGGCAGTGAAAATGGGAAAGGAGCAATTACACAAGTCCCTGTGTCATTTTGTGCAATGTCTGCTTCATGTCATGTCTCCTGCAGCAACTGTGCTGTGTAAAAGCAATTTGTATGAAACTACCTTTTCCTGAGGAACTGGGGTACAGATACAGAGACAGCCCTGGGGTCTGAAGCTCAGACAGAACCTGCTGAGTCTAAACATTACAAGACACTAATTACCTCAAAGGGGGCTATAAACATGCAGATTCATGGGGTTGTGGAAAGATGGTTTGGCCACAGATTTATCCAGAAAAAAGAAAAAAAAAAAGAAAATTTGGCCGCTGGACTTTGGGGAAAATTATTACAGATATGGTTTGGGTCTGTTGGACCAGTGTTGAATAGGAAAAGGATTTCTTTTAAATGATGAATACTCTGGAAATTTTGGCCAAGCAGCACTGTAGGCAGTCAGAGAATAAAAGAATTAACAGACAGAAAATCATTCAGTCGTAAAGCCGCTGGTGTTTGTACCAGGAGTCCTTCTGTGAGGAAGAGGTTCTGCAAGCCAAAAATGCAGCAGTAGCTGAAGTTTGTAATGTGGATGCACTCAGAAACAAGCTGAAGTTGCCTGAAAGGAAGAGTCTGTTTTCTTTTGGTTTTTGAGCAACACCTTGCTGGTGTTTCTCACTAACTCTGTGGCCATCAGGAAGGATTGCTAAATTTCTCTTTTACGTCAAGTAAGATTGCAATT
Source organism: Cinclus cinclus (assembly GCF_963662255.1). Classification (NCBI taxonomy): domain Eukaryota; kingdom Metazoa; phylum Chordata; class Aves; order Passeriformes; family Cinclidae; genus Cinclus; species Cinclus cinclus. Next base: position 65,378,773 of record NC_085046.1, read on the forward strand.
TATTATGCAACCAAAAATTTTAAAGAATAATGGGTTTCATACATGGAAGAACAAACTGACTTCCACATACATTTAAAATAATAAGACATACTAGCTGGTACCAGTCTGGACACACAGCATCAGTTTGTTCAGCTTTGCAAAATGAGAAGCTGGGATGAAGGCTTTAACTTGTAAGAGATAGGAAAACCTAAGTCGTTATAATTTTTGTGCTCAACAAATTGCAGCAAAAGCATCTGTTTATTCCTCTTCATCTAAAGTTAACTTTTCATTTCTGGAGGAAGGAAGGTCTTCAGACATGTTTTCTTACACTTACCACAAGATTTCTATTATTTGACTTTTCCAGGAGCATCCATCCAAATCCCAGCTGGAATTTGCTATTTGAAATTACACTTCAGAGTTTACAAATCTGTGATGAGACTTCTGAGGATCAGGCAAATACTTCACCTCTCCACTGACACAGAAAACAGCAATCTGCTCAGTGCAGCAGAATTTAATATGAAAAGGGTTATAAACACCTACAAAAATATAAATTATTTTCACCAGTAAGAGGCATATTTTGTCAATATGTCACAACCTGCCCAGTCCTCAGGGCAAACTAAGAAAATAATAATTTTACTTCATCAGAATAACAAATTCAGCCTGTTCAGGCCTGATGTAGTCTAACTAGTTGGATTTTCTAAGGTTTTCAAATACCTGAGGACCTTTCCTGCCTGCCCTGTTAATTTGGAGGTAACACACACTCGCAGCCCAAATACATGGTTGCAACTCCCACCTTTGCTAAGGAAAGTTAATTTCTGCAGGGAGCAGACTTTCCAAACATGGCCCACAGTGACAGCGAGGTGTCCGCAGGCTCTGGGTGACCATATAACAAGGAAAAGGTGTAGTAACCTCTGGGCCAGGGCAAAGAAGGCAAGATGTTTTTGTGAGCTGGAATCTGAAGCCTTGATATTGCCACCCCAAAATGAATTAGCAGCCATGGAGCTAGGAACTGCAGCCAGCTTGGATCACAAAGCAGAAGGGAAAAACAATCTTAGGAAGGAGACCAGAATGACAATCTTCTGGAGATTAGTGCATTTCTCCTGAGTTAATTGGATTTTCCTCTGCCTTGATCTGACTTTTCAGAGCTGCAAGGCTCTTTTTTAGCACTGTAGAAAGGTTAGAAAAATCCTCAGGAATTGGGACTGCCAAGTAAATGATGATAAAATGAAACTATTACCCATCATAGCTCCACTAAATTTGGTGACTACAAGACAGTCAGAGATGACCACTGGACTCCTTGTAGACTCTGATTCAAGGAGCACTCAGCCTGAATATCTGACAGACCCTGTCAAAAACGAGACTTGCCAAATGGCAAGTGGAAGGGAAATAAGAAAAACCGAAAGCAAAACATTTGTGGTTTCTCTCTTCTACAAAGAAAAAAAAAAAAAATTAAGAGGGGAGACAGAGTAAAAATGTACTCCTACAACCAAGCCTTTCATATCAAGCCAATGGGCAGATGTGATTTTCTTGGACTCCGCTGACCTACCGCGGACACAGGAAACCTGATGAGAAGGTTTGGAGGAGGGAATAAGGAACAGCATCCCCTGCAAGGTAAGTGCTGCCCAGCAAAACCTCTCCGTTTTAATTGCTCGTGTCCTGGAGAGGAGCTGCTGTCCAGTAGCTGGCCTGAGCCTGCAAGCCTATAAACAACCTGGTCCCTCTCCATTTAGATGTGCAGCAATGTTCTTGAATTTTTTAACAACATAGATTTGAAGTCTGTGCTTGTAAAAGCCAAATTAATTGCCATTTTACCATCATGGGCTTTTTTTGTTAAAAGAATTTTTTCTGTGTGACAACTGACCATTGCAATTTAACTCCTCTGACTATTTGGATCCTGGCAAGCTGTTCAATGAAGATGTGTTTTGTGAGTAATCAGGAGAGTCCTGCTGGATTTCCAAAGGCAAATCAGGAAGTTGGCGGGTAGCAGTGAATTTATTTGCCACTCCTGTTTGAAAAGGGGTCAAAACCCATTTACCTGGTGTTTGCCAAGAGAAAATACATTGTGAACTCCTCTGAACAAAGATCATCCTTATTCCAAGCTATGCATTACCAAACAGATTATTATCTCTAAATTGTATCACTGATTATATTTATCAGATAGGAAACTTTCAATTTTCTTTTCAACATTAGGTTTACAGTAAAGTACGCTTCAGTCAGTCCTGGAAGCATCAGGATATACTGATAGTTCTTTAAACAGAAGTTTAATATGTGACAAAGTTAAAATATAATTAAAATAGAGTTTCAAAGACAAAAAATATCACTCTTTGCAAATGCTGATTTCACCATAGGTCTGCTTCAGTCTATCCTGTTGATGCTAAGGCTTTCTAGCCTACAGATTTTCCTGTGGCTGAATTTACATCACAACTTTTTTTTTCTTTATTTAGGCAATTCATAGTGGTGGAGGAACATAATGTAATTGCTGTACTTTCTAGTCTGTGGTGGTGGGTGAACAGTTTTCTAATGCTAGTGACATTTGACTTCTGAAGTAAAATATGTTTTGTTAAGAAAGCATCCGTGAACATTATTTGAATAACGACTGCAAAACTGTGTCAGCAGTACCTGCCCCTCTTTCACTTTCTGCAGATGTTCACAACTGATCTGTGATTGTACAGAGAACAAGCATGAGGACTCAGGAAATACTACGTGGTGACTTGCCACAGGCAGCCCAGCCTCTTTCCATAACACCATGCAGGGCGTGACAGGATATGACAAAAGGTCAATGAGGATATGACTTGAGCCACTTTTTGTATTGAAAGCAGCAAATGCATTGTCTTGCCTTTTTTTTTTTCAGACTATTTGAAGGAAAAATTTCCTGGGGTAAAAAATACACTTGGAAATAATGCTTATAAAGTACATTTTGCTAAGTGATTTGCAGTACCAGGGAATTTGTACTGAACTGAACAATTCTGCCAAAAAGACAAGGCAAGGCTGGAGACACCTGTGTAGCAGACTGACCTCACTGAAAGCAACCCTCATCAACATCCTTCTAAGTTGCTGAAGTTGGTATCTATCGGCTGCACAGCCAACAGAATGACCTCCCTAAGCCAGGAAATAACAGAGAAAATCCATCTCAGTGCTGAGCCTGCCTCTGAAGCAATACTGCTTCACAGGGTCAGCTAAAAAATGTTAATCTTTGCTGGCAAAGTGTGCTATAAAGAGTAGGCAAAGCTTAACCAAGGGTGGGCCCCCTGGTTCCTCCAGAGGGAGAGTCACAGCTTGTCCCAAGAGGCAGTGTGGCTTGCCATGAAACACAAGTTGCTATTATCAGCCCTCATTTATTTTTCTGAGAATCAGACAAAAAAATTTAATGTTCCGTGCGCTTAACCTCAGCACAACACTCCAATGCCTATCCTTGGTTATGAGAGATATAACCTGCAACTGGATAGCAGAAATAAATGAACATGTGGGGACCAAGCTTTGAGGATGGGTGAGTCAAAACACCTCAGAGCAGGAACATTCATAATTCAGGTCTGTGACAGAGGATGTGAGAGAAGTGGAAACAGGAAAGGAGGAATCTGGTTTTTCAAGTGGGAAGGGAGACGAAGAAGGGAGAAGTAGTTTGGGGAAGGCACAGCATTCTCCATTATCCTCTGAACAGTCCACATTAATTTCTTCTGCCACTCGTCCCACCTACTCTTTTCCCCTACTCTTTTCCCAAAAGCGAATTTTTCTCCCTACCACTACACCATGCATTTTAATCTGCATGGCTTGTCACAGAGAGCACAAACTTGATGGAGCTGTTACACAAAAATATAGATCCCTGTTAGCAGTCCCTTACTTTGTATCTAGCCTGTCCTCCATCCAAACTGAGAACTTTTCTCTGCTCCTGGAGTTTGCCCTCAGTAATCAAAGTGGGTCAATTGATAATGACAGGTAAGATGATTTTATAGTTACTCTGAATAACTTCAGTTGCAGGTTATGGCTTGTTTTTTTTCTTTTTTCAAACAAAATAATTTTCATTAGCTTACTCTCACTTAAATTTGCTCTTTCAAAGAAAAGGATTCTCTAAGTGCCTGACCATACAAGCTTGGCGGCAGGCAGTTTATCAGAAGTAGTATATTTTAAGGAAATATTAGCATTTTAAAGAAATCTTAAAATTGTGCTTTTAAGAATCAAAACTAGAAGCTATTGTTCTTGCCACTCAGTGGCAAAATATTTTTAATTAATTACATACTAACCAAAGATTATGACATGAATATCAAACGCTTAAAACATTCTAACAGTGTCTGGGGAACAGCCTGAAAAGCAGAGACTCTTTCTGCCTGTGAATGATACAACAGACAGTGAAATATATGCCATTACTTGGTTTGAAGTATTTGGTGGGCTGTGCTCAGACTGTCAGACATTCCGCCCAAGATCAACAGTTCTTCTCAGGCAGCAGTAAAAAAAGAGATCCAAACAGATTCACAGAAGTTTTAGGCAGATCAGCATATTACAGAACTGCAGTTAATGGTCCTCAATTAATCTTCACAATCCCTCTGACTTAAAATTCAGTGGTTGTGTTTACATGGCATGACCAAAAAAAAAAGCTGGAAGGGCAATATGCCCCATAATTGATACACCCCGTATTCTTTTAGGAGAGACTCTCAATACATTGCCCAGACATCTTCCCTCAGGTAAGGAACAAACAGAAATCAAACCCATATATGTATTTGTGCTCTTCCCTCTGCCTAATTACTGATCAAGTTCCTCCTGTCCTGTGCCTGAACAGCACTGGTCTCCCTGCCCAAAAAGGGCACTCAAACTGTGCCTGTTGCTGCACCATGGGTTCCCTACTCAGGAAAAGGAGTTGGAACTAGGTGGTTTAAAGTTCCTTCCAACCCAAACCATTCTATGATTCAATGATCTTCTACTTACCTTTTAGAGAAAGTGTAATCTTTGGTTCTGTACCTTACTTCTTGTTGAGGAAATGACTGAAATATCCATGCATTCAGCATGAACTGGAAAAGCTCTAAAGGATTCTGCAGCCTTTAGGGGTTATTAGAGCAGAGCTGGTCTAAGTTCTGTGACATTTTTTTCTCTAAGGTAGCTTATCAATCTGTTGGCTTCCTCCTACCAGTTGTCTGATCCTAGAAAGGGCCCAAAAGGCTCTGCTAGACAACTGGAACACCTGAGAAGAGTTTTTTTGTTCACGTGTCCATGGAAAGAATCAAAGAAGGGAACATGAATCTTACTTTACACATCATGTGAAGTGCAAGAAATGACCTCTTGTCACAGAGGTTCAAAGGCTGAGGGATGCTGCCTTGGCTCGCTGGGCACCGGCGTGTCCTGTCTTCACAAGCCTCACACGACGTGCAGAGGCAGGCAGTCATGGGGTGGCCTGCTGCAGGGACTTGGTTATAGGGGGAAGATGGCTCTGAATCACCCACATCCCTATCCCCCTGCTTTGCCCCAGGCCACAAGGCAACAAATCTGCTTTTACTAAATTTCACCTCCCTCCACATAAGGTCTTATTTCTCTCTGAATGGATGAACTCTTGTCTGCCAATACAGCATCTCTAAATGCCTCAGGCAGGACACCTCAGCAGGACTTTATTTTGCCTCACATTACTCTTGTACGGCTTTCTAAAAATAAGACACCCTTGTGTAATGATAGCACTGATTGTTTCTACTCTGCTTCCTGATTCATAGAACAGAAAATGTTCTTTTTCTAAGGAGCAACCAAAGAGCTTCAGAAATTTTGATTTTCAGAGGAGCTTTTTCCTTCCTCTAGAATTAACAGTTGAACACTGATAGACAGAAGTAGCAAATTATGCTGTTTCTGCATTAATTAAACAGCAAATTAAAAGTGGTACAGAGGTAAAACTCCTGCCATGCCCTGCCCAGGCCACACAAAAAACATCGCTCTTAACACAGAATGTCCTGATCTGAGGTGAGAAGAGGTTTTTACAATTATTTAAGCCCCCATGCAGGTATACAGCTCACTTTTCAGCCCAGACAGGACATGGCCTACAGCAATGGAGATGCTAAAAGAGCTTTCATGAGACAGATATTCTTCAATTTATTTTATGGCTACAGATGACATAACTGCCTAGAGGCATTCTGGTGAGGAGAAGAGCCAGTGTGGGGGTGGAGAGCTGCAGCTCTGCCCCTTCATTTGATGTGGTGTCTTTTAAAGGTCACCCACTGGGACCTGACATCAATCAAATTATTTTTGTAAAAATGAAGATTTATATAACACATTTGTGCTATAGCTCTTGGTTCTCTTTTCTTAAATTACTTAAAGGAATATAATAACTTTCACAGGCATATCATAGGAGACTGCCAACATTTCAGACATTTCCTTGATGTAGGATGATCACAATTGAAAGGAATGTGAATTTTATCCAGATGTTGGTAAGGTTTTGTTGTCCTTGATCCCAGAAACTCAATCATTGTTAGTTTTCAGCCTCCAAACTGAATCTTGATTGAGATTAGCTGTCATTTAGGTAACTGCGTGACTCTTACAGCAAAAGAACCAGGATACATTTGAAGAAAGACTGGGGCAGTCCCTGGGATGGGGACCCTGAGCACTTCTCATTAGTGTGAGCTGGTTGTGCAAGAGGGCTCTCCAATACGTAGGAAAAAAAAACAACCAAACTTTCTTGTCAATAATGAATTGCCTTCATTTGAAGTGTTCTCCTACTCAAACCTGTGAGCAGTGCAAGCCAGCCAGAATTTCCACAGACTGGAAATAGAGCTGGTGGTTTGTGTCCCAGGGGGATGCCATTTTGCTTTGTGCTGCATACACACGAGTGATATTTTTCCTCCAACACTAGAGTTCATCTTATGTCTTGAACTGTACAAAGCTAACAGCTTCCATCCCCTGATAGAGTTCTATCTATGCCTCTTCAGAGGTGTTGAAGAAAACAAGTGGTTCAGCTGTGACACTAAAATTAGTAAACAAGATTCTCACACACAGGGGAAAATTAGAGATACTTCAGTGCCGTTTCTACCGCAATAACTTGCAGTACCTCCAGGCACTCTGGCAGCCAAAAGGCAACGTTTTTCCACAAAGTAAGTTAGGTCCCTTTTCATCAGGAGCAGAGTACAGTTTCTGTCCCCCTTGCCAGGATCATACACAGATGAGAGGAGATGGGAATGGAAACACCAAGTACAGCCCTCTGTTCACCTCCCCAGCAGCAACAACACCAATGCGGGGAAAAGGCTTGCCAAAGGTGGGAGCAAGAGAGGAAGAAGAGAATAGTGTGTTTGCCATGTCCCAAAGTTTCCCCTCCCATCCTCCATCCCCCAGCCAATTTCCATGGCACCCCTCAGGCAGCACAAGGGATGGTCTGAAGGCTTTGTTTAATTTGGAGGAAAACCTGGAAGTACTCTCAGTTCTCTGTGACTTGTCTGGGGAAGAACCATTTAAATTGTAATGCCAAGGCTTAGCTTTAACTACGATTTTAGCCCCAAGCCTTACTTGAAGATTAATAATTTAGACGGGCTGTTCAGGTTGTGCCAGCGCCGGTGAAAACAGACAGGCTATTTCTCACCCTGAAAACAAGTAGGGAAGAGACGAAATCCAGGAAGCCCTGGAGGGACCCATTTCTCCCTTTCTAGAAGGACCGTGGATTCCTACCCTGGGACTGGATATCTAACTTTCTGGCAATTAAAATCAGGTCAGAAGTGTCTGGGTTTCTGCACCATGGCTTCTCCCTTTTAAACAGAGAGTGAAACTCATTCCTGCTTCACAAGGGAGTCACAAGGGTGAATTGAGCATTGTCCACACCAGCATTGTGCTGAGCACCAGCCTGAGCACCTCAGCACTTCATGGCTTTCATTCCAAACAGCACCAGCACCTCCTAGAAACAGAATTAAATGTTCTTTTTAAGTGAGATGTAATAACTTCACACACCAGTTTCATACTTCTATTTCATGTTAGGATTCAGCTAAATAATGAATCCCAGTAAGCATTTTGCTTTAGAAAAGTATTCCAAATAAATACCAACAGATTTTTTTATAGCTATACTGAATGCATTGCTTAATGATAATGAATGAGTGACTTCTGCTTCTTATCACAGCTCTCAGTCACAGAAAACCTTTGCCAAAAGCCTACTAATTGAATAGTACACATTGGGGAGCAACTGGCTGCTGGAAGGGATGTGGGAGTGCTGGCAGGGAATAATTTACGTGTGTGCTAGTAGCAGCACACGCTGGTGGCAGTGACAGCTGGCAGAGCCCTGGGCTGCACTGGCAGGAGTACTGCCAGCAGATGTGGTGAAGTGGTTTTTCCCTTTTGCTCTGTGCTCACTGGAGCACATCTAGACACAGTGTCCAGTTTCACCCATCCCATCCCATCCCATCCCATCCCATCCCATCCCATCCCATCCCATCCCATCCCATCCCATCCCATCCCATCCCATCCCATCCCATCCCATCCCATCCCCCTGTGCTGATACAGGGAAGGCTCTGATAGCCTTGGGTGAGTTCAGTGTAGGCCACCACAATGGCCATGGCTGGAGCACCAGCCTTTGAACATAGGCTGAGGGACCAGGAATCATTCTGCCTGGAGAAGCAATGGCTTTGGGGGTGATCTGTCAGTGGCCCTACAGTACCTATGAGATGGTTACCATGAGGACCAAGACAGGCTCTTCAGAGGTGCATGGTGGGAGAATGAGACACAAAAGCTGTACATCAAAACAGGGGAATTTCTGACTCGATGCCAGAAAAGTAATTTTCCCCAAGGACAGACAAAGCATCAGCAGGTTGCCCAGAGATACCACAACATCTCCATCCTTGGAGGTTTTCAAGTTCAGCTGGACAAAGCCCTGAGTGATCTTGGGCCTACTTTCAGCAGGAGGTTGGGCTAGATCAGCTCAAAGGTCCTTTTCCTACCTGAACTTTTCAGACACTCTTGTACTGAAAACTGTTGTTTGTCATGAAAGAAGCAGTATCAATCATCACTGAATATCTTTTGACACAGAGGGAAGCTAAGCTACAAGTGCACTGTATCCACTTAGTTAAGGATCTTCTGAGGCAAGGACTCCAAAATCATTTTCATTATAACTACGTGAGCAGTCATGACTAAATGCTGATCTGCCAAGACCTGGTCTGGAGCCAGGTGAAGTAACTGGAAAGTTTGAGGGTACACATCAGCTGATGTAGATATCCAGATTTGAACTCATTTTTGGCAACTCTATTACGCTCTGTGAAAAGACGTACTTAGGCAGAAAGCTGAAATAGGTCAGACAGATTAATGCCAAGACACATTTACTCTCCCCTGACTACAAAGGCAGTCTGTCTACTCCAGCTACAGCTACATATAGTGCACACCTGTGCAGTTAGATCAGGTGGTTCCTGCCCCTACTGACTTCAGTAGGGGGGTAAGGGATGGATTATGCTTGAAGTCTATTGAGGTCAGCACAATCAGACTGAAATAAAATGTAGAAAGTCCATGCAGAAATGTATTTCTGGGGCATCTTCCAGTTTAGAGTTCTAGTCCCACAGCTTTATGATTTTTACACTTATTTATTGAGAATATATTTTCCTTCTTCACTGCCATGGGTGGTACAGTCTTGAGGATGATAACAAGAGACTGGGTGAAATTTTATAGTGGAAAACATGAGGAAAGTTGAGAAGAAAAACACCTGACTACGAGCATATTTTACAAGTTATGAATGTGCTGTGGGACCTGAAAACTTTTCCCCAAACCCTAGATATATTGTGCCCAGCTTCTTCCCAAGTCCATGACAAAGGCAATATGAGCCTGTTCTCATAGCCCTGGCAGAGGAAAAGGCTGGTGCCACCTTCCATGTTATCAGGGGGGATGTTTCCAGCAGATGGAGTTGAGCTGTCTGGGCTGAGAAGGGCTTTAGGAAGCCTGAAAGAGCTGGGGTTAACTCTGTAGTTTCACAGTCTGTTTCTGTCGGCAGAAGCAGAAGGCCACAGAGTGAAGAGAATCAAGACTCCAGTCCGGGTTAAAAATAACAGTGTGGGAGGAGAGGGCTGTTGGAGGGTGAGGAGAGAAGGGCAGTGGCCAGCTCTGCTTCCAGACAGGCAAGTGTCTGGGAGGTGGCACAGGATGAAGGGTGCGACTACTGCTGCTGGCAATCACCAGCTCACACTGGCTGGGACTTCCTCTAGTGGAAGCCCAGCCAACTGAGGAGCTCAGCCTGGGTGAGGGAAGGTGAAGGAGGGTTTGACTGCTGCCCCAAAACACTTCCAGTGGGGAAATAGAGCAGAAATGAGTGACAACAGCCAAAAGACAGTGGCATTCCCACACACTGAAAATATGTTTATCCTGGTCAGTAATATGTTTAGGTTGGAAATTAGAATAAGGTTTCATTTCCTCTTCATTACACTTATTTTCTTCAGTCTTCAGCATTTTTGCCTCCACAAATAAAACAATGTCCAAACCAGAATTCCTCTGGCATACACCCTCCATTAATAAATGCTTGTAAAATGATTTGTTTGTCTGCATGCTGATGATGGGCTGAGCTACAGTACTACAAAGTTATAAATGACAATCAGCTCTCTGAGAAGCAGTAGCTTGCATTAGGCAAAATGAAATTAAGAAAACAACAGAAAAGCTTTCAAATACAGAGGTGTGAAGAAATGTCACTTGCCCAAGCCTTATTTGTTTCCACCTAACAAATATGCCAGCCTACAAGAAGGTGTGAACTTCCACCCTCAGCCTTCCCCACACTTTTCTGTGCTGTTCAGTTTCCAGCTCATTCTGCCCATGTTTCCATTTTATTTCATTTCCATTTTATTTTTCATTCTTCCTATGTTTACTAAGCCACCTCCAGGCACTCACCACCTGTGTATCTACACAGTGGAGCTCAGGACACAAGGTGTTAAAACGGGAGAGAGATGATCATGAGGAACAGCATGAGCCCAAAGGTCTTCCAGGCAGCCGACACGCTTGTCTATGTACTTTGGAAACTCTTTGAGATACAGATCAGTCCCTGAGTATCCAGGCCTCATCTCTAGCTTTCTCCCTGCATGTTTTACCTCTCTCCTCCTGCAGACTCCCTGACACTCACTCTCTAGCTGGCAGCAGGCACACAAGAAACTGCGGCTGCATGAGCTGCCACAGAAAAACCCACGCTGAATGAGCTGCACATCTAAAAACACCTCCCACCCAAAGGAATTTTGGGTGCAATTGCCATCACTATCACAATTATCACAATTAACATCTCATCTCCAAAACACGTAAGAAAATTCAGATCAATTTCAGACCTTCTTTTCCCACTTTTGGAAAGTAGCTTTGCAATTCTTGTGCAATTACTCAGGAAAAAAAAAAAAGTAATAAAGCCAATTTTCTTGTGCTTGAGTCATGCCACTTGCAGGCTTAGGGCTGCGACCTGAATTTCCCAACTGACCTAACCGAGACAGATCTGGGGAAAATTGACAGTGTTTGGGAATGCCAAGCCAAGCCAAGACAACAATTTATCAAAACAGGCTTTTCTAAATCTGTCCTGTGAAGCTGAACAAGCACAAGGGCAACACCATCTCTATGAAAAGCAGGACCCCAGTCCTTAAACCTACTCTATACTTTGGCTCTAGCACAGCTGTGAAAATAAGTATGTGTTAAAAATCACCCCATCTAAAACCTGGTGAGAGGGAAGGCCCTAGTATGGACACAATCATATTAATGTCAGAAGTCCTTTTTCTGATGGTAACATTTACTGAAGTTGGGAAATTAATCTGGGCTACAAATGGTTGTAAAGTCAAGGTTCTTTCAGCCTCCCAAGAAGTCAAAGTACAAACATGAGCTGTGTTACTCACTGCCTGTGCAAAAAGCCTTGCTCTGCAGTGTTTATACCAGAAGGAAGAGGAAGGCCTTACAGGCAGAATCAAGAGGCTTTTTCAGTGTATTTGTTCTGCAGGCACTTACTCCTGGCCCATGGCACGTTAAGCAGGATTTTCAGGTATCAAACACTCGCACAGACAATGGATACTCACACACATACATTTTACCACATCATTGCAGCTCACATATGCCAGACAAGCTCCATAGGTTGCCCATGCTGACCTCTGGGGTGGTGGAGGCAGATGGTTCAAGAGTGAGACATTATCTCTACTGAATAATGACTCCGTGTCTCTTTCAACTCCTGTCTCCCTCTCAGACAGGCTAGTGAACCCCTGCTTCTCACTCCTACTGAGCTCCCACCACCTCATGCTCTCCAGAGTGCAGTCACTTCATGTAAACCATAGGTGTGCCTGCTGCCCTACTCCTTTCAGTCTCCCAAGTCAGCAAGGAATGGCTTTTCCATGTGCCTGCTACCTGACACAAAATGCCTCCTCTTAAGTCCAAGTGCAGCCAAATGTCTAACATTTCCATCCCTATTGCACCTAAGGAGGAAAGCTGGCGATGGTCAATCTTGATTCACACGTGTACAAGTCAGTACTTTCAGTCACTGACAGGTTCCTGCTGTCCCAAAACCAGGATTCAGATCCCACAGTTGACCAAGAAACTCATCCTCATATAGACTTTCCTATGTATATATGTGCAGTACATCTGTTACTGCTCAGCCTTTAATGTGTTTATGTACAGTTTGCTAATACTCTGATCTGCATTATTAATATACTGATCATATAACAAATTTGAAAAACAGTTGTGACACAAAAATTCAGTGCCTCATGGGCCCACGAAAGAGCCATCCTTTTTATTAAGAACTTTGTTCTTTCACGTTCTTCTTGAAAGGCTGCCCACAGCTCATAAACCACTGTGAAAGCCTTCATCCTTGCTTAGTACTCGCTGTGTTCAGAAAGGAAACAAACCCAATATTAACATCCTGGCTGCAGAACCAAATATTGGGCTGCAGAACCAAATAATAGGCAACCATGAAGTGAAAATTATTATTAGATCCATACTTCATCCTTGTTTGTGTTTTGAACAGGCTTGTGATACTGAGCCAAAGCCTGTTTTTCCTCTCCAGGGAATTTAATCACTAGAATAGCACAAAGCATCTCCAGGGCCAGACCTTCCTGCATTATTGCCCCCACACTGCTGAAACAGCACCACACCAGTGACCCTTTGCTGGGTCTTCTCACACATTACAGCTCCTGAGCACAAGACACCCTTCCCTGAGGGACCAAGGGAAAGCTCTAAGCTATGGAGACCGGGGGGTATCCCACCTGCTTTAACAAGAACCAGGAATGTCAAACTGATCTAAACACAGAATACTGCATATGGGAGAAATCAGTCCTGTCTAGAGCCCTTGAGACTCGTGGATTCACTTAGCCTGGACTGCTTGAATTAGAATGCCCACTGTGTTTTTACCCATGCCTTTACCACAAGCTCTTGTTTACCAGAACTACATTTTTTGAAAAGGATTCAATGCTTATTTCATGTAACAGGCAAACCCTGCATCCTGAATTAAGTGGCCAGTTGCTGATACTGAAAGCAAAAGGCATTTTCAGCTGCCCATTTTCTCACCTGTATTTGTCCACCTCCAGCACCTAACCACCTTGCTATGTCCAGAGACAATCTGCCATTATTAATTCTCTCCGTCTCTCTCAGCTGTTAGTGGATGAATATAAAATCTCAACTTTGACAAAATTAATTGATTTAGATTCTCTTGCCTCTCTTTAGACAGCACAGTTCAGCCTATCCTCATGCAGCTCAGTCAATCTCTGTTCTCTGCCCATCTGTCAAAATCCTTTTAAAACCGTAAACATTTCAGAAATGGTCTCATTAATGCTGTGCACATGGAAATATCACCTCCTTGACCTTTACTCAGCAATCTGCTCTGGTCAGAGACAGTAACATTTGCTTTCGGGTAAGCTGTATCACACAGGGAGTGCGTGTTTAGCTGGCTAACCATTAAAAACAAGCCTGAGTCACTGCTTTCCAAAACACCATCTCCCAGACAAATAGCACAGCTATAAAAGCGCATCATTGGTCTTTTAGCACCTTGAATTTGGCTGAGGATTCAAATACACATTTTTGGGGATAAGATCAGTTTACCAGACAATGCAGAACATGCTAAAGTATAGGCCTGTCCTTGACGTTGTCATTTATTACTGCACCTCTGGTTGCATCATCATCATCGTTGTCTAATGAAATAAGTCATACATTCCTAGGTAAAAACCTAAGCAACTGAGTACTCTGAGCTTCAAAGAATGAGCCCTTTGGTATATCCCTCAGGAACATCAATTCTGAATGCCTCCTCATTTACAATTACTTTAGAAAGCATGACTATTAGAAAGATTGAAATTTATCTGATACCTTTATTGTTATTGTCTTATATTGTTAGTGTGGGTGTCTTTTATTTTTACTCAGAGCATCATGGGGAATAAAATCATGACTTACAGAAATTTCAATGTATGTTTAGGTTGGTATCAAAAACTTTACCAATCAAACAGACACCATCTTACCAAAATTACATTGCAACTAGTTCACAAGACAGTTTTACATTGATGACTATTAATTTTATCACTTTTTCCTAATCCCTTCCTAACTTCAGTTCTGTATTGGCTTTCCTGTGATTTGCCCTAGAACTTATCAGATTGCTACCCACTTTTCAACTATTTGAGTAATACTCTCACTTTTCTTTTATTTTTGGCTTCAATGTCCTGGCAACTGACTTCATTCTTTTCCAGTTCATGGTGCTGAAACATGATGGAAGTACATATGAGTGCAGTAAACGAGAACATGCTTTTTCTCAGCCTGCATCAGAGAAAACTGTGATTTTTCTTGGTCATTCTGACTTCTTCTACATCACGTCCCCTCTGCTGGATTAGAAAGAAAATTTCTCCATATAAGCACAAACATGATTGCATGGGGGGGGGGGGGGGGGGGGGGGGGGAAGGAAAAAAAGCAGAAAACCTTGTTAAAACTCTCAAAACTTTCACCTTTGCTTTTCTTTTGGTCAGGAGAAGAAACCTGTTGGAAGAGTTGCAGGTGGAATCTATCCCTTCTCACACCAACCCCTTTCTGCAGTGATGCAACTCCATCACTCTCAGCCACATCATTTGTTAAGCTTTGGGCAGCACCTAAGTCAAACACAGCCAAATATGACAGACCCCTCCACCAGCACTGCAGTGCACATGACCAATAATGAGAGATAACCCTCCTGCCTTCCTTCAGCATCTTCTTTACCTGAAAGGAGCCACAGGTTTAACTTGGGGCAAGGAAATAGAGCAGACACAATATGGAAAGGAAAAGCTCCCCTCTCTAAGCATATTAGCTCTTCATTCCTCTGATTCATTTAGGATAAACTCTCTGTTGCACACACACTAGAGCAAAGGGGAAGGAAGGAAGGAAGGAAGGAAGGAAGGAAGGAAGGAAGGAAGGAAGGAAGGAAGGAAGGAAGGAAGGAAGGAAGGAAGGAAGGAAGGAAGGAAGGAAGGAAGGAAGGAAGGAAGGAAGGAAGGAAGGAAGGAAGGAAGGAAGGAAGGAAGGAAGGAAGGAAGGAAGGAAGGGAGTGACCATCAGGAGATGACTATTTCTGCTTGGTGCATCTCTGCATTGTCATCACCACAGGTCTGCACAACTTGTGCTATTTAAAGAAGGAATAAAGTTGTGACAGCTTGAGATTAGCTGTCTATGTAAAATGATAGTGAGAAACAGAACAGAAACATCCCAGCCTGGACCTGGTAAAATGGATTAGCAAAGACCAGGATCTCAAATTTCAGGCTGGAGTCTACTGCTGTTTCTAGTTACATAAATGGAAACACAAGGCAATCTATCAATTCACTGCTACCTCACACTCTAACTCGCTGCTAAATGCCTGCAACAGAAGCTCAGGTGACCTTCCAAATCCAGGTGGAAGGTTTAAAGAACTGAATTATTCCTTACATACCACAAGAAAGTAATTGATACTCTGAAGTGTCTTTGACTAATGTATTTTGTCTAACATTTCACGTGCTCCAAAATTGAGTCCTATTTCTTGCTTCTGGCAAGAAATAGGATCACTTGTGTGGCAAGATTTACTGATTAAGATTGAAAACAATTTGTCCAATTTTATTGCCACCTCTGTTGAAGAAGGAACAGCACACCTGGGCTCAGAGAATGGGCATCCACTATTTAAGGAATAGGCTCCCTGGTGCTCATCTTTTGAAGTGGAACAAATATTTAGTGCTGGCTCTGAATTTTCCAGCTTTCAAGTTTAGAACAACATGGAACAGCCTTTGCAACATGGAGCCATTCCACACCGATTTGCTCACTGGGTTTGGCTTACAGGGCTACTCTGGGGATGGCCAACTTTCAAGAAGTGATCCACTGTGCCTTGGCTGACTCCAGAGTCAAGCCACCAAAGATCAATCGAGGTTTCCAGACGCCTCATCAGCACTTCATTTCAGCACCATTTTCTTGCTGATGCCAATACATGGAAAACTATGTAAGAGTTAAAGACTCCCTGGAATTAAACAGGGGTGTGACACAAAATGATTAAGAGGATTTTGGGAGGGGGCCTTGCGCAAAGTCTTGGACTCCACCTTCTGCTCCCTTTTCGTCAGCAAGATGCTTCCTCTCCCACAACCTGCCACGGTGTTCTCCCTTTGCCAAATACACTGACTCCCGGCAGGAAGGGCAGCAGCAGCTATCACAACAGCAGAGTGGCTCAAGGGCAGAGAAAGCTTGCACTGACCTAAGCTGTTTGACATAAAGCATGTTTATCAAGAAGAAGCAGGCAGCTGACCTGCTGGAAGGGACCTTTTTGGTCAGCCTTTTTTAATTCAGGAAAGGGCAAGGACCATCCATCTGAGATGTCAGTGGAAGGTGGAGCAAGAATTATTACATAAAGCCTCTTTCAACCCAGCCCATGCTGTTTTCTCAGGGTAAGTCCTCTAGGACTCCCCAGCAGCTCGACTGCTGTGCTCATGCCTTTGAGATAATTCTCTACAATTGCAGATTGGAAATTTTAAAATTTCACCACTGAAAAAATGAGTATTAAGGCTGCCCTTGATGGCAGCAATGGGTGGATTTGCTCAGACTCTGTTCATGGCAAGTCCTAGGCTGTGACTCTTCTCCTCATTGGCTCTCAAAAGCAGCAGAGAACAGGGGAGATGAAAAAGGTAACAATAAAACTCTGAGGAGGGAAAACCCAGTGGAATATAGCACCAAGGCAAAGAGACAGGGAAGAGAGTTCTTGAAATAAAGTTCCACAGGAGGTGGGAGAACAGAAAAGTAGGTCAACCTCTAACAGCTCCTGCCCCATCAGCAAACAAATCATCGCTCCCAGGATCTTGTCCAGATTATTTACAAGCCCTGCCCATTTACTGGCAGTGTCAGCAGCCCTACAGACCACACAGCTAGAGGCTGTGGGACAAGCCATGGGTAAGGAGGGTGAATGATTTCAGTCCTACTTGGTGACCCTGTGTTGTTGGAAAACCCTGTAGGTACTGCATCCTTCTTGAAAAGCCCTATGTTCATCACAAGACATGTCAAAAATGCTTCACCTTACCAAAACACATCCTCAGTGGTGTGCAGGGGAAACATCTCCAGTTCCTCAGCGTGGCAAAAGAAGGTCAGGCTGGGCTCCTACCTCCTCCACAGAGGTCTCTCCTCCCTTCCTGAAGAGTGAGGATGTCAGAAAAAGCTGGAGTTACTAGAGGAGAGCAGTGGAGGTAGGGTCAGGATGGAGCTCAACAAAACTCAGTTTTCATGTTGTCCAGCCTCCAGCTACATGCTCATGTCTTCAATGGCACTTCACTGCACAGCCCAAACCTCCCCACACCCCTCCCTCCAGAGACACCATCCCTTTTTCTTTATGAGTGCTGTCTGGAAAGCATCAGAGAGAAAGTAAGTACCCCTAATATCATGTGGGAAAGGCCTCTGGTTTGAGGAGTTCCACTCAGAGACTGACTGGGCCAGATTTCCTTCCCTTCTTAAACAGCATCTGCAAAACTTTCTATCGTGGAGGACACTGCTTTACTACTGAGTCCATAATAAACTGGACTAGAAATAAGTCTCCTGTGGGAGAAAACACTTGAAGCTTTCACAGAATTACTCTAGAGAAAAAACTAAATTTTAAAGTCCCAAAAAACTAAAATACATCTAGCTCTTCTTTCTCTCATTGTTTTTGTCGGGGCTTTTCCCCTGCTTTGAGAACTTGTGTGAGGAGCACACATTTTTTTTTCTTGTTTTGGGGCCCTTGTGACTAAGTGTTAAAATTAAGGTAATTTTGAGGTAGAGCTTTAGTTTTGAGCTAGAGCTTACTATGCAAAAATATCAAAACAGGCCATTCAAACTTAAAAATCTGAAATTTTTACAGATAAGTCTTTCAGAACTATTAATTCTTATAGAAAGGGTTAGTTTTAGATGAAGTAGGATCTTGTTCTGATAAAAAACCAATCTGGATAAAAAACATTCCCAAACAGTTTATCTCTAACCAGGCTGTAAAATGCCTTGTGTTCTTGTCCCAGGGAAACTGTTTTGTAAACTGAAACTTACTGCTATTGCAAAAGCAGGAAGAGACTCCTCTGACCTCCACAGCTTCCATGCTTAGAAAAGCACGTTCCAGTGCCACCAGAAAAAACTGACCTACCGTAGTGCTCCTTTGAATGCTCAACCTCCTCTTGTCATTCGTTCAACAACAACAAATAAAAAAGGTTATATGTAACTATGAGTTTGTGACAGCTGGCAGATGGAAGCAAATAGATTGAAACTGCTTTCTGATTTCCCCTGTGTGCATCTGAGCACTACTAGGGCCACCAGAAAGTGACAAATCCCAGTCTTGTCCAGTGTTAATCACTTAGCACATTTAAAAAATGTGTCACCTGTTGAAGGGCAAACCCATGTCCCCTCTCCCAGCAATTGAATCTTCTGTTAGATTTGACAGAGCTGGCACAAGCAGTAGGATTCACTCCTCTCAAGGCAGATGGTTCCCACAGAATCAGGGAACCAAGTAATAAAAAAAACGGAGGAGTGGTATTTTAGACCTGCTTCTCTTTTGTAAGGGCAACCATACATTTTTTATGGATACAACCAGGTATGCTAAGCTGAGCAAACACCCCTTTCATTTTAATTTGCTACTTTTCCCTTTGAAATCAGTCCCAGCTGCAAATGAACATTAGTTCATTGCTGTTGTGCAGAACTAACCTGGGCAGGATCTCAAACTGTCAGGTCTTCACTGCAAATTATTCAGTGGTTTCCCTCCAGAGACCTGTCTCAGGACACTACAACTCTCCCTGATGATCCAGTAGGTGACTTTTTCCTCCACTGAGATCATGGCCAGAACTACACAACACACCACTGGACCAAGTCATTAAGACTACATTCTAGAGGGAAACTCTGGTTTGATTATCAGACTCTGAATGATGACAGATTTGCAGCACTGTGGCTGCACCAATGCCCCATGCTGCACCATGACCTGGGCTCTCATGAGCTGAATTCCCCTGGAGCAAACACAAGTAAAGGTCAGGCTTCAGTTCCTCATACCATCTCCTAGACATGGGAACCTCTGTGGCAGAGCTGCTAGAGCATGAAAGTCTCAAGAGATGCTTTTGAAAATGAGAAAACTGAATGCTGGGGTTGTTTGCATGGACGGCTGAGCCACCTCACACATCACATTTCATGACAGCTCTGTTTGCCTGCCAGTGGGTGTCCACCCTGCTACCACCTCCCTGTCTGTGCCCTGAGCTCATCTGACCCCCAACACAGGGAGTTCCAGGCAAGCACCCAATGCAACAATTCAGACCTTGCTACAAGTGTTTTTCATTATTGTTGGAGTTTCAGGAAAATAGCTTATGGAACTTTGGGGGAGAGAAACAAAACAAACAAACAAACAAACAAAAACAACTAAAACCCCCTTGTATGTATGTATATATATATATATATATATGCATGCACATATATAAATATATACACACACACGTTTATGTCAGAGGGTTGCTGAACTTGGAGAAGCATTAGCTGCCAAGTGGCATGCCCTTCTTTTTGTCAGCAAAACCAACGTATACATTTGGGCTTGGATGATTGCCTGACTGGGATGCTAAGGAGATGTTTATCTAGGGATGTAACTTGCTGTGACTGGGGGAAGAAAAATAGCCCATAAAAACACGGAGCAAAAATTAATTACAAAAATGTCACCAGTGGTGTTTCTGTATTTATTCCAATGCTGAAAACAATTACCCTTTGGCAAATTTTCAAATTCTGTTTAGTTGACAGTGCTGCATGTAAGCCGGGGAAAATAAGCATGAAAGGGAGTAAACAGATATTCCTGATGCAGAACTGGATTGGTGCTTAGAGGAAAGCATACCCAACTTAACCTCCAAATGTCATAACATAAAAATGAACGAGGTCCTATTTATAGGGCTTCAAATGAGTAGCTGACAACTGATACTTAACTATGCACATTTAAATACATATATTTCTTAGGTAACTCCTGCCTTTCACAAAAACACATTTGGTTTCAATAAAAAGGTATGCTTGGGGATTTATTTACTTTTTCTTCTCCTGCCCCTGGCACAGCATACCGCAAGTATAAGCCCATGTACAGTCAGAGCTGCTGTTCTGGGTTATGCTCACACAGGCAAGAGCAGTCCATGACAATGACTTCCTCAAGGATCCTGCCTGCATGTCTCGGGTTCCACTAAGAGGGGTCCCACCCCCCTTCCAAATACATGGGCTTGGACAGGGTGGAACACCACCCTCCTGACAGCTGCCTAGGCTGAACCTGAAAAGTGCCTGCAGCTCCTCTCCATCGGCACATCAACCTTGGTTGCTTGTTCATTGCCTGGGACCATGCTGGTCCCTGTTAAATTGAGGTTATGCACAGGAGACTGCAGAAGGTTATGGGTTGATGGCTGTCTACATCCCATCAGGAACCAGGGGGGCTCCTGGCATGCTGATGGGAAGAGTGGAACTCCAGGAGGCAGATTTTTGCACCCCCAAGGCTCTGTTCTGCTGGCTGTGACTAATTCTTCACTTAAATTAGAACACAAGGACTCCTGCTGATACACGCACTTCCACCAGGATAGCCAAGCTTTATTTTTCCTGAGCTTTCAACTGCAGCAATTCACTATTGCATTAACTCACGTCTGCTCTGCATGCTGCTCATTAGGCTCTTTAGTACCCTGTGTTTCATGAGAATTGCCTCCTCCTACACCCCCATACACCTCAGGGCTCGGTGGGTGGCAGCCACCACAATCACAACACTGTCAATGGGATAAGGCAAGTCTGTAGATTTGCCCAGCAGCAAGTATAGGTGTAATCATCTTCCCCAGGCAACTCATTCAGCCAGGCTATGGGTTTGAACCCTAGCAGTGTGGCAGACCTTTGACTTTTCCACTGCCAGGCTGTACCTCCCAAAGTGTGATGGGGGAGTGGCAGGGCCCAGTGCACACTGAGTGCTCACTGGTGCAGGACTTGATCCCTGTTTGGTGGTTTAATGCCAACCAGCAACTAAGTACCATGCAGCCACCCACTCACACACCCTGCCACGCCTGCAGTGGGATGGGGAGAATTGGAAAAAAGGTAAAGCCCGTGGGGTTGAGATAAGAACAGTTTAATAATTTAAATAAGATGATAATTATAAAATAATAATTGTAATGAAAAGGGAGGCAACCAGGAGAGAAAGAGAAATAAAACCCAAGAAAACAAGTGATACACAACACAGTTACTCACCACTCTCTGCCTGATACCCAGCCTGTCCCCAAGAAGCCATCAGCCCCTCCTGGGCAACTCCCCCAGTTGACAAATTGAGCAGGATGCTCTATTGTATGGAATATCCCTTTGGCCAGTTTGGGCCACGTGTACTGGTTGTGCTCCTTCCTGCCTTCTCATGCACTTCCTTGCTGGCAGAGCATGGGAAACTAGAAAATCCTTGACTTAGGGTAAGCACTACAGAGTGACAACTAAAACATCAGTGTGTTATCAACATTATTCTCATACTAAATCTGAAAATACAGCACTGTACCAGCTACAAGGAAGAAAATTGACTTTATCCCAGCCAACACCAGGATACCTGTCACTCTGCTCCCTACTTGCGAATATGTTGAGAGAGGCCCAAAGCAACAGCTTATACCTAAAAGTTCTCAAAACTGCAAAGTACAGAAGTGTACTGGAGATCTTGCATCCATCTGTTGTAACTGCCCATGCGGAATTTCCCAACATTTTCCTACTACTCTGCAACAGATGGGATGAAAACTGCCAGACACTTCCAAGACTTAGCCGAGCTTGTTTTTTTCCTGAGCACTGAATAAGCACTACTGAAAAACAGGCCTGGCACAGTTTGCTCAGGGAGCTGACAGAGCTCAACCCAGCAGCTACAGAGCATGCTGTCAACAGAGTGTCAGCAGCGTTTGCTGTGCCCCACAGAGAAAAGCTGCAACATCCACACTCCTCTGACATGGAAACACAAACAAATTTCATCCACCTCCAGGAGCAAAAGGCTGGAAAAACTAATCTTTGGTTTTGTTTTCTTCCTCTTGCTAACCTCAGGCAAGGCAGTTACCATCCTGCTGCAACTTGTCATGCCAAAACCAACACCTTGCGTCAGCAGGATATGTGCTGTGTTTATGTGGGGTTCTTTTGTGAATTAATATGGCAAAATAACAGAGGCAGCCACCAAAAACACTCTTCTCCCTTGTCCAAGTGAAGCTTCCCTACTGACCCAAGAAGCATCATGCATGCCACATTTAGCTGGTACTGCAGGGTCCTGCCTCACCCTGCTTGCTTCTGCCTCTCAGAAAGGCTGAGGAGCTTTAGGCCCCCACTCCCTCAACTGTCCTCTCACAGACAGAATAAAGGTTGGATGAATAAAAAACAAGCATGGGTTTCACATCAGTATATATGCTTTAAACATGTGCTTCCATATATTCACACATCAATCCTCCCTGACACATCTCAGTCCAGCACTATTAGCATCAAAAATGTTCACAAATTAAAAGAATACTATAGCTACAAAGTCAGAGTACTCTGAACCCAGACTGCACAAACAGCTTCTTTATCTGCATTTCTTAGCTTTAGTCTTCATGGCTTTTACAATGTCCTATCATAGCCTTTTATCACGTACTATTTGGCCATAAATCCCCTATCTCCTTCAGTGCCAATACTTCAAGTGCTAGTCAAGGGCTGTGCTCTAGTGCCCTGTCTAGAAGAACCCTGCTTTATTTTCTGTAAAAGTCATAATATGCTGCTGAAATAGTGAACATTGTCGTGAAAGAAAAATCATGGTCTCTTATACCAAGAAAAGTTTCCATAGTTTCAGATTGCATCCATGACATTTGCACAGCTCCTGCAAAATGCCTATTACCTTATATAACCCCAGTCTTTAAAAATAGTTAATTCATATTCATATGCTTCCAATTAATTACACTGAAACGTTTTTGGCCTGCTGTGCTAGGATGGTAGGTATATGCAACAACAACCAAAAGCGGGAGGGCTATACTTAAATTAATCAAGTAGCATAAGAAAAATGTTATGTACGAGTAAGGAGGGTTTGGGATTTTTTCCTCCAAATTTCTCAGCTCATTTTGATCTTAAACAAATCTGTTTTTCATTTAAGAGAGCCTGTAAGCAAAGCTGGGTCAAAATCAGAAAATAGTTGTAAGCAAATAGTATAAAAAATTCAAACATTTGAGTTCACTGTTTCCCAAAACAAAACTGTTTAAAAGTATCTAAATTTTGATAATAAAAGCATGTTTTAAATTGAAATGAAAATATATTTTCGATTGCATATTTTTACGCCACTCCCTCCCCCCTCCCAAAAAAAAAAAAAAGAAGAAAAGAAAAAAAAAGAAAAATTGGAAGTAACAGACTTCAGCTAAAGAGAGGTTTTAGACATGCCTTTTCCTACCCATTGAGAAGTGTCTCAGATGAAATGCCTGATGGCAGGGGCAGCACATCCTGCCCTGGATGATGATTAATTAACTTTCTGTGCTCCTCTGCTTCTCCCAAAACATTGCCTGTCATCACTAAGCAGAAAAACCCTGTATGGACATCTACAACAGCAGTACTACCAGAGCGCCAAACACAAAAATAACTACATTTCTTCAGGGCTGAAGGGGACATACAATTTATACCAGATCGTGCATGCAGCCACACACTGTGGAAAGGAAACAGACTGACTATGCTGTGTGACAAGGAGAAAAGTGTTATGATTCTGTGAACTTAAACTAAAGGTCACAGAGATGACTTTGACTTTGGCATGTATCCACTTTTGAAAGAATTATTAGTATTAGTTAAAAGCACAAACTCTCATTAATAGGATGCTTCTAGTATCACTTTCTTAATTTTACAATAAATATACTGAAGCAACAGATTTTCACTTGTGAAAAGGGCTCTAGGAGCAACATTTACACCTCTCTGCTAGAGCTAGTGCAGTAGCCCATTATTATTCCCTTTACGGTCCTCCTCCCAAAAGGTGAGATGGACTTCCATCAGGTTTGCAGCCTATTGCTGAGAAAGGAAATGCAGCCCTGAAGGAGAGTACCTCTGGGGTAATGCTCTTCAACCAGGTACTCTCCAGATTGCTTAACAGGCTGAGAGGTATTTATGGTCTAAGTGTGGAGGTTAAAGCTGCAGCTCAGTACAGCCATCAGACCTGCCCCTTGCAACCACATCAGGAGTGGCTCATTTCAGGAACTGGGTTACAGGATCTGTGCCTGTGGTTTGACCCCAAAGCCAGCAGCACACCTGGTCTAAGCCTGGCAGACCTGGAGGTAAACATCTCCAGGCATGACCTTCCAAGCCAGAAGCATCTGGCAATTCTCACTGCAGGCTATTTGGGAATTAGGATGTATTCTCTGTACCTAGGGTATGTTCTCAGTTCCCATGCATGTTCTGAACAGCAAAACCAAACACTAATTAATCAAGGCTTTTGTCTCAGCCATCTAGTGGGAGGTGTCCCTGCCCTTGGCAGGGGCTTGGAACTAGATGATCTTTAAGGTCACTTCAAACCCAAACCATTTTTTGATTCTATTATCTATCTTTTTATTTAGCCAGCTTCTTCTTGTTCACTCCACTCCTACCTACCAACACTTTCCTGTGCATTTCTTGTACCTAGAATTCTTCTAACTGGTTCCCCTGTAAACAGAGTATGTTAGATAGCTATTTCCAACTGCAAGTGACTATGGCTGGAATCCTGCCACAGAGAATCGCCAAAGATGAGACCCTCCTGTGGTGCCTAAAATGTGGACTCTGTTGTCCTAGCCACCATTACAAGTCACTTCACTGAGGGCTCACTCCCTCACTGTTACCTGCTTAGCTCACAAGGACTGCAGCCTCAGACTCTTCTCCCAATTAGAATCCACTAACTTCTTGTAGCCCTTCATTCATACCTGAAAGGGCAACAATTTGAAATACACTGGTGAAAATAATATACATAATAAAAGGTGAATTTGGTGTCAAGGAATAAATAATCTGTTTGTGAAGTGGAGGCACAGAGCATTTGTTCATTATGAAGCAAGAAGAGGGGATAAAATGCCTTATGGCAGATCTGGAAGGCATGTGGGTTGTGCCTTATTTTCTTTCCTCACTTCTATGAAGGGGTATAAAATAAAATCATGGAGCAGCAGTAAGCACTCTCAGTACAGTGTTGTCTTTCTTTAGAAGAGGAGGGCTCAAAATTTTGTTTGCATATGACAAAGATTTCCTTCAACTGCTTTTATTTTAAAAAGTATTTTAATTTATCTGTCTTTCCATTATCTTTAGTACTATGGTTTACCCTCATACACCACATGGATCATAGAAAGGGATTTTGCTCTTGGTACCATTTGGAGGAAAAAAATCGTTTTTGTATGGCTCAGACTGCTCTAGAGAGCTGAAGGTATTAATTGAAATGTAAGGGTAATGATCCCAAAGCACTCATTTGAGAAACCTTTTTTTACCTCTGGAGTTCTATTTGGTCACCTAAGCTGTGAAGTCAGGCTCAAGTATCCTGTAACCTTTGGTTCATAGGATTTAGCATGAGGTCACTGCTGCCTAACACAGTGGCAAGTTATGCAGTTCCCTTTAAAAGTCTCTGAAGTAAGCAAGAGAAATGAATGCTCTAGGCACTTCATAAACTGGTTTCATGCCTTACTCTTGGGCAGCAGCAAAATCCCACACCAACAGATGAAATGACATGTTAACAGACTTCAGACTTGATGCCCTAAACAAAAGGCCATTCTGCTTTACTCTGTTGTATGTATGTCAGCCTCTCCTCCAGTTCCATGTTCCTTCCCAGGTTCAGCATGCATCAGCAGCTCAGTATCACATCTCAGGAAAGCAAGGGACTGCTAGGATTAAACACATTGCCTGTCCTGCCATAGCTGAGAGTTATCACTTCATAAATACCTCAAGGAGACTGAGCTACACTCTTGATCCACAAGCAAAGGAACTCGCACTGGCATTACTGCAGTGGCATAACCTCACCCTATAGCTATGCCTGCAAGATTCCCATGACCTAGACAAACTCCAGCAAGTGCCAGCACACTTCCCAGGTCACAGGAGAGATGTATATTCAGCAGAAGCAAGAAATCCTGCACCATCTTGTTGGCCATCACTCCCCTGAAGGGGCACAAGGCAGGCACAGACTGCCTTTCCTCAAGGCCACACCTTGCAGAAGAAAAGGTGGCCTGGAGGGAATACAAGAGAGGGAAATAAGGCTCCTGCCCTCTGCCTCAGGAGGAGGGAACAAAAGTAGCCTATGGGGCATATACCACAGGGCTGGAGAGGAGGAAGAGGAGAGCGAAAGTGATCACTAAACCTTCTTCAGAACAGTCCAGAGAGAGATGAGCTAAGTAAGGCCAAAAGCAGCAGTCTTGTAGCAAGGCAGAACATCCTGCTTTCATGAGGAGTCCCCCCAGAGCCATCTCCCACCTGGCCAAACTCTTTGGCCAATGTCTGATCACAGTTGTGAATAGATATTGAACTAAATACACTGGGTTTGGGGCAACAAATTGCCTCTGGCCTCTTCATTCCTCTGGACTTGATGTATTTGATGTACAGGGAAGTCTTTGATCCTGTCCTTTAAATCTTCTGCAGGCAGGATGAGGGGTAAGCAGTTGGGTCCAACATGTTGAAAACATTTTAGAAGTTGGGAGGACAAGAAGGGAGTAAACAAGAAAAAATACAACCAGCAGCCGGCAGCTACTTGCACACAAAAATATAATTTCTTTTTCTTTCCTGGGAAGTTCTGCTTCTGTGCTTAAGACCCAGACAGACAGGAAAAGCCCTTGCCAGGACATCAGTTTTCCTCATCTGTGGGAACAGAGAAAGGAGACTACTGTGCAACCTTTACCTGCAGTCTTGCTGTCAGCTGAAGGACTCTACAGCTTACTCAGGGCCTTTGTTATAAATCTATTTTGGTAGGGAGTGGTGGCAGCTGTTAGTGCCATGATGGAAGTGTACTTTAAGGCAGCAGTCATTTTGTGCAGTCATGTCTTCTGTGACTTTGGACAAAGTATTAATGTTATCCTAGAGGACCTTGGTGCAGGAAAGAAGTCGTGCCTCCTGAATTCTCCACATGCTACCAAGAGGATAGTGAAAGCATCTGAAGTGCAGGAGCCACTGCCATAACTCAGAGACCCCCCAGCCCCCAGCCCCAGCAAGCCAAAAGAGACAGAGGCATCTGTTACAACCACTTCAGTGGATTTGGAAGTACAAATAGTGAAAGCTACCAAGCTCTTAAATAAAAAAACAACCTCCCACCCCCCCCCCCCCCCCCAAAAAAAAAGCAAGTGTGCTCTGTTTCCAAGGTTTCCTCCAGACTGATTCTCCTGGCAAACAGAAAAGATCCCCAAGCCAAGTAACTCTACTCAGCCTCATCCTGCTCGCCACATGCTTGAAGGATTAAGTTATGGTTTACTGCAGCCCTACCCGGAGCTCACCTCAAGCTTCACACCCTTCATGGATAGCATAAACTCTTTGCATATTCCTTTAACTCACAATTTTCTCACAAGCTTGGTCTGCTATTTCCTGACACCTCCCACGGGTCATTTGGTATTTTTTTCCACGAAATTTGTATTTGAAACCTGAAGTGTCTCAGAAAATTCACACTGAGTAGTTGCTCATCGGTGGACCATCACCACTTAATGGTCAGGAGGCAAATTCCATGCAGGATCACAGTTTCAGTGTCCTTTATCAGAATAAGGGCAGGGCCTGAGCACTGTTATGTTTATGTCTGTTGTTACCCAAGACAACAAGCAGGTTTAAGAAACAAACTAAAATGACCTTTGAAAGTTGTGACAGCACAACTAGTAATTTTAAAGCTAGATTAATGGTCTTCACTGTAGAGATTGACCCTTTATTTTATGTTTGCATAATCCATATGGTGGGTCTGACTCTAGACACTGTCCCAACAAGAAGAGCAAGAAAAATATTTTTTAAAAGTCTGAGTGATTCAAACTCATAAAGCATTATCATTTCAAACCAAAATTTTGTTTCAGTTATGCTTTGGTTTACTGGCTGTATTTCTGTCAAAGCTTATTAGTGAAGCCCACAAGGTAGCTGATTTTACCCTGGATGAGGTTTATCCTTTTGGTTCCCCAGCACAAAGCTGCAACATAGGCAGCAGCAGATATGCAGATGAAGGAACTGATGAAATAAATATTTCAGAGCTATTGAACAGCTCCGAGTATCAGCCTCCCCCATAAATGTATAGGGAACAGTAAAGGAAGGCCATGCAGCATGCATCAGTTTATGATACCTGCCAAAATTCCTTAGACCTTTAACAGGGATAAAAAAAAGCCATGCCATTGATTATAAACATATATTGCTGACAGTGGCAAAGTTATTTAATGACATTTTGGAGAGAATCAGAGCTTTTTCCTGAGGAAAGTCTTGTGCACCATCAGGAGAGGCATGCAGGGAAACCCTGTGCGGAACAAAAGTGTTTGAATTGGCAGGAGGGGAAGTAAATGGAAAGACATTTTCCTCCTTTGCTCATCTCTGTTTCATTGACCTTTTCTTTCAGAGGGTGGAAAAAAAGTACTTGGGTCTGTGAAGAAATATTTGGAGCAAGGAAATCCTGCAAGCGAAAAGAAGTCCTAGAGCTGGAAAAGGCAAAAAAACAGCCAGTGTAACCACAATACTGTATTTCCTATGGAGATAACCATCATCAATGCACAAAGCTCCTGTGTTCCTTCAATTAACATACTGTAGGTGGAAGCCAAAAACACTGGAAAATGGTAAGTTTCACTTTCTACAAAGTCAAAAGCTGTTTTAATAGAAGCTTAAGTGCCTTTCTTTTCAGTTCAGCAAGAAAGAGGGTATTTTCTCAGAGGCTGACTGAACACCCACATTGTTCAGAAGCCAGGCAGAGTGCTCTCTGTTAAACTTACTTGCAATTACTTCTGAAGTCAAAGCTAGCAAGAGCTGGTATCCTGGGTAGGGATAATGCTGCAAGTCTTGGTAGCAAATTCATTTTCACTGAGCATATTGCCAAGAAGATTTTCTCTGGCAAAGAAGGGGATAGCTTGTCTCTGGTAAAGGATATCCCAGGGGATTGGTACAGCCTATTGGGGTGCAGTACATAAGCATGACAAAGAAGACATGAGTAACTTCATCCATCAGCCCATTAGAGGTGAACTTTTGAAGATCACACTGGTCATTTCTCATATTTAGGGGGAAGTTCTAGATGTCAACAGGAAAAATTGAGTATCTCCTATAGACAGTCTAAGACACTTCAGGAGTCCCTGTACCTCACCACTCCAAAAACCTTCACAAGTTCCCAAATTCATGCGCCCCATTTGCTGGTCCACAGCATCACAGCAGCCAAATTTCCCTGCAGAAAGCAACACCACAGGGCACAAAAAGTGAAAGAAAAGGAGATTAAGAATGCTGCTGACCTACACGTTTAATGAAGTATTTCTTCCTTTCTGTCAGCCTGACACAAAAACACACAGGCATGTCTCTGCATTTCCACACACCTACTCTTCAGCATTTGAAATTTAGATGACCCTTGAGGCAAGAATCACGTCATGCAGAACAAAGCACAAACTCCATGCCATAATAAACATTTTATCAGTAATTGATAAAATTGGAGCTGAACTACAGTCTTAACTTTGCTCCTTAGCTTTCACACCCAAAGAACAGTCATAGAACCTAAATCCTTACATGGGCGATAGAAAAGAAAAGGAGGCAGTTTTATGATGTAATTAAATAAATCATGCTGGCCTCCCAGTAATGAACCCATTTCTAATTATCCTGGAGTCATCTTATCTTGCATGTGCTGGTTGAACACTCATTTAAGGCGCTGCCAGAGTGCTTTGTCAGTAGAACATATTTGCCAATAGAAACTTCACAGCCCAAATCTGAAGCTAGGCTTGCATACTGTCCCAGTCTCTAGCACTGTATTTATTCTTGAGGAAACTATTTTAAAAGAAAACTCCAGTGCAATTTTGAAAGGGGTCTGAGTGAAAGAAATCAAATAAGAACTTGGAATTGATGATTTCATAAGCAATATAAAAGACTTTTTTCCACTCGTTACTGTTTTAAAAAATGAAACTCTTTCCAACTTTCAACATCAAATAGCCCAAATGGTTGGGTTTGATAAAGGATAGAAAGAATCTCCAAGTTTTTCTTGAAATCCCCTAAGATCCCAAATGTATCTTTTCATATTTTTCAGTGAATCTTTTAACAGAGGTCTTTTTCCAGAAGCTATATTTGTTTAGGGTTTACTCCTTGCCCCTTACATTTATTCTCCTCACCTTTTGCTATTCCCACTGTAAATGAAAGCCATGGTTCTTTATACCCCTTTTAAAGAAGATAAGTGCATAAATAACCACCAAAAATGTGTCCTTCGTAAGTATGTCAGTTACCCAATTAAACATTTTCTCCTTCTCGTGATATGTTTTATTGAGGCATAAATCAGGACTATGAGGCAATTTAGCACAGACAGGAATTTTATGGAGGGGGTGTGCAGATCCCTTGGGCTCATCTGGAAAATGAGAAACATACTCAGAGACGATACAGCTTGCTGGGTACAAGATCCACAGGAGCTAGAGAGCACTCCGTCTAGACTGAGATTTAACTCTCTCATTTAAATCAAGTGAAATAGGACTATGCTGGATGCAATTGCATTAAAACCTTTCTGTGCTGGATTAAGGAGCTTTTTGCAAAGCCAAGTCACACTGAAGAAATTGTGTGGGCAGAATGAATTGGTGCCAAATCACAGAGAGAAAGCAGGAGCTGAAAGGTAGCAAGTGTCTCCCTGTGTTTAGCAAGGCTTTAGCTGCGCTCACTTTCTTCCACTAAGCAGAAACTTTCCCTTCTCTCCTGCTACTAAGACAGGTAGAGAAATGCTTGTGGCACACTTTGCTTTCTTACAGTCAGGAGTCTCAGTTGCAGAGCCTCCTTATTTCCCTCTAGGAATGTGTAAATTGAGGTCAAATAAAGAACTTTGGCTTGCTTACATCTGGAGCCTGCCTGGAATCAGACAGCAGGATTCAGATACTGCTTTTTTCTTACTCGCAGACACTGGCCAACACCACCTCCCTGTACTTTGGCCAAAAGGCAAAGTCCCCATGGAAGGAAGGGAAGTCTCTGCCTTGCAGTGCTGCCCAGCAGAGGTGATTGCCCCATTGCCATTGATGGAGGATGGAGTGATCCTGTTCCTCTCTTAGCTGGGCTATGAGATGTATACAATCACATTTGTCTCAGCGTCCACCCATTCAGACATTCCCTGCACCACATCTCCCAAGTCCATACTTGGGATTTACAGAAAGAAGCACCACAGTATTTTATTTCTCCGGCCTGGCATGCGCCCGAGGATCTGGAGCGTTAGCATCCAACCCCACTTAACAAGGACAACCAGCCTTGGTTGTTACCTCCACAGTCAATAGAATCTGGTGTTAGACTTTATAGGTCCGGGAGACACCTCACACTCAGCATTTCAGCTAGGCGGGATACATTTCAGCCTTCCTGCCCAGAAAAATATAACCTGTAGCTAACACTAGCACCTTCCAAAAACCAGCCAACTAAGCTCTGCCCACACATCTTAATGCCTGCACAATAATGGGGCAGGGGCAACATTTTCATCTCTGTGCACAACCCAGCCCACACCTGGATTCAGGGTAGCTGCACGAGTAAATGAAATTGTCCTCTTAGCTGCTTATTTGGAAGAAAATAGCAGAAGCAAGACACGAAGCAAGACACAAGTCCACAGGCTCAGGTGACCCCCAGACAAGTTATATTTGAATCATGTACGTCTCTCTTGACACGCAGCATACAGCATTCATTTTCTATCCTTATGATCCTTCCACTCTCCAGCACTGTCAGCTCATATTCTCCAGAGAAAAAGATTATGTGCACCACCAGCTCCCAGATTTTGCAAGAATCCCAGCATTCAATTAATTTTTTTAGCAAAAAATATATAATTTTTTACTCAGCCCTCAGTGCTTTATCTGCTTTTGCAGTTCAAACCACAAAACTGATCTACTCGGTTTGCTCAGGCAGCAACATCATGCCCTTCCTGAGGATGTCCTCTCCCAACATGCCACCGTGGGTTTTCCCTGCACATTCCCTGGTGCCTTGCTCTACAGTACACTGAGCTGTCTGTGACATTTGTTCAGCAGTTCATCCCCAGCCCCTGACCTTCTGCACTTCATCCTTGGCTTCCAGCTGAACATATACACCCTGGCTAATTGTTAGGGTTTCCAAACAATAGCTAAACACAGGTTTGGCATCAGCAGCAAGTTCTGAATCAGGCCTCAGTAGTATTGTCTGACCAGAGGCTAGCAAGGAGAGAGGCCCTTTGCCAAGGGGGAAGGGAAACTGGGATTAATACTTGTACTAAGACCCACAGAGAAAGAGTGGGAGGGCTAGAAGAACTCCATGTATAGAGGGTGAGGGTTAACAAGAGAGCACAGTACCTTTCAACCCTCTGCTTTTGTTTTGTACTTTAAGGTGCAGTAAAATGTATTTATACCAAATTCCTCAGTTTACAAGGAAAGCAGGTTGCCTTCAAGGTTTTAAAACTGGCCTCAGCTGAACAGCAGTTTTCCCAGGCTGGATTTTGGAGATTACATTTCACTCCATGAATAATACTTTCATTCAGTTTTTCCATCTACAACCTCTACTTGTAGTTGACAGCGATGGTTTATTTTCATCTCCATTGAAACACAGAAAGATAAAGGCCTGAGGTAGCAACTACCTAAAATATAGGTAATTACAGAGATGTAGTGCATAGAGCTTTTGGTCATTAAAAATCACCATGGAGAAATTTGGATATAGTGTTGACTGAGGCAGCAAGAAAAAGTGAGTATCTTAGAATAGATTTTTGAAGAAAAGTACCAACTGCTTTGATTATATATATTTATTTATTTATACTTAAGGAAATAAAGGAACTTCAGACTAAATTAGCAGTAGAGGCAGAAAATATACAAGCATGTAATATAGATAGAGTTTAGTATGCTTTCCATTTGTTTCCCATCTGCTGTGCAAGTATTTAGTTCACAACATACACTGGCCACAGCTCATCTAAAGGAAGCCTTGTCTTGGGACCAGCTCCTGCATTTACTGTTCTTTAATGCAGTAAACTTTAAGCAAGTAAGACCTCAGGGACAACTCATAAGCACAAAATCCATCCCCTGATAATCCTCACAGAAAACAAAGTAGTCCTCAGGACATGCTGGCAGACAAAGCAAAGCATGGAAAAAAGCCTGAGCCTGCTCTGTTTTACACCTCTGTCCAAACCAGTGAGTCCTAGACTGCAGCCAGGTACAAGTTTAAAGCCAGCTTAGTCCTTCTCCTTTCCAAGTATGCCAAAGTGCAAGCAAGGCATATCTCATACTCCAGTCAGCTGGAGAGTAACAAGAAACAGAGATATAGAGACTTAGCTGAAATTTAGATTATGGATTAATGCATCCTGGACCAACTGGAGAAAGTATGCCCTAGTTAACAAGGATGAGTGCAGAAGGGAGAGCATGGGGTTCTAGATGACAAGTTTATCAGCTGCTGAGCAACCTGGTATTTAAGGGCTGGGCTATTCCAGTGTACAATTTTTAAATATTACCTTGGGCAGTTAAAAGACAGACTCTAAGTGTTATGTTTCACTGTTGTGTGAGGTTTCCACAGTGCATACCTGGATCACCAGGATTCACCTAAGAAAAAGCCAAAGTAAACACTCTTTGTACCAATATAAAGCCTTTCCCTATTTCATGGTCATCATTGCTCTTCCACTGGAGAGGGGGGGATCCAGAGCAGCTAACTAAATACAGATACATATAAAAGGGCTGAAATAGGTCAGTGCAAACATTAAATGCTTGGAACCAATGCTCTGATGGTCAGAAGCAGCCAGACATCAGGGAGAAGTCAGAGAGAACTCCCTTTTGATCTGGCTGAAGCCATTTGGTCTGAAGAACACAAAGAGAAAACTTAAACCAAAGCAAAGCCTTTACCTTTCACAGCTTCTCTAATGTCACCTAAGCCAGAAATACTCAGATTTTACAAGAAAGACAGATCTACAGCACACCCAGCAATGCAAACATCTCAGTGGAGTGTGGCAAGGCAGGACATCCCGAGGGCCACCCTGAGAGCTGCCCACACGTGAGCCAGCACATGCAGGGACACAGGACCAGCCACCACACCTGCAGGCTGGGCTCAGACCCAGGGCAAACATTTGCCTTTCACAACAAAAACAAATTAAAGGCTTTGGGTTGTCCCAAATGAACATAAATATTTTTCTCTAGGAATTATTCTGTTTTGGTTTTTGTGTGCTTTTTTTTTTTTTCTTTAAATTAACAAAGAACAGGGTAGCAGTGAAGGGGCGTCTCTGAAAATGCATTAAAAATTTATTTACTTTAATACTAAAGGAAGAGGATCTAGCATTTACTTAAGTTCCATGAATACATACATTTCTTATTAGCAGCATTTTAATGCCATTAAACAACAGATTCACTCATCTGCCTACAAATTCTTCTGCCTTTGGTAACAATGCCTGTTCATTTCCCAGAATACTTTTAAGAAGTCTTATTTAACTTTAGTCTTTTTCCCCCTTCTCTCATTCATGACATTTCTGTATGCTCATGATTATTTATTTGGCATGACATTTCGATATAAGAGAACAGCCAAGCCTTGTGTGCATACACAGCACAGAATTTCCACTTTAAGAGACTTGGATTCTGTTAATTTATAGATGGCACAAAAAGGAGGGATGAAAGTTGAGAGGTGTTATCTGTGCATGGCTTTTGGCAAGACAAGTTGAAGTAATATTATAAACTTCAGCTTTAGACAACTTTTGCCCTTGGTCCTGAGCCCAATATTGCATCTTACACCTTTCTCTGCTATTGAACCAGAAAGAACAGCTTGACTCTGTGCAGCTGGCCTGCTCTAGGGGACTGCAGTACCATCAGCAGTGGCACCCAAACCCTGCTGAAGTGGACAAGGGAAACAAAAAGGTGGCTTGTCTCAGGCTCTCTCGATGAGAGCTTAGAGATAGACACAGCTCTTTAATTTCCTCCCAGTGACATAGAGCTTCTCCTAGACCCTGGGTGACTTTTTTCACATTTGAGCCCAAAGCCATTTGCAAGTAGCAGAAGGGCTTAGCCACTTCACTGGATTGCAGAGCTCCCCTTGCTGTTAAAATCACACTTGCCCGACCAAGAAGCAAACAGAGACGCTTCCCTTCATCACACAAAAGATGATGGCAATAACATGGGCCATGCCTGCCTGCCTACCTACCTACCCACAGCTATGCAAATCCTAACAGCTACAGACACCTGGAAAAGGAACTGCTGGCTGCTTCCCTCCCTGCTAAAGAAGCATTTGAGCTACAGCCATTGTTTATTCAAGAACCTAATAAGAGATGACTGTGGCTATTTTCCACTTAACATCATTAGTTAAACAGAAATTGATTGCAGATGGAGAACAGCCATTGTGTTTTATTACCAAAGATTTGTTTCCTGGGATTTAAGAGCAGATCTAGTTTAGCAG
The DNA here is from genome assembly GCF_963662255.1 of Cinclus cinclus. Lineage (NCBI taxonomy): Eukaryota > Metazoa > Chordata > Aves > Passeriformes > Cinclidae > Cinclus > Cinclus cinclus. The sequence continues at coordinate 65,414,545 of NC_085046.1, forward strand.
ATCTGTCCCCTTAGGCTGCAGACACTACAAGGTGTGGCCACACTCCGTGTTTACAACAGGGCTCGTTTTTTTGGTTGTTTTTTTTTTTTTTTTTTACTTTTTTTAGGCTCCAGGCATGTCAATAAGTCTTAAAGACTCTGTGTGAAAGAACATGAGTAGAGCTTGGTTGGTTTGTTTGCTATCAGTCAAAGACTGCTGACGTGCTTTAACTCTCTTATAATAGAAAAGCTATCCACTACAGGCAATCATTAATTGCTTTCAACAGAAGACCTCAGGAGCCTCCAAAAGAAATGGGCGAGAAAGGAGCCTAAATAGCTTTTATGTATCTTAAATAGTTCAAGTGAAAGATAGTTCCAACCCACCCAGTTTAGTTTGGCTGGGCCTTGCCACTCCCCACTATGCTGTACCAGATCAGATTTGTGGAACTACACCTGCAAGAACCCGGATGCAAGCTTGAACTCTGTCAGGCCCATCTTTCTGCATGAACACTGAATACATATGAGAGCCTGCTCAAAACTTGCAGCTGCTGCTTATTAAAAATGAGACCAAGCTAATTAAAACAAGCAGTGGGTGTTCTATCAAGAAAATAGCTTCAGAAATCTTTACTGGCTCCCAGGACATAGTGGGAAACAGTGTAAAATAACACTGTTGAAAATCTTCTCAGGAGCCTGTCTAGATTTTTTGGTTTCAGATTTCCCCTTTCTGTGATTTTTTTTCCCCTTTGATACTTGAAGGACAGGTGCCCCATTTTCCCATCCTGCAAGGCACCCTCCATTTACAGGGACATCAGCAAATGACAGCACTGATAGGGTCTTGTAGGACCTGATTCTCAGCATTTAGCTATGCAGTATCTATAGAGCAATAGCAAGATGTTACTGGCAAATCCCTTTCACCGTGTGCCCTCACCATCTGATGGAGTTCCCCTACCAAGCCTGACAGCTGGAATACACAGGAACCACATTTGAAACAACTAACTGTCCTTCTAATCCACGTGCTGGTTTTGGTGTAGAATCAGCTGTCTTGCTGAGATACAAATAACCTAGTAGTGTCCCCACAGGAGATGCTTGTCCCTAACCTCCACTGATCACATATCAGTTCATGCCTCAGGTCTGAAAATTTAACCTTCCACTGGTTTCTAACCCATAGCGACCATAAAGCCATCAAATACCTGCTGGCACCCAGGTTATCACTGGACAGATAAACTTAAACAAAGAGATTGACAGATTGTCCTTCCAGACTCCCCATGACCACATAAAAGAAATGGTCCACCCTGAACTTGCCATCCTCACTTCACATGACAATCCATGAAGCCATACTTACATGAAGCCCAGAGTTGGAAAAACTGTGTTTACGTATTTTTTTACTTTCCCACCTCCAAACAGAAAGTTTCTGGGAAAATGTTTGCAGGGAGTTGATGGGACCAGTTGCAAAATGCTTTCCATAGTGCCATATACAGCAGCTGATGTAGAAAACACGCAGCATAAATTGCAATATTTTAAATACAAGGCTCAATATTCTGCTGACCCTCCCTAATGTTATATTAAATTGAAGACTAACATCTGACTGATGACTTGGATCAAATTTGCAGCAGGTACAAATTATGCAGGGCATGATTCTAGCAAATCTAGTTGGCTAAGTACCCCAGAGTTTTCCTTCTGGTGACTATCTCCTATCCAGCACAGTGATGAATATCAAGTGCAACAATGGGATTTTTTTCTCATACGACAAATTCTGTATTATTTCTCAACAGTAAGCACCATAAATAAATTCTTATTTCTCAAGACTTAAAAGTCCATCTGGTGGCAAAATCTACACAGTGTGGTATCACTAATGGGTGTGTTAGCACTGCCTCCTGTGTGACCTTGTGCAGTGATATGGCATTTATTAGCTTCTTCAATGGCACTACAATCAACTTGCAAATTAAGATTTAATGAGAAAGGTTTTGTTCTTAACCAGCAGGACAGCTGGCAGCACTGTGTATGTTGTGTGCAATTGTGTGTGGTGTTTTGTGCAACGTCGTCTGCAACATTTTGCTTTAGATCATCCCCCCTGTTCCTTCCCAAAATGGGACTAGACTCTTTAAGGGTGAGAATAGATTTTGCAGAGGATGATTGCGAGCTAAAACTTCATGGGGCCTCAAGATAATAATCCATCTGTAGAGAAAGAATAAAGAATCTTCTGCAAATATAGTAAGATTAATGCAGTAATCATCTGCTGGCATGGTACATCCTGGGAAAGAGGCTAATTAAAAAGGATTTGTGGAAAGTCACGTAGGATTACTCTACTAAAAGCAGTGGCAAGATATTTCGTTTATCAGTGATTTTTAAAATTCTAATTAAGGTTCTAGAAAACAGGAAACTTGGAAAACTAATGACTAGCATTCTATTATCTCAATACTCTAAATCCTCTTCCCATAAACTGCTGGGTAATGACTTCCATTTACCTCAGTGACATAGTCTGAAGAGGGAAGGTAGTGAAGTTCTGTTGATTTTATCAGCTGAAGCATGTGATGCACAGGACTTGGTTCCCATCAAATTAAACTAGCAACCAAATTAAGGAGCTGAAATGCCAGCTCTTCTTTTCTGACTAGTATTACTTTTGCCCAAAACACATTGTGTTGAGATTTTAAAAAGAAAATTAGAAAATGAGTCAGAGGGCACCTCTTTTTCTATCTCTTTTCCATTGAGGATACTGCTGTGTCCCATATAGCTATCTATATCTATATCTATATCTAATCTATATCTATCTATATCTATATCTATATCTATATCTATATCTATATCTATATCTATATCTATATCTATATCTATGTCTATGTCTATATCTATATCTATATCTATACCATCTATATCTATATCATCTATATCTATATCATCTATATCTATATCTATAATCTATATCTATATACACCCATTTTTCACCAGCTACCATGAAAAGCTAGGTCTCTCCTTGCATTCAGGGAAGGAAAGGGTTCACTTACAGAACATCTGTAGCATGATCAAAATTGCATCTAACAACAAAGACAGACGGACACAGGCAGACGTGTTTCCAGAAGCTGGCATCCTTTGGAGTGCCATTTGTAAGAATCCATACAGATTGTGTCACTGAGCTCAGAGCCTCCTGTGGAAACAGCTCAGGTGCTCCCTCAAGCCAGTCTCACTCAATCACAAGATACAGCATATGTGCAGGAAAGTTGCATTTCTGCACTTTGTCCATCATTGGGCCTTGCATCTTGCCCTGGCTTCAGAGCAGAAGGAGCTGCACTGTCAGGCCCACCCCAGCCAAGGTTCTGGCTGAGGAGCAGTGAGGGGTGGTACAGAAGAGTACAATCAAGAGCTAATCCTTACAGAAAACACAGCCTCATGTCACGGTAGGGCCTCCTGTTTGGAAATTGAAGTGCCTTAAATCCCACAAAGAGCCAGAAAGAGTAGAAAACCTTCCTTACAGAAGCAGCAAGAAAAAAGAAAAAGAACCCTTTTTCATTGCTTGGTAACAGCCAAGAGAGATACTTCATGGTTTTGTAATGCCGTGAGAGGGCAAAAGTAGCTTTGTGCACAGATGTGGTTTGGTGGGATCAATGATGATGAGCATTTAATCCATATTTTGGATTACTGGAGAATGATGACTAGAGAGGGTCATAAGCCATGAAGTTCAGACCCAGGTCTGAAACAGCTTTACACATTGCAGAGCATGAGCATTGACAGGCCAGGGACTTGAGTTTTGCTCTTGATCATTGGAGAGAAAATGGTCAGCTACACAGTTTAGCTCTGGAATCATTCCAGAATTTGTCCAGATTTATGGTTTTGGCTTGGACCCATTAGTGGTAACAATTGCGAGCGAAAGCACAAGGGAGGAAGAAAAGATAACACAATGGCATAAATTCTAGTAGCTCCTGGAAGAAATACATTTGACCTTTATTATCTACTAACTTCTAACTCTGATGCTTAACTCTGGTTTTTCATTTTAATATATCATCCCTGGCAAAATGGAGTCCAAAAAGGAGAAAACAGACTCTGGAAAAAGTGTGAGACTCTGGGGAGACAGTTATTTACTGGCAGTTTCACAACCTTCCCTGCACTTCTAATGAAATTTCATTTGTCAAATTCAGTGCAACTTGGTGACAAGCCAAGCTCATTCTGTCTGCCTTTTAGCTTAGAAACATCCCTTTGGTCTCTTGCTCTCTAGCAGTGCCTTAAATTCATTTGAGATTTTTAAAAAATTGCAGCTTGTAGCTAAAAAGCTGGCCTGAAGCTCTCACGGACACAATTTCTTACTTTATAGTGAAAAATTAGTTAAAATTTTGAACTGCTGTTATCACCATGCATAATAAAATATGCTCCTCACCAACAGTACTTCAAAGGGAAATATATACAGCTTTGGCAAAAAAAAACCCCAGCAAACTAACCCACAACTGGTTGTGATTTTCTGTGGACTCACCACTGCCTGGGGTGAGGCCACCTAATAGGAGTCTGGACTTAACATCCTTCCAGCATAGGATGAAATCCGTAGCTTCTAAAGAGGGAAGGGATCTAACTTGTTATTGATGTTTTTTAGCACATGAGGCCTGATTTGTCTAAATAGCTTGGGTTACATTCCAGTGGTGGGTAAACCAGCTGAGCTATTTTGACTTCTCCCAGTTAAAATACTACTTTAAGCCTGTTGAAAGTTTTTGCGTGTTTGGGTCTTAGAGTAGAGCTGTCAACAGAAACAGTCACAGGTTTTGTTTGGATTTTGGGAAGAGAAGAATTAATGAGAAGAGTTAGCACCAAAAAAATGATCACACTTACCCCATTGTTCAGGAAAAAAAGAAGAAAAGAACCCAGTGATTTATTTTAGACAGCCTGAATAGCTGGAGACAGACAGCTAAAATATGGCAAGGAAATTGCTACCCTAAACAAGTTCCTTTGAGGAATTTGTTGATTTTTTTTTCTTTCTGCCTGAGTTACGAGCCCTTGGAATGCACATACCATTGAATTGCCTGGTAATTTGCACAAACATCCCTTCCTGAGGTCCTAAAGCCACTGTATATCCCTGAGTGGAAATATTAACATGATAGAGAGGGACAGAGTCTGACTGTTTGCCAGAGTCTGGCTACTTTACCTTGTAAAAAACATGAGACACTCCAGCTTATCCCATGAAGTATGGCAGCAACTGAACACGTGCTGTCACACACACAGCAGTGAACATGGGGATACACACACACACTTGCCCTTCACTTGAAATCTTGAAACTTCTGTTCTAAACTACCCAAAATCTCATGGAAGCATCATAGGTGTGCTACTGGACACCTCCTGGCTGCATATCTGGTGGTGTGACCGTCTCTACTGTGTGGGGCCCCCTCTTCCTGACAAAATGTTGTTTGTGCAATGAGACCCTTTCTTTTGTTAAAGAAGTTTGTTTGTGTTTCTGTCTAAAATATAAATACAACCATAATTATGAACATAACCACACCACAGTTTTATGGGATGGGATTTGTGTGGGTGGTTTGGGTGCCTAATTGCCATGTTCGCATAAAGCCTGTGGTTCCAACCCTGAGAACTTCTGCCTGAAGACACTGAACCCTGCTTTCTCTTGCATTAGTTCCAAGCTGCTTCATGCCTAATAAATGTTAAATACTGGTCCTACAGCAGGCTTGTTAACTACACCCCTGGAAGCTGGGCATCAAACTGCCTTTCAGCATTCAATTACATCAGGGACACTCACAACGTCCCAGCAGGGAGAAGGAGATCTAAACTGTAGGACCCCTCTTCTTTCAGTTCTGTTTTCCCTGGGGAAAAGTGGGCAGACTCCCTTTGAACCCTTCCCCTAATACCCTGCCAGCCTCAGTGACCTCAGTGTGAATGGTGCTGCTCACAGCCTCCACCCTGGGGAAGGACTGCAGTGACCTCCTATCTCCATGTCCTCCCTCTCCTACAGCAGCACGGTTCTCAAATGAGGGGTCTGCTCCTCCCTTTCAGGGTGTGAGGTGGGCACCCCAATTTCTAGCAGTGGTGGATTAACTTCAGTGACTCACACAGCTCAGCCTCCTGTCTAATTTGAAATTTATCTTAGAAAACTAGGGCTGAAAGAGACCTCTTGAGATCATCTAATAGAATTTTTTACCCACAGGCAGGTAATGTCTATGGGCTAACCCCAACACATGTTTATTTAACATGCTCTGGAAGGCATACGAGAAAGGAGAACCCATAAACTCATTCAGATTCCTATAGAATTTATCTTTTTTGTCATATGGTCAACTAACTAATCTTTGCTTCAAATTTATTTTCTTCCACTCTCAACACGTCCGAAAGAAAATATTAACTTGATCTTAAAATACTGAAATTAAATTTCAAAGTTAAATCTCCTCCACTGAAGCTAGTAATTAGTAGGCAATTTTTCAAACCAAAATTAAAGGGAATTGCTAAAAGAAGTAATATCTTAACGCTGTGTCACTGTGTATGGAACCTTTTGGAGTTTTGCTGTGGATGTGGCAGCCCTTTGTTTATTTTGAAAGGATAAGTTAAGCAGTCACTCAAGGATGGGTAGGAAAAGCCTGAGGCTGGAGATTACCATGTAGCTTTCTAATTAGACTGGAATGAAAATAGGTCTAAATCCACTGAGTAAACAAAATATGTTTGCATACTTGGTAATTGATAATAATTATGGTTCCCTCTAACAACACTAAATGCTTGGTTGGTTTTTTGTGACCTCAGGCAAATGAGTAGGGTATTTGTTTTTCTTAAGCTGACAAAACTTGTAAAAGAGGCCACCACAATGGCATTCCAGAGAAAAGGGAGAGCTGTCATTTCATCTGCTGGCTGGTAAAAAAATAATATATGATTTCATAATGTCATCCTACTAAATGCTTGAGGAATTGCACATCTCACTAGCTGGAAGGATCTGAGGAATTAAACACTATTTGAACAGTTCTAACTCTGAACAGACTTACCTCAGTGCAGGATAAGCAGCCATGTACACCAGCAGCAACAGAAGAACAAGCTTGTTCTTGAGAAACCAGTGGAAAAGTCTGACTCACATTTCTTTATATCAAATAAATTACAGAAAAACAATCAATAAGTCAGCTTTCAAACTACCCAAATGCAGACACAAACTATGTGATGAACATATGTTAACCAACTGGCAAAAAATGCCTAAAGAATCATTGTGGTTATCTAAGGAGGGAATAGGAAAAAACAAGGGTACATTTATACAATGGATGGCTGTTAAAAACTGACCTTTTCTTCTGGGATCTGATTTTAATGCTCAGGACTCACTTATGCAAAAAGGAGAGATTTTCAGCTGCATGAATAGAAGCTATGCAAAAGCACTCCCAAACCCACAGGCCTGGTTAACATGCAGAGAGAGAGAGATTTGTACGTTGAAAGCATTACAGCAACCACATGCTGCCTCGTGCTCATTTCTGAAAGCCAGCTACGAGTGCAATCTGTGTAAATGTGCCACAGGACAAAACAGCACTTGAGGGACCAGTACACTTTGTTAAACTTGTCCGACTGATCCTTAAATTAACCTACAAAATTCCCATCTGTATGTGTGTCCACCTGTGGGGGTGGAGTGTGCACGTGCCTGGTTTCCTAAGGAAATGAAAGCCTAAGGGATGCACATGAACATATTTATTAGAAACTTCACTGTGTGTGCAGATGACCATTTATCTAAACTTAAGAAACTCCCAGCTCTCGACTTCCAGGGAGCCAAGGCTGGTAGCTCACCCACTGCCTATCCCAGTGAGATGGAATTCCAAACTGCCTGTGAAGCCCCTGATGTAGATATAGTAAAACCACCAAGAAAACCATCTCTTTGCAGCACAGAAATCCCCTTTGTAGAAGATATGCAGCTGCAAGGTGATTTTGCATATTGAAAAAAGCAGATGATCTATCTAAAAATGTCTGCACGCTTTATGAGACAGATTCTTTCTGCATTTTTGGTATTTGGGATTAAACTTGGCAACAGATGTGGTTTGCAGGTCTGGGAGATATTTAATTTCTGGTCATGCTCAAAGCAAGCTACTCAGATTTCCAAAGATTTGGGAGATTCATATGTATTTAAAAAATACTTCACTGCATTTCTGTGGATGAGTTCCAGATACTATGGTGTCCTGCAAAAGCTTCTAGCCATCTCCTTTATGGCAGCCTGGATTTTAGAGAAGGTTTTATTTACAACACACCTAAGTCCTTTACAGCACTACCTGAGAAAGCAAGAACTCTTCTGCTGGGTAGTCAGGCAGAACCTTAGTTTTCTTTTGTCTGTGTGAATAAATAAACTGCTTCAGCTGCAAGCAAAACTATGACGAGCAATAAACATGAAGTTTTTTAGTCTTCTAGTAGAAGGTGTTTACAGTAATGAACACTAATAAAAATATTGGCCTAAAGGAATGAAAGGTACTAGCAGTCCAAGTGCTCCTTGGAAGAGGGAGAAATAGATAAAGAGCTTAAATTTCTTTACATGTTAAACAAAATAAAAATACAAATTAACGTCCCCAGTTATTACTGAGGTTTTATTCTCTGTAATTTGAAAATGCAATGGAAAATATTTTTATAATCTTAGGAGGCAAAGGGAATAAAACACTTTCATACATCTGCACTCTATTCACAGCTGGAAACAGAGTACTTCCTCAGACTAGAAACCCCAAACTTTCACCCTCCTTTTGTACATGAGAGAAAAAGGAGATAAAGCAGTCAGAAATACCCCAAAATACAAGCACACTGTGTCTCTTCCCAGAAACTAAATAATTACATTGAAATAAAAGTCATTTGGCTTTGTTTTAAAATCTCTGCCACCAAAACTTTAACAATTCCATGTAGAAGGGCATGCAGGTTTTTTTCAATCTACCTCAGTATCATTACCTGCAGTAAACAGTTTATTTTGAATACACAGAATTTATTTGCCACTGTGTCATTATTCTCAGGATACAATGTTCATTTGATTTCATATACCAAAAAATCTCATACACTACAGTCCCTAGCTAAGTCCTCATGCTGCATTTTCAGTGTAAGAGGACATTAGTGAGCAATACAATATTCACAGGTACAGCACGGGAGAGAAGGAAAAAAGGACATTTTCCTTAATTGTCTAAAAGGTTTCCTTCAATAGTAAACTGGAAAATAATTTCTATAAAGTTAATTTAGTTCACAGAAAAATATCTTAAGATAAAAAAAAGAACAGTCCTAAACTAGCAGCCATTTATAAATCTATATAGAAGAACTACACATACATATATATAGTCCCATAACTATGTAGCAGCAAGAGACAGAGGCAAGAGGAAATTCCCAAGTTCCTTAATACTGATCTTTTGCTAGGAGAACTGTAATCCAAAATCCTATTTTGAAGAAGCTCAGGAAGATAGGGAACAATGACTTTCAGCAAATACCTCTTCAATTTTAAAGAAAAACTACAGAGGGAAAATGGTGATGATATTGACATTTCAAGATCTTCCTTGTTCTGCCACCCAGAAGGGAACCAGTTTAAATTCCTCCACGTTCATTAATTTTTGGTTGTTTTTGGTTTTTGTTTTTTTTTAAGCTGAACTAGAATGATGGAAAGAATTTTAGATGCAGAAGTCAAAGATTATATAAAGGTAGAAGAGAAGATTTTTCTTGATTCTCTAAGAAGAGGCAATTGAAAGGTGGGAAGCTGCATCTTGTACCTCTTGCAATTGAGTGGAAAGATACTAGACCTTAATCTGGTGCAAAAGAATGGATAGACAGTCATGAAAAGTGTGGAACTAGAGGTCATTTCACACAGCCACTTTGAAAGGTCGGGTCCCTGACAGCAAAGATGTGAGTTGACTCATTCAAATCAGTGCATCTGGGATGCCTTGTGCTAAGCCAAGGGACAAGCCTGAAATTTTTACACACCTTCTTCTGTTTGCACTTGACAGCAAGTGGGGATTTCTTTATGTTACAGATAAACTGATTTCCAGGGGCTGCTGTTTAAAATTTTTAAAAAAGAAAATTTTAGCCATTCCTTTTCCTTACTCAGGAGGATACCTTTTAAGTTGCAATCTCCAGATCTTCAACTCAACCTTTCAATAATTGATGTAATATGGCATAAAATAAGAAAAAAATGTGTCAAATTGATTTCACATTCCTTTGTCTTTGAGGTGCTTGTTGCAAAATTCCATGCTACATTAATCAGCAGAGGGGCTCAGGTCAGATTTGGTTACACTTTCTCAGACAGAATATTTACTTTTCCCTTGCACTTATGAAAGAAGACACACAACTTAAGATGAATAATATTACCCAATACCAGTGCTTTGAATGAAGCATGCATTCAGTACTTGCTGGCTGTGTTAAGGTACACTTATGGTACTTAAAAACCAGAGAAATTTTACAGAATCCAATATTTGGTTATACTGACGGAAGACAACTTAGTCAATGAGCAGCATATTGAAGTAAGTCATGATGCTTCACAAATGAAGAAAAATCCTTCCCTAGATGCAGTTTTAATAATCTGGCCTATGGACTTCTGTACAACTTCTGTAAGAGCTGCTGCAGTCCTCACCATTGAAATACTTGCATGCCAGGCTGGTAGGAATGGTTTGAAATGTAAGTGTTCAAAAAATATTCGGAGGAAAGAATGGCCTGGGAGCACATCCTGCGAGTGCTATTTAAAGAGAAGAGCATACAGTTCTCCTGGCAAACTTTGTTCCACGTGCAACAAATCACACTATTAGCAGAAGAAAACATGGCAAGATGCACATAGAATCAGGCAGGACTCAGATTATTAGAGTCATGTACTGGAGTGCAAATATGGAACAACACTGCTGTTTGTAGAAAGGTCAGGGCCATTTTCACCTGTGTTTGATATTCTTTGAACTCCAGAAAATTAAATTAGAAAGAAGAGACATGCTCACATGTTAGCACATCCAAAGCTTTGCTCTTCAACTGAGGGCCTGGCTCAATAACCACAAGATCCACCAGCCATGAGTGTGAACCCCCTTGAAACTCTTTCACTGCTCCAGGAAGAAGCTTCAAAGTTGCAGAACAGGGCTGTAATATTAAATTAGACATAAACATTGTATGTTGACCTGGCTAGATTTGGAAGATGCACTGTGAAAATCCAACTAATGCAAGATTTTAGAAACTGTGAGTGTTATGAATGATTCAGTAGACCTGAGGCTATGTTTAACAAAAAAACCACAAAAACAAAAACAAAAACAAAAAAAAAACAAAGGAAAAAACCACAAAAAACCACAAAAAACAAGAGCTGCAGAATGTATCTATTTTATTAGGGTTAATGCCAACATACCCTGAGCTAGCCCTTTATTTTTGCATCCCCACACTACTACATAGCTCAATGGGGGGGGGGGGGGGGGGGGTGTTTGGTTTTTTTTTTATTTTTTTTAGTATGGGCTGAAATTTTGCAGTAACATCCTCTGCATGAGATCCACCAACAAAATACCATCTCTTAAGTTACCATGACACGTCCTCCTGCCATACTAGTGGAAGGATGAGCTGCTTAGGCCAGAAACCATTTTGACATCATTGTGCAAGCCACTAAAATCCCAGATGAAATCAAGACCAAAAGTAAATTGTTGTGAAGCCTGTGTTTCACACTTAAAACCTATTTATGGGAAAAGGAACCCAGCCTATGTATGATGATTATGTGCTACATATTTTCTTTGGAGAAGAAGAGAAGCTACAAAAATGAGATAATCTGGAAGATTATTAGAATGCGATACATAGAATTGGTCTTGTTCTTTCAATAGTTCTTCTTTGAAATGAAGTAATGATTTGTAGCTGGTGGTGGTTTTAGTAAAGGGTTGCTTTTTTTTTCATTGTGAGGTCAGAGACCACAAATTATGCAATAATCTCAAAAGCTTTTCCTTAAAGATCAGTTTACTAACTGGTGGGCAAATATCTCCTTCAAACTTTTCTTTGGCAGCAGTTTCAAACCATGACTCTGAAGGATTTTAGATTATAAAGCTCTGTTTGTTTTTGTTTTTGTTTTTTTTTCTCTCTGTGTCCTCTAAAGAAGAAGAAAGATGGAGACTTGGTTCCAGTGCTAGCAGTAAATAACTCTGTGTTGAGTACTATCCATGTATCCGCAGCTTCAGTCCTGTTAAATGTGATGCCAGCATAGATTTATCAGGGAGAATTAGCAGCCCTGGCCCTCTGGCTGAAGGCAAGCATGGCAAATGCCTGCAGGATGAGGGTAGATGTTGCACAGATGTGCACATCTCCTGGTCACACCAGGGCTGTCCTCAGCACACACCACAAACAGCCTCTGCTGTTTGCCAGTGAGTGGAGGAATGTCATTAGAGTGGTAAACTCTCTTTCTTCTCAATTTAATAGCAAATCTGTCACAAAGGAGGACAGATAAAAAAGACCCACGGACTGCTGAGCTCCCAGCAAAGACCGTATCCCTCCCTGAAGGTGTAACTGCTCTGCTGGTGAACAATGAGTGCCTGCCAGCAAAAAGGAAAGATAATCTTGTTTCCTGTGTATGACATTCAGCAGGATTGGGTTGAGTTAATAAATAAAGCTTCTTCAGCAGAACAGCTAGTCCCTGCTGAACTAGCCCTGTGTTCCTAGAAACTAGCCCTTTTAGAAGAAGCTTCAAGACAGCCACTGCATTTGTTTTTCCCTATCATTTGGTTTAAGGAGTAGATGTCCCCACCTACATATTGTCCATGCTAAGGCTCTCATAACTGAGTAAGAACTAGTTGCAGAAAGTAGGTCCAGCAAACTCCTCACAGTGAGGCCCTTTGCAGACTCCAAACCCAAAGGGCTGAGTCTTAAGCACTGGCAAGGACTCGGCAGATGCTTGGCAACCAAAAAGGTGGCATATAAGGATTCCTTGTCTAGGGTAGCTTTAGGTATGGAGTCAAGCCAGGATGCAAATTCTAGTTAGGTCCCCACCTAGGAGGATGAAAAAGCTGAAATTTATTGTGGTGATACCTTCAGTTTAAGCAGAAGCCAAAACAAAATGTAAGGGCCAGTTGTACTGAGTGTTTGGGCAAGAATCATCATGCTGCATATTTCCATTTCTCCTCCTGTCCTTGTTATTGTCCTACTGTACCCAGTGAGCAAGCTAAACTGAGTCTAGACTTCTCAGCATCCCAGTTGCAGTTCAGGGGGATAAAACAGTGGGTTTCATCTCTTTGTGAAGAATAATGGCAAAGCATGGGTCACAGATGGCACTATACAGCAAACTTTCTGAGTCCATTTTGCTCTTGCTGCTCTGTATTTCAAGCTGAAAACCACATCCTGAATACAAGTACATGACCTCAAGACTCTCAGTGTGAGGTGTGATTTTAGTCTAAAAAACCAGAAAGGTGCATTTTGTCATGTCAGCTAGTGAGGCAGACTACTGATGTACAGAGCAGTATGTGCTCATTGATGCCTTAGTCAGTGATGGATTTAAGGGTCTTTCACATACTGCACAAATTAGTAGAAACAAACCTGGAGAGAGTAGTTTCCCTCTGCAGTATCTTTGCCTTCTGTGTGCATTCCATCAAATGAACAGGCTTTTTGAAAAGTCCTGGGAAAAACTTACTGGCTACTTTCAGCACTGAGATGCTTGACTGCAATGAATCATTTTCTGTTCCTTGCTGGACCAGGGAAGAGGCCACTTTGTCTTTAAAGGATCAAAGTGGCAGAGGTCGTGGTCGCCTAAGCAAGCAGGCTGTGACAACTTCACAATGGATGAATTTTCATTTGGCTGAACCTTAGGGACTGGAAACTGGCCCTGGTTTTTCTACCACTTCTACTCTAACTACCAAACCTTTCCTGCTCCCAGAATTCCTGGACCAAATTTTTACCTGGAAAGAACTCAGATATATTTTGAAGATGTGATTATTACAGTTTTATGTGTTTTCTCCTCTACATGTCTGGCTCCTGCCAGAAGAAATTATTTGAAGAGAGGGAGAAGCAGGTCTCAAACTCCAGCTCAATTTGGCTGAGCCAGGACTTTTAGGTATCTTGGCCACAATCCCAATAAACTTTCAGGGGTTGGATTCAAAACGCTCAGCCCCCCCCATTCTCAACTATCCATGCAAGGGTGGTTATAATGCAATTGGAGATATTGGCTGTTGCTGTCTTCCTGGGGCTGCAGCTGTATGTCAGGTGGGGTACCCCAAGACAGACGTGTCGACAGACTCCATGCCCAGGTAACCCAGTCCCATTCCTGGTGGACCCACATTTACTCCTAAAAGTCCAGCCCTCAATATTCACATGCCTAAGTGAACCAAACATCCAAACCACTTTGATTCTTGAGGACAAGGACAACACAGCCTCTAGAGCAAGTGAAACCTATTCTGGTGCTATTTGTAGCACTACAACACAGGCAATGATATAGTGGGGGAGATTCAGTGAAAATACAGAAGCCCCACCTATATGTAGTAAGTCAGAATTATTACCCTACACATATGAATACAACTCTCAGCTACTTCAACACAAGCTTTATCAACTGGACTGGTGTCAAGAAACAGCAATGCCTCATAAAACTGAGCAGCTTCAGTGTAGCTTGTGGGTGCTCAACACCACCAAGACATTAAAGCAATCAAACACAGACACCATCTTTAGGATGTATGGCTAGTTTAATCACACAGTTACATCACATATGTCTTTAAAACTGGCATGCCTGATACAGTTTAGATTACCTGGGGCACCTACTTCAGACAATATATCTGAAATCTAGAACCACAACTATATAAACATGTCACATGCATGTTGGCTTTTATGTTCTGAAATGTAGAACAAACCCTGGGAGAGAAAACCAAAAATGCTAAAGCTGAGCCGAAAGCCATCCAGATCTGCAGGTGGAAAAACTCATCTCTGCATCAGGTGTCTTTCATTGTATCACCATGCAAAGGAAAGGCTGAAAGATGCAGACACGCTTTTACTGACCTGGATTTTTGGGTGGTGATAAATAGCAAAAAGTGACACAAAAACCACAAGTTTTTACGGAACTCTAATTTTTCTAGAGAGTAAAATAACAAAACATCTGTCATATTGAAAGAGGAGAACTGACATCAGCAAACAGAGCAGCCTCAAAGCCTGAGGGAAAGGGGCAGGAGGAGCACTTGCTACTCACCATATGAATGGAAAGCAAAGGAAAAAGCAGACCTGACCTCTCAGGGAGACCTGGAAACAGCCCCAAGAGCACTGGTCATTAAAACAAAACAAAACATACAAAAAGGCATTAAGAAAACCTCACTCCAGTGGGAAGAGGAAGTGTTTTTAAGGGGATTAGCTCCCAAAAAACAAAGCTCCACTCTTCCTCAGACTGCTGAGGAGCCCCAGAAATCTTCCATATTCAACAGGGCTGTGAAAATGGACAAATGTTGGCAACCACTCAACAAATGATAGTAATGTGAGGTGACATCTCTGGACCTCAAGCAGCCAGCACACAATTGTCTCATTTTCATGGTGTGTCAAATTAAATTTAGACTTTAGCGCTTTGCTTGTCTTGCGCTGCTACCTCCTTTTGCAGAGCAGAACACAGAAGAACATTTACAAACTTACACTGACTTTGACCTGCAGACACAAATGCCAGCCTGCAAACACTAGTGCTGAATCATTTCTTTTCCTAGCTGCGACCTTTTTAGCCCCCTTCCCTTTCACATCTGACCACTTCTTCATGGGGGGCTCTCCTGCATCTGTATTACAGTAGCATTTGGGAAGAATTGGTGGGTTTGCACAGAGTAGCTGCAGGGACATTTTCTCAGCCAGGAGCCTTTCATGTTGGGCAACACAGTGCCCTTTTTCTGACTGCCCCTCAACAATAACTATAGCAACCACCACAGCAACAACCACAAACCCCATGACAGCTTGGTAACCTATTGCACAGAAGCGAAACCCCCCAAAATCTTGGGATGTTACAGCATGGCAAAGCATTGTTTGGATACAAAATAGACATATATTTTGTCTTGGCACTGTAAAAATGCAGTAATTGATTAAGTCTTCTCTACCTTGAGACTAAACTGATGATAAAGTGGTGTCAGATTTGATAGGACCAGGATTCCACCCTCCTGTTCTTTTACTGGCGTAACAACAGCCTCTTCAACTGTGCAAACCCAGCCCTCTGGAAGTACTGTTACTGAAACCAGACACTTCAAAAGCCCTGATACTTTTGTTGGAGCAGGCACTAGGAGTCCAGCGTCTTGCTGCATCAAGGCAAAAAACACCAATCCCTTCAGTTGCAAAATTACTCAAGAGATTTGAGCTTTAAAATGGGAGGGAGTTTATGGACTCAAAACAGGGCTGAAATTAAAAGTCCTTGAAGATGTTTAGTTGATTGTGTGACTTCAGGAGACCCTGAATTTGAACCTCAGACTGAACAGAGAGCACTTGTAGAGGTGGATGAGGAAACAGAGATATCAAAATGAAAGCAGACAGCGCCAGTTCTGGGTAACTGCATGGGGATTTTTGAAAAGAGCTATCGCTTTGACTGCTAGATTAGATCTGAATAATTCCGAGTTTACAGGAAGAGAGAAGATATCTTCTACCAACTGCTTCTGCTCAAGTTGGAAGTACCAGAAAAATTCCCTCTGCCTGTGGCATTTTGGCACATCAGAGTTCAGATGATCAGTACACAGAGATTAATAAAAATCGGGGAAGGACCTGCACCAGAAGTCTATCCAATATCCATGTATTTGAGAACTCATTGCGCATAGATCAAACTTTATGGATAAGTTCAATGAGAGATGGATGCAGGAGAGAAAAAAAGCACTGTGATTTTTCAAAAACATTAAAAAACTAACTCTTCTGGAACAGAATTTTGTTGTACAAGCAGACAGAGACTTATCAAAGACCCAGTTCTGTAATGCACAGACACACACATTAATAAAGAAGGACTTGAGCATGTGTGTAAAATTAAGCATGTGCTCAGCTTCTCTGCTGATCAGAAAGTGTAAGTTCTATTCCCTAGCAGTCATTTCCCACTTGGAAACCCTTGTCAGGAAGAGAAAGGGGAAGAAGGAGGGCTGTTTAGCACGATATTTTTAGATAGATTTTTAATGGAATATTTGTTAAGCTTTCTTCCACCCTGACTCCCCCCTGCCTGCTGTCTGGGTTTTGTGTGTGTTTTTTTAATGGCTAGCAATGCATCACAGTGTGGCTGCTGTTTAAATATTTGCCTGAAAAAATGTAGTCTGTGATTAAGAAAAGTGGTTTGGCACAAACTGGACATTTTCAAGCATCCATTTACCAGATGGATCACTTTGTTCAATCACAAAGAAAAAAAAGATGGTGAAGGAGTTGAAAATTGAGTGGAATGTTCCTAAGCACACAGCATTGTTTACTATCTGCATGTCTCCTGGCATCCTGTGAGAAACTATCAATAGTCTCTTCAAAAACGTTCCTTCCCTTTAAAAAGTCTGCATTTTTAACTATAACAAAAAGGCAGTAAATATATTCTACAATAGCCTGATGGAAAAATGTGCTAAACTATTTCTATAAATCAAATGTAGCAGTTTGGCATTAGCTCTGAGGCAGTAAATTTAGTAAATTAGGACCAGATGATTTTAAAATAGAATCTTACATAACTTTCTAGCATGATATATATATTCTTTTTTTAATTTAACACAAGTTTGTCTGTCTTCATAAAGTTATCTTGGCTGCTACCAGAATATAGTCTGGTCTTTAAGGACCGTATTTCTTGCTATTTATCAAGTGCAGAATATTTTAAATATCAAAGTAAGAAGTGGAACAGATTTCTTGAAAGACAGAAAAGGCCATAACATGTACTGATCTGCATAAGGTGTGGGGTGCTTTGGATCCCAGATGCCCCTGACAATTTCACTTCTATTATTTTGATTAATAATAGTCTGTATCTCTATTCATCTTCCTTTTTTTGCCGTCATTCCCTTTTCCCACAAATTCAAGCATATGTCTCCCTCCATTAGTCTCCAAAGTGGTTACAGCTCCTATGACAGCAGCTTGGTCCAACAGACTTCTCCCTCACCCATGTGCTTAGGTCAGGAATCAGCATTTGGGATCTTGCATTTCTTTATGCTATCCCACTTTTGATCTCTGCACCAGAATATCCACCTCTGAGAAATAAGGAAAATTAAATTATAAGAAGAGTCTAAGGAGTCTATGCCACCAGCTTCAGTCTAAACCTTTTGGCCCTACCTACCTACACACATATCCCCAAAACCTGCTCTCCCAGAACAACTTTGACTTTCATTTCTGTGCCAACATTTATGCCACCAGACAGTCACATCGGACCACTGCTTATGTTCTGAGGAGATGGGATTGCATGCATATGTCCTCCAAGGTCTTCTTTTTGGGCAAACACTCAGCCATACCATGGTCTTTCACTGGAGGCAACAACTTCTGGAATAGCTACTGTGGAGCCATCCCACAGCAGCTGTGTTCCCTACGGTGCTGCAGTGACTGGGAAAGCATGGCCAAGGTCCTTTTACAGAGCATCCTGCCTGTCTAGAGACCAACACCCTCTGTCTCAGAACTTGCAGATAAAGGAGAGTATCTCCAGTACTGACTCATGTGTTCCAGATAAATGTACTCCAACACAACAAAAGAGCTAAGCCCCTCCTCAAAAGCTGTAAGGACGTGTGGAGACGGATCATTACAGCTCCCAGACAGGGCTGATTTCTGAGGATGTAAAGTGTCAAATCCTCGTGTCACTTCTTATGACTCAAGCCCTCATCAGACTTCAGAAGCAAACACTATGAGTCAGCTGGGATGTAAGGGAAAAGGGCAGACAAAGACAAAAACAGAGGTGTTGAAGGTGAGGCCAGCAAGAGCTGTGCAGAGTCTTCCTTTCATATGATCCCGAGACTGGTGCTTCCATCACCTCTGCAAGTATCCAGACTGAGGGATGCAGAAGAATAACTGTGGTGGATACTTGTGAGTTATCTGCAAGTGCTGCCTCCCTCAGCAGAGCCAGCCTGCTGTGAGGAGCCAGTGAAGTCTTCAGTCCAAGGCTTGGGATGCTGCACGGCACGGCCAAATCCTTGTCCCAGTGAAGATGAGAGAAGCTTTGCCAATGGGAGCATGCTCTGTCCTTTTCACCCCGTCTTTGGCTACCCTGCTGCTGGAAGCATTCAGAGTTTGCAAATGGAAAAGAGAGGGAATGGAGTTCCCACGTTCCCTCTCTTCTCACATTGTTTCCTGAGAGTCCTGCAACACACAGCAATGCAATGATCTTTTCTCT
This sequence comes from Cinclus cinclus, assembly GCF_963662255.1. NCBI lineage: Eukaryota > Metazoa > Chordata > Aves > Passeriformes > Cinclidae > Cinclus > Cinclus cinclus. Next base: position 65,433,664 of record NC_085046.1, read on the forward strand.
AAATGACACCACACTGAAATGCTTGTTATAAATAACAGAAGAGGAGGAGGGGTTTGAAAGTCACTCATTTTCTTTTAAAGAATGATTTTTAGGAGAGTAGACCATAAACAGATTTAGATGGCAGCAAAGAAAATCATTTTTGGCAGTTATGTGGAGATGCAAATTTACACTGAGCATGAGATGAGAGCTTAAACAACACCCAAAGAAGAGAAAAATAAGTCAGATAGTGTGAGACACTTCATATGCTGTTCTCTGTTGTTATGGATATCAACTGATCTCCAAGATGTTTGAAGCAAAAGACAGAAAAGATGATTGCTTTCCTATCTTTTATCCTCCTTCCAAACACCTCCAAATGAAGGAAATTTCATTTAAATTCCTCAGGCCTCAAAACGCATCTAGACTGAGACTTCACGGGAAGCTTGGCAGTAAAGGCAAAACAGAACTTTCTCAGTTGTATTTTTTTAATCCCAAACTTGCATTTTATTGAAGTTTTATTTTTGCTTCTCCTCCTACTGAAAAAAACTGGCTGCTGGCTAGTGAACAACCACTGACCTGATGGCCATACCAGAGAGAAATGCTTTTGAAAGAGTTTGAAAACTCTTGGTTTGAGAGTTTGAGAGTTAAGAAATGTTTGAAAGAGCTGATGATGAGAGATGGGGAGAGAAAAAACATTAATATACAAAATACAGCAACAGCAAGTATTTTTTTGCTAAAAGAAGTGTGGGAGATTTGCAACAAAAGATTCATAAAAACTGAGAGAACAAATATAACAAGCATTGCAAGCAAAATGGACACAGCTGCCTATTCCAGTCACAGGAAAATTCCTGGAATGATGTGTAAAACTGATGGACAAGTTATGGCCAGGAGAGGTTGTATTTTGGGGTCATTTTTGATGTTTTGCCAAGTTAAAGTAAGCATGCATTTTGCAAATCAGAAGAAGGAGAGAGTATTTTGACAAGGTTGGCTTTGGTCCTGACTCCCCAAAATGGGGTTAAGACACACAAATGCTCTGTATAGAGGATTAATGGGATTTCAAGGGTTTTTATGCAGTATTTTAAATCTATCTATATATGTGTGAGGAGTTCAACACACACCCCTCTTTATACACCATTTTTGTATCTTCATGTGTCTGTACAAGCTCCTTCCACACAAGTTCAGAGCAAAGTGCTAGCATATGTGCCTGGAATTGGGGCTCTCCAGCCTACCAACTGCAGGACTGGGAAGGCAGGAGGAGGGGAAGGAGAGGTAGGCAGGAAGAGTAGACAGGAGCAGGGCACCACAGACTGGAAAGAGCAGACCTATGCTCTACCATATCCAAGAGAAAGCTTCTGGGGATGAGAGCTGCTGCATATGACTCTGTGGATATGTGAGGAGGTGAGAGAGAGGTCATATATCCTGAGAAAAAAACTTGCTGATCCTAGTCCACAAAACCTTACCTTTCCAGGGTGTCACAGGAAAGTGAACCTTTGTATTTCTGACCACTGCTTCCTACTTAATTGTCCACACTCACACTCCTGCTTCCATTTAGAAACTTCTTTGCAGTTGTGTTATCTGCTATTTGAGTCAGGACTTTGTTCCCACAAACCTGGTGTGCGGGATGGACGTATTCGAAAGAAAATACTTTACTCAATTTTTTCACATTTTAGCAGTTTTAATATCTAGTGGAATAATGTGACATGTTCCATGTGAATAAAATCCCAGCTCTGGAGTTTCACCCAATGTGGGGAAAACTCAAGTAGAAAGTTCAAGTAAAGATTTGGGCCCTTGGATGCCAGCACTATGACTCCTTACAACAGCATTAAAAGGTAAACATGCCTAAGCTTTGTGCCCAAGTCTCTTATCTGAGGCAATTACAGTCACAATTCTGGATTCCTTTCATCTTAAACAAGCTGTGATATCCAAATACACACTTCCTCTTGAGCAACCTTCCCTATATTACATTTATCATATTTCATCTGCACAATTGTGAACCAGAGAGAAGTCCTTTGCAGTCTCCATAGTTGTGCTGTTGCTCAGTTTTTCTTAGGAAAAACAAGAAAAGCTCTTTCGGCATCAGTAGGTTGAATGGCATGCACGCCACATGTCTGGAAGTAAGCCAGTATTTTTTAACCCATGTATTAAAAATATTCTACGCAGGAGGGGAAAATAAGGGAGTGCAGTCTGCGAGCACTGTTAAACTGGTTTGTTTGTTTGGGAAATGAATAACCCTCTGACAGTATCTCTGGAAGGAATAGGCTCGTGCGTGCTCCATGCTGACATTCTTTCCCCTCTCCAGTCTTCCCTGCATACCTCACATTCTTCATCCCCTCCCAACAACATTAGCTCCTAGGAAAGCAGGCACTGGAGACCCGATCTGCCACTGTCCTGTGTCCACCTTGAAGCCATGGGCTTCTGCCACCTCTCCTCTCACCAACGGTGAACCAAGTCCGCACCAGTGCATGAACCAAGGTTTGCAGAGCTCCTACTTTGCCTCAGCTCTGCAAAGGGTGCATGACAGCTCCGCTGCTGTTGGTGCTGTCTTCTGCAAATTCCTCCTAACACAGCTGAGAACATGAAGTCCCCCTGACTCAAGTGCTCTATACCAGCCATCTCCCCAAGAGACATGCATGGACCTAGAAAAGCTTTCCACAGGATCACAGAATATGCTGATTTGGATCATTGAGTCCAATTCCCGGCCCTGCATAGCATACCCCAAGGGTCACACCATGTGCCCAAGAGCACTTCCCAAAAGCTTTTTGAACTCTGTCAGGCTTGGTGCTGTGACCACTTCCCTGGGGAGCCTGTTCCAGTGCCCATCCACCCTCTGGGAGAAGAAACCTTTTCCTAATACCCAGCCTAAACTTTCTCTGACCACTCCCTCAGGTCCTGTCACTGGTCACCAGAGAGAGGAGATCAGTGTCTGCCCCTCCTCTTCCCCTCACAAGGAAGGTGTAATTGCACTGAGGTCCCCCCTCAGTCTCTTCTTCTCCAGGCTGAAGAGATCAAGTGACCTCAGCTGCTCCTCATACAGCTTCCCTTTAAGGCCCTTCACCATCCTTGTGGCCCACCTTTGAATGCCCTCTAGGAGCTGTATTTCTTTTTTGTACTGTGGCACCCAGAGCTGCCCCCAGCTCTGGAGGTGAGGCTGCCCCAGCTCAGAGCAGAGCAGGACAATCCCCTCCCTTGCCTGCCTGGCCATGCTGTGCCTGATGTCCCCAGGACAGGGTTGGCCCTCCTGGCTGCCAGGGCACTGCTGACTCAGGTTCAACTTGCCATTGATGAGAATCATTTATGTGGCACTTATTTCCAGGGCTGGAACAGAGATAAATTTACTTCTTTTCAATTTTACATTCTTTTTCTTTTCTCCTGAGTAAGACGTGTCCCTCATGCTGTTTTGTCATTCCACTGCTTCCCTTTCCCATGTCCATTCTGCCCTGAGAAGGTGACTGCTTGCTTCTCATAACAAATGAAAATACTAGTGGTATTTATACCCCCCCTTTTTTTTTAACTGAACAAACTTTTCAGGTTTTATTCACTGCGTCAGGCTGGTGGCTTAGTGACAGCCAGTGCCAGAATATCTAAATTCCAACAGCCTTCCATGATTTCTCAAGCTAACAAAGGCTAGATTCACTTTCAAAACCTTTTGGGTGGGAGGGCACCAGTATGTTTCTTTCTGGCTGGCATTTAAAGCAAAACAGAGACGACAGAAGGAGCTGCATTTATTCCCCTTATCTGAAGGAGGGTCACTAAACAGGGCCTTGATGGTTGACTTACAAAGTTAAATGAGCAAGTCCTGATGAAACATTGCATAAAATACCCTTCTCAAGAATGTGAACAGCTTTTGTGCCTTATTGTGAAAGGAGGTGGGATGCCTGTAAGATTAGTTAGTAGATATCAAAGTAAATGTAGAATTCTAAAGCAAGGCAAGTGAACTAACCCTGTGGTTAAAAGGCATCCTAGGTAAAATGGCAAATTTAAGAAGACAATTCTATGTCACAATTTTTATTGTCACAATTTGACCCTTGCATTTAAATCGCACCACTACGACTGCTACCCATTCCTCTGTCTGCCAGGACAGATTTCTCATACTGTTAAATGGAATAGAATGGTTGCTTTAAAAGATTTCCATCACTAATCAAAGCAAAACAGAGCAGACTTTGTTTTGGTTTGCTGAAATGCAAAATATTCCCTTCTTTGGTTGAGACTGAAATCTTTTTCTTATTATCTCCTAGTGAGGTGGGAGAGGGAGCCTTTCTATGCAGACAGACACAGAATCCTGCCCATGTCAGTGGTGAACTTTTGTTAATGTTCTTCTCAGGAAACAGCAGTGTTTCATCTTTTTCAACAGATTTGTCCAAGCAAGCAAATTCCACCACTCTGAGTGTGTGTACAAAACCACTCCACACTGAAGAAATCCCATCCACTGCATATCTGCTGAACCAGCCTGGGTAGCGTTATATAGGTGACAGGACATGAACCTAACTATAACCCTTATGCTCAGAAAGTGCAGTGGCACTATAACTAAATTAATTCTAATCCAAATCCCCTGGCCAAGTATCACAGCAAGAAGAAATGCAGATGCCACACAACATTACCCAAGAGATAGTTAGGCCTTTGTGAAGGGGGAGGCGGGGGGAAATAAAGACAGCTCAATGTTTCCCAAACACAGAGCTCACAGACCCTTCCTGAAAAGACTCTCTCAACTGTGAGGGAGACACTCTGCTGTGTTTCTCTTTTCTCAGATTGTGTCAATGGGGAAAGGGGAACAAGGGGATTTTTGTTTGAGTAACCTTTCAGAGCAGGGTATCTGTCTCGTGTTCCCCTATCAATTGTCACAAGGTGATAGATGACTGATGTGCTTCTGTGGGTATTCCCTTCCTGGCCCGCTGGCAGCTCTGTTCCATGCTGTATGCCAAGAGCTGTGGCAGGCCAGCCACAGAGCCCAGGTGACAAGCAGTCCCTGTGGCTGCCCTATCACCTCACCTGCTGCCACCTCCCAAACACCTCAGCACCCCAGCTGGCAACCAGGAGGGCAATGAGAAGACACAGAGGCATGATTAGAAATAAAGCAAGCAATAAGCTCAGCAGGATGGGGTATGAGAGCAGGAGACACACAGTAGGTTGCCCAAATGAGCAGAGAGTAATATTAATTGCCCTCAGCAAAAGCAAAGAAACAAACAAAAGCCACTGACAGAGGCACAAGATGAAGCCACATAGCCCATTTGCTACTCTGCTAGAATTGCAGTGGAATAAATATGAGGCAGTGAATGAAGCCATTGCTGTGCTGCAAAGCAAAAAAGGCACATTACTTGAATTACCCTCCTGAGAACTTCAATAGGACCTTGTAGTTATAAATCCTGGCAATATAGCTCAAGCTGCCTCTGAAACACAGACATCAGTAATGTCTGGTCCCAGCTTCCTCATCAGCAAGTTGCATTGTATAATTGAGCTGATTATCCCAGGCAACAGAATCAAAACTTCCCTAGGCTGTGCCTGAAATACAATATTACGTAGCAAAGGCTCGGCTGCCACCAAGGTCACCAAGAACAGCAGAGTGCTTGCACTAACCACAGACGTGCCTGCTGCAATCCCGACTTCTTACAGCAACACGAGGAGCTTAGCGGATCACGTTTACAAATCTGCCTTTCAAGGTATATCTGATTCCTGATATCCGTGATAGACCATGGAGCTCCGCCATGCTGCCAGCTCTGCTACAAGTGTGCCTCTGAGTGGGAGTGTTTCACCTGGGGGAAACTAAAAACCCCCTCAGGGTAAATGGGCTAGGTGACAGAGGGGGAGAGAGGGTGTGTGAATAAAATGAGCAGTGGGACCTCACTGTGCAGTGGTGCATGATGGCAATCTCTTTTTTCTCCCTGTAAAATACCAGTTCCTGTGTCAGCTCCCTCAAAGTTGTGAAGTACAACTACCAACACTGACAGACTTTGTGGGTTTGTGCCCAAAGTGTCATTCCAGTGGCAATAAGTAAAAGTATTTAATAAGAGTTATGGAGAGCGATAAAAGCAAAACAATACACACACAGGAACACTCCAACTAGAATTTCATATTAAATCTCATATAAAAATCAGTCAGGAACCTTTTTAACACACATTAAAAGCAATGCAAGCTAAAATAATAGCAGAAAGCACAGCTTATCAAATGTGCTTAGGTTTCATAATGTAAAAATTGCAAAGCATTCCGAAAGAAACACCAGTTACAAGAAAAGTATCACTACTGGTGGCATGACTGGAAACCAGATGCTCTCTAAGTTTAAATATAGGTTAAGTCAGAAATATGATGTTACTTTTCTTATTTTTGTCTCCAATACTCATTTGGTTCTTGCTGATGTGGTTTTACAATCCTTAATGAATTTATCTTCATGGCAATGGTGCCATGAGAAGAGATTATACAGAGCTTATTCAAGGAAGGGGATCTGGATACTAGTCCAATACCATGCTAACACCTTAGTCATTGCATCCTCTGTACTTAAAAGTAATTTTCTACTTGGAGTATGAAGAGCAAAAACATGCAAAAAGAAAACCAGTGTTTCTTTGATTCTTAACTCTTCAATTAAGAAATGCTCCAAAGAGATTTGCACTCTCCTAACAGTAAGCAGGTTATACATAATCACTGGAAGAATTCCTTTCTTAATTAAAGTGTCCAAGGACACAGCATACAAGTGAGTTTTATTCTCTTGAAACTACCCAAATTTATTTTGATGCTGCACTTAAAACAATGCTGCCCTATATGCAGTACATATAAAATATCATCTGTTTCACATTTCTTCTTGGGAAATCAGAAGAATCAACAGCAACAAGAAAAATGGAAAGAAAGGCCCAGAGAAAAACCACTACAAGGGCTTGGAGCAGCAAAGTTACCATCCAGCCACAGTGGTTCTTCTGCACTGCAGAAAGCAGGAGCTCACTCTTCTCACAAATTTCCAAGGCTTATTTTGTACTGACAGGGACACACACCCATAAGCTATTAAGGCATGTACAGTCAAGAAGACAGAAGAGGAAAAAAATATTTTTTGCATTCATTTAGTTAATTTGTACAGTACAGCCACATATTTTGTGCTGGAATTGGAGAACAGAGGAGATGGCAGATAACAGTATTACATTCTTTATCAGTCAAGAAGCCATTTTAGCAATAGGATCCCTCTCTAGAGGATTAGTCACATGAGAATTTAAGGATAACATTGTACTATGGAATGTAGTTGTGTTTGTAATCTGGTAGTACAAGATTATTCTTTGCTATTTTTCTTTAGGCCACTAGAAATAGCCTTGAGTTCATCTGTGACCTAAAAATGTTGGGTAAGATCCAGCTCGGGCAAAAAGGAGAGAATTTATTTCCTGTTCCTCTAAACAAGCTGAAGTATGTCCCATACACAAAGATTCCTATTATGTGCTCCATATTAATCATGCCTGATTAAGAGATCTAACTTGAAAAGCATAGAGGATCATCACACATCTATTTTCCCCGCTCTTTCTTGCTCCCAAGGTACCAGAGTTAATTATTACTCTCTTCCAAATAATCCTTATTTACCATGGTCTCTCTTTATAATGGACACCTCCAGGCCATTAAAGCATTCTTAGCCTCTGGTGTCTAATCATTGTTAAAATAGCAGCCAGGCAAAGAGAACACTTGGCAGATTGATTTGATCAGTAGTAGCTAAAAAATATCATCATCTAAGGACAAGTGAGAACAATAATAATTACAAAGACAGGACAAAAGCAGTGTTTGGCTGCATGAGAGAAGAGCTGCGTGTGAGAAAAATGCCTATGGGAAGAATGGATGGAAAAGTTTTACAGAATGACAGAATCAATTATGCTGGAAAAGGTCTCTGAGATCATCGAGTCCAACCCCTGACCACACACCACCATGTCAGCTAGACCATGGCACGAAGTCTAGCTGCTTCTTGAACACTCGTAGGGTTGGTGACTCCACCACCTCCCTACGCATCCAGTTCCAATGGGTTAAACACCCTTTGCATGAACAATTTTTTCCTTATGTCCAGCCTGAACATCCCCTGAACATCTTGAGGCTATGTCCTCTTGTCCTGTTGGTGGCTGGCTGCCTGGAGAAGAGACCGACCCCCACCTGGGTACAACCTCATGTCAGGTGGTTGTAGAGAGCAATAAGGTCCCCCATTAGCCTCTTTTTCTCCAGGCTAAACACCCCCAAGTTCCCTCAGTGTCGTTTCACAGGACCTGTGCTCCAGACCCTTCTCCAGCTCTGCTGCCCTTCGCTGGACCTGCTCCAACACCGCAGGGTCCTTCAGTGAGAGGTCCAGAAGTGGACGCAGGACTTAAGGTGTGGCTCACAGTGCCCTGTGCAAGGAATAACTGCCCTGGTCCTGCAAGCCACACTATTGCTGACCCAGGCCAGGATGCCATTGGCTTCGCTGGCCACCTGGGCATACGCGGGCTCCGCTGTCTACCTGCGCCCCCAGGTTCTTTTCCGCCGGGGAAAAGCCGAGGCGAGCAGCCTTGAAAAGGCACGGGCGGGGTCGCGGGGAGCAGAGCCGCCAGCCCTGGGTCTGTGCGGGGCTCTCTGTCCCTGGCCACGGGCGGAGGGCAGCGGCTGACGGCGGCGCGCCGGCTCCCGATCCCGGCGCCGCTCCTGATCCCGGCGCCGCTCCCGATCCCGGCGCCGCTCCTGATCCCGGCGCCGCTCCTGATCCCGGCGCCGCTCCCGATCCCGGCGCCGCTCCCGATCCCGGTGCCGCTCCCGATCCCCCGGTCCCTCCACGCCATCCCCGGCGGCGCCACCGGGCGCGGGGCCGGCTCGTGCCGCAGATATATGCAAATGAGGGCGGCGCTATGCAAATGAGAGCGTAGGGCTGGCGCGGCGGCGCGCGGCGGGGCGCGCAGAGCGCGCGGAGATGCGGCGGGGCGCGGAGCTGCGGCCGTAGCCATAGGGACAACCATAGGGACAGCCATAGGGACAGCCATAGGGACAGCCATAGGCACAGCCATAGCCCTAGGCACAGCCACAGCCACAGCCATAGCCATAGCCACAGCCATGAAGTACAAGGTGAGCGCCGTCGGGCTGCACGGGGACCGCTGTCGCGGGTGTTGCGGGCGGGGTTCGGGCGGCTCGGGGTTCCCCTCCGCATCTTCTCCGGGCGAGCCGTGTCCCTTCTGACTTCCCTGTGCTGCCCCCAGGCGCAGCGCGCCGGGGAAGGTGTCCTCGGGGAGTGGGAAACGATGGGGCAGCGGAGGGCGAGGGCTGCGGGGCCCCCGGGTGCTGTGTTGGTGTTGGTGTTGGTGGTGGGGGGAGAAGGAGCTTCCCCTCGTTTTTTCCGCTGGTGCTGGCTCTGGATAACGGGATGAGCCCGGGATCGCGGGAAAGGTGCCGGGCGGTACGGGATGCTGGTGGCGGGCGCGTTGGGAGAGGTACCCCCGATCCTTCCCGGGAGCTCATTCACCCCTTTTCCAACCGCTTGTGGATGTTTCCGTTTCACGGTGCGGTCTGTTTGGTGGATTACAAGCGAGGGGAAAGAAAAGCTAACATTTTTTTTTGAATGGGCAGCCTATCCCCCGTATTAATTCCTATCATCCTCTCTTATTGAATAACAGCTTTTAGCGACCTTTTACCAGAGGGGCTGTGGTTGGTTGTTTTCTTGGGGGTTTTTTTGGGTTTTTTTCAAAAGACAGAAATGTGGAGCCTTTTATCCTAATATTACTCAGAAAACATATAGGCAAGGTACAGAATTGCCCACAGGGCATTAGATTACTGTACAGACATACCGTAATCTTGTGCGATTGGAAAAAAAAGGGGGAGGGAAGGAAATTCCTTCCCCTGCCAAAAATAACTCCAGCGGCAATAAAAAGGTGATTTTGGAAATGTCACATACTCTACTTACTTGGAGACTAAGTTGCTTTGGAAGTGAAGTCCATCTCCGTACTAAACTTAGGCAGCATGGTGTGAAAGAGTGCTGATGCTGTGGCAGTGTTTGTGAGAGGGATGAGTGATATCCAGGTAAATGTGCAGGGATTTTCATGCTCTTCTGTACCTCTCTGAGCTCAGACCAAGTTTTCAGGGTCTCTCAGTCCAAACTTTGGGAAAGGTCAGAGTTAAGTTTCCAAAGCAGCTGCCAGTTTCTCCATCTCATGGAAAGACAAGGGAGAAATACATTGTGTTAGATGTGGGTTGGCAAAGGTAATCCATGGCATTGACAGTTTTGATGTGGATCTCATGGCTTTTTTTTTTATTTTATTTTTTTTTAATCGTGGCTCATGCAACTCACTGATCTGAAGTCTGAGATAAAATTCATCTCTTCTAACTACTCCACCTCTAATCAGTCCAGGTAGACCTTATACCTCCCTAGAGAAGTTGTTACTCTGAGCAGAAAGCATCAGGCACTCAGGTGTAGAAGAGCAGTGTCACTGTGAGTCCAAAGCTCACACACTGCTTTCAGACTGTCCAGGGCCAAGCAACACTTGTATTCCAGTAGCAAAATAATGGTCCTGAATAGTTATACAGGTTCCTGATTACTTGTTTGTGGCCCGGGGTACTGCAAAAATAGGGACAGGTAAGGTGGCTGAAAGGGGGGAAGTCTTCCCTTCTCTGTTTCCTTTGCCCTGTCTTGTGGGAATGAGCGTTTTGGGTTTGGTTTGTGATTACATAATTCTAGACAGAGAAGGCTAGACAGAGAAGAAAAACAAGCCATTAAAAGCAAATAAAATAAAAAAAAAGAGAAGTTAGAAGGGTTTGGCCTCAAAAACCTTCTTGCTGGATTACGGCGTTTACTTTCCCTGGGAAATGTGAAGTAATTACACTGTTTAACTGGGACAAACATTCTTAGATCTATTTCTTGTCCCTAAAGTAATACACAAAGAAAATACCTGCACATTCAGTCTTTGTTCTTTCTGTATTTTCTCTCTTTCTTTAATCTTGTCATAAGAAAACAATTTTTTAGAGTTGTATACATGAAACAGAAGAACAGAGAATGCTCATGGCCTACCTGTGGTTATGCTATCACTTCAGAAGAGGTTTAGCATCCAGGTGTAGATTTGTCCCTGTTTAACTGTTCGTGGTGTTCTTGGGGCCTGTCATTCCTTACTTTCATTATGATAGCCCATAAAGCTTCGTTTAAAGAAATAATTGAAATGCTTATTATAATTTAATACAGAGTTTTAACAGTAGGACAGAACAGGAACTGATTCATGGGTGAGACCCTGAATATGTCTCTCCATCACTCATGACTTTGCTTTCAGTGTGACTAAACCCAAGGTCATTTCCGGTCTAGAAATCCTTTGTGCTACTCAATCTACACATTTTTTATTCAGACATTTTCAAAATTTGTTCCCTCCCTCTCTTCCTCCATCTAAGCTTCTTTTATTGTCCATTGCATTCTTCCATCTTAATACTCAAGTCTGAATCCTCTGAAAGGGAGAATCCCTGTGGATTTAAGCAAGTTCAGAATTTTACGTTACATACTTCTCTACACCACTACCTTTTGCACACTGTGTGAAATTCTGTGATTATGTGACTATTTAAAGCTAAGAGATATTTAACCCCAGGTCAGCTCCTGTTCTCCCATTCACGTACTATTTAAATGCCTGAGAACACAGAAGTTATTTTTACTGAGCGATGGAAAGATGGCAGAGGTTAAGCGTAAGAAATATTTGTGTTGGTTTGGAGTATTTCTTAGTCCCACTTGTCTAATTTTCAGAAACTGATTCCTGTAGGGGTGCAGTTGCCTGAGGGCAACACGTCAGTTCTTCGATGACAACAGCTTGCTTTTGATCTAAATCCCCATGTACAACAAAACTGCACCCCATCAAGTTATCAGAGGACTCCCTTCCAGTATTCTGTAATCCAGGAGGTAGGGTCAGCCTTTTCTGAAACCAAACCCAGGTTGTGATTCCAAGGATGGAGCTGTTACAGGTACAATATACTCTGTAGCAGCAGAAATACCAGTGGGTCACCATGATGAGGGAAGGAGGTGGATGGGCGAGGGAATATCTGGCCACCAATTCCAGCATTCTTATCTCAGGCAATAGAAGTGCGACAGAAGCAAAAGGGCAAAGACATTATCATAACAAGGCTTTTGTAGCTTGGTGTCTGTTCACATGCAAGAAAAAATAAGAGGGGGAAGGAAGGAAGAAAAGGGGACTTGTCTGTTTACTAAACCTTCCAAAGAGTGAAAGAGGAGAGGAAAAAAACCCTGCATTCCGTACCTCATTTAAGCCAAAAGGAATGACGTAGATGTAAAGTATGAGGTCTTGATTATCTATTTTTAGATAATTTGTTGGGCAAGGAAGAAACCTAAATAGGGTTCGAAATGCCTGCCATTTGTGCTAAGGCACAGTCCTGTAATATATAGACTTGATTACAATGTCTGCACGCCAAGACAAACAAAATAGTGTCCCTGGGAAGAAATACAATATTCTCAACCAGAAGTGCTTGTGAAAAGCTGCTTGTAACCCTGGCAATGAAAGACTTTGAGTATTGGACTATGTAAAAGGGAAAGAACTGTCTGTACTTTATTAACCAAATCCTCTCTGTTTCATTTATTCCTCACTCCTCTTCGTTTCACCTTTTTTTTTTTTTCAGTATCTCAGCAATCACAGTGTGACAGTCAAACTCAGAAGTAAATAGGAACTGCAAAGCTTGTAAAATGTGGTGGGAGAGGAACAAGCCAACAAGGGGAAAACCTGTCCAAATTTGTGACGTCCCTTGTACTGTCATGAGTTTAGAATGGAAGTTTCATGATTTTTCTCTCACCTGTGCATGTACGGGGTGAGGTGGCCGAGGTCTAGTAGGGTCAGGCCAAAGTCAGCAGCAGCACTGGTGAGATGTAGCCAGAAGGGCTTTTTGAAGGTCCCCTTCACAAAGCCTGGAGGGCCACTGTCATTTTCAGGTTCTGGCTGGAGACTCTGTGTGCCCTCCTTCCCCTCCCACCCCTCCCCTGCAGATTTATATTTATGTACTTCACAGAAGTGAGTGCCCCAGTACCCCAGGGTGCTTGAGAAGCTCTCACAAGTGTGTCCAATTGCCCTACCAAAGTCTTGGTAGGATAGCAGAGTGCTTTTAATTCTGTTTTACAGATGGAGCTGCTGAGGCTTAAGGGTGTTACAGGCTTATTTCAGAGGAAGAAGAGGCATCACAAAGCATTACAGCAAACAGCATGCAGTTTTTAAATCATGCCTGATTTCTAAACCTCTATCTTTTTACCCCAACAGCTTCTCCTGAGTAATGTAGCTGTAAATCTCTTCAATCAGAAACTGGTAGCCTAATCTGTCTCTGTCCAGTAGTTCCTAGTATTTGATGGGGAAGCAGAACTACCAAATGAACAGCCTTCCTTATATTTTTTGATAGTTCAAATTCAGTTTGATTCTAGATAGTACAAGAGGCATTAGATACTTGTCTGGGGGGGGGGGTTTACTCTTGCTTTTAAGGACCTGCTAGAGGTTGCAGGTTGCACCTTAGACCACTACTTGGCCTTGAGGTACCTTGACTCAACTCTACTGATTCCAAACAGTGTCATGCTGTAAAAATATCTAAGGGGGCCTCTCAGATCAGAGAGCAGGAAAACTGTCTAATAATAAGACTTTATGGAAACATCTTCTGCAAATGAAAAACTAAATTTCAGTGGTTATTGTCTTAGGTTGCAGAACTCTGCTTTTTTGCAGAATATAGGCTAGATGTTGGAGAAGTCTCATGAAGTGTTGTTGTGAACTTGTTAAAGTGTTGGAGCACAGTTCCTAAGACCGCAGACAAGCTCACCTTTGGAATCTCACCATCTCAAGCCCAGTGACAAATGGGGTTAGAAGACTTTACTTGCACTGATATCCGATCACTGAACACTGAACTCCTGTGTGTGGTGTCTGAGCAGAAATTTGTATTAGTATATTGCCTGTGCTCCATTATAAGTATCAGAGTAATTGCAGCAAGGCCAGGTGCATCTAGTGCATACTAAGAAATAGAAAACCAGGAGCATAGAGCTTCCTACTTGTCATATTGATGTTATCAAAGGTGTTGGGGCATGGGAATGCCTTCTGCATACAGTAGATGCACTTAGGTCACTTAAGGGCCAATGTGAAGTCTCTTTTGCCTTGCTTTTTTTTTTTGATTAACTTATCGCAAGATTTAAGTACTTAAATCCCATTCATACCAATAGCAATTAGGAACCCACCTGTCTCCCAAGGTCCAGAGTTCAATTCAATTTCTAAAGCAACACGAGTGCTTAAGAGGAGTATGCACAGTCTCTGCCTTGGCTGCAACTCTTGTGGAGGAGCCTTATCTTATACTGTTCCCATTTCTGGCTGCACTTGATGGAGACAAGTAGCTGAACTTCTTAGGACATTAAAGTCCACACGCCTCTGTAGGAACCCACTTTCAGTGACATTTGGAATCGCAAATGCGTAAGTCACTTTTCAAGAGTCTTCTTTACACAATAGATGCTCTCTGAGCATCCATGAAAGCAGTGGACATCTCCTATTAGAGCAGAACTCTGACCCCTGAAAGGTGCTTTATGCCAAGCCTTCAGTAGGCTTGATCAGACACTCATCTGGGACTGTACTGTGAAAATAACGTTTATGACAGGTATTGAGCAACGTTTATTAAGGCTGCTACTAAGTAAAGTTGCATGTAGAGGTACTTCTGCCTGTAAATGGTTGCAGCTCTCAGCATCAGCGAAACTGGGTCACTTTATAGCAGCTCAGAGTGCAGCCTCTGCATATTATTGCCTGATTATCACAGCCTGCTCTTGGCAAGTGCCCGCTTTCTTTTGCCTTTTGGTCTAGACATTACAGTAGTGGAAACTGTCTTAATTTTAAGGAGCTCATTTTTCCGCAGCAGATTTGGACATAGCTTGTGTTTGACATAAAACAGGGCTGCTAAAGCTATAGTTCACACTCCTAGGAACACAAATGCATAGTATGAAATAAATTTTATATTTTCTTTTCTCTGTAGGGATGAGGCCAATTCTCACCTTTCTTTTTTTTTGTTAGTTTTGAAAACACTTTCTTCACAGTCAGAGTGGATCAGCCTGCCTGGAAAAGGAAGAGTAATAAGAATGGGTTTACTCTACAGGAATGCTGTCAGCACATCAGCAGCCCTTTCTTAAGTAGGCCTCATCAACAGCAAGGTTGAAAATTTTAGCAATAGCAATACTATAAATCACTTGGTAACAACAAATTTTAGAAAATGCTGAAGGAGCCTAGGAGTAAATCTCAGTTCTTCCAGTGAAGAAGAACCTGCTTAGCTGCAGACAGAGAGAAGAAGATACAGACCATTAAAAAATCCATAATTCTCTTTCTAAAGAGGTTTCTGATCCAAAGGGTTAAGTAAAAGACAACTAGAAGTGTGCATTCTGTTTAAGATACAGCTAGCAGTAGTCGGGTCATGAATGCCCTTGTCCTGTGGACTTTACATGCAGTTAAAATGCTTAGGGTAATAAACCAATTTTTACTGCTATAGAAGGGCGTATTACAGGCAGATACCTTCTTTTGTTTTCTATCTCTTTTTATATTGCTTTATTTTGTTTGCGGCCCAGGAACTGCCCAAACTAAATTCTTACATGATCAAGAAGTTGTGTTTCAGCCTGAGATTGAGCACAGTAACTAGAGCTGCTTAAAACTCACCTACACCTTCACCATCCCTCTTCTCCAGGGATATACTTACCCAGAAAATGTCAGCTTGCCAAAATCAAGCTATTCTGACTTTTGGCCACTGCCCTGTAGAATGGAGGTGACTCTGACTCAACCTGGCAAGCTTCAGCTGCCAGCCAAGCTTGGCTCCCCTGTAATTCTGATTCACAGACAAGGTACTACCTGTCCCACCAGCCTGCTGAGGGCTGGAAGGAGCCTGGAAAGAGGAGTTCCTGAGCTTGTTTCTCTTTAGTTAGCTGGACTCTCGGGGCATCTTGAGTTGTAGCTGCTGTTTAGTATCCCAGATGGTGACAATTGAGAGAGTAGGATGGCTTTCCCTTCTAGTGAAACTTTCTGAGAGACTTGGGGGCAGAAAAGCATGTCCTAGTTCATCTAAGTTCTAGATTTAAAAAAAATAATTAAAAATCATACTTTTCAAAGCTGGAGATATCAATCAGGTAAGTTGGTGGCAGTATTGATGTCATATGTCTACACATGCTATGTTGTAAAGTTGTATATATAGTTGTAGTTGTAGTTGTATATATAAAGTTGTAATTGTTTCCCCAGAGCTGCAGAAGGAAGGGTTAATTTTGGAAGGAGGGTTTGGTTTTTGGTTTTGTTGTTTTTTGTTTCTTTTTTTTAAAAGAAACTTTGTCTGGAAGAAGAGTGCTCACAAATGCCAGAAAATGGAAAACTGAGAACTTAAAACACACGTTTCGGGATTCTTTCTTTCTGTGCTCTCTTTCACCCCCTCCCCCCCCCCCCCCCCCCCTTCTGCTCTGCTTCTTCAGCTCTTTAGGTTTAACATCTGATCTCCTTTCATTAAGTTTTTAATTGCTTGCCTGAGGGAATGAGGTTAAGTTTTACATCTGCTTTTTGATTCTGATGTACTGTGGTTTAATCACAGTGAGATCATATTTACTCTGAGGGTATTGTTTGCTTGTTTGATTTTTTTTTTTTTTTGGTCTCTCCCTGTTGATGTCACAATAGGCACACGGATTGGAAAAGGGCTTTTAAAGTCATGGAACGAGATCACACCCTTCCTTGGGTGGGGGGGAAAGGAAACCGGTTACCAGGCTGAGGCATACACAGAAAGCTTAGTGAGTTAGGTGTGGTGGAATTTGCCAAAATATTAATAGATCTCGAAGGTAGGTCAGGGGAAGTGGTCTGTATTCCCAGAAAGAGCGAAGAGAGGGGTATTTCGGCACTCCTGTAAAACCCCAGGAGCTCAGGGACAGAGGAATAAGAGCAGTAAGTGATGGATGGGTGAGCGGTCTGCCTCGCTGTAGATGCTTCTGTCGCAAGCCGTGTGTGATGCTGCGATGGATGGCAGCAGTGCAGGGTGGGTGGTCCGGCAGAACCGGGTGGTGCCAGGGCTGGCCGGAGAAGCATCCATTCCCTCAGCCAGCGTGCCCCTTTTCCTGTCCAGCATGCCTCCTTTCCTTTCCTTTCCTTTCCTTTCCTTTCCTTTCCTTTCCTTTCCTTTCCTTTCCTTTCCTTTCCTTTCCTTTCCTTTCCTTTCCTTTCCTTTCCTTTCCTTTCCTTTCCTTTCCTTTCCTTTCCTTTCCCCTTCCCCTTCCCCTTCCCCTTCCCCTTCCCCTTCCCCTTCCCCTTCCCCTTCCCCTTCCCCTTCCCCTTCCCCTTCCCCTTCCCCTTCCCCTTCCCCTTCCCCTTCCCCTTCCCCTTCCCCTTCCCCTTCCCCTTCCCCTTCCCCTTCCCCTTCCCCTTCCCCTTCCCCTTCCCCTTCCCCTTCCCCTTCCCCTTCCCCTTCCCCTTCCCCTTTCCCTTCCCTTCCCTTCCCTTCCCTTCCCTTCCCTTCCCTTCCCTTCCCTTCCCTTCCCTTCCCCACACCAGACACGGCGCAGGGGAAGGGTGCGGCTCCGCTCCCCTCAAACTCCCCCTGCTCTGTCCCGTTCATGGTGTTTGGGATCTGCTACAGCCCTCCCAGCGCCAGAAACAGCTTCTTCAACATCGAGGATATTATGTTTCTGCGTTTGCCTTTGTAATGCCTCGCACCCCCTCTGGCTGAAATTAAACTGGGCAAGCCGATAAAACAAAACTCAGTGAACAGACAAAAGAATATCGTCTGAGCAAACAAAGACAGCCTGGGCTTTTTTTCCTTCCTGCCAATGTGGAATTACATTTTGTTGCTCTCAATAGATGCAGAACCAGAAATCTTTCTTTTCAACTCAGTTTTCCATTGTGAAACATCAGGCATGGCAATAAGCTGATGCACTCAGTGCAGAATAGTGAAGTATTTTATTTGCGGAGGCCAGAGCACCAGTTAGGATCTTTGTTCTAACCTTCATTTTCACATTTTTCCTTTTTTACTTCCCCCCACCCACTTTTTCTAGCCTCCGAATTCCTTCTTTCGTAGACATGCATTTGGATTCCCTCCCAAGCTGCAGGTTCGCTGCTGTGCCTGAGTTTTGCAAACTACTTTGCCAGCTACCTACAAAAGAAAAAAAAGTGAACGCACAAATATCTCCTATTTACTTTAAATGGAGCAGTTGTGGTGCAACAAAAATGTTCTCAGACCAGAGCTCTTTCAGCCTCTCACGTGTTTATGTTACATTTGAATCCCAGTCTTGGTTGAACCAATGGACCACATCAGCATCTTGGGCAGGAGTGTGAAGTGCCTGAGCCCTAGCGGGTCTGCTCACTGTTTGTTCACCCTGCTTGGTGGAGTATTGTGTCTGCAAAAACTGGCAGTGAATACTGCAGAGCATGACAGCCATAGTGCCTACTTTGGCTTACCCAAGCATGGTCCTGTAGGAAAGGGAACATTCCCATTTTCCCTCCTTAACTTTCTGTGTAACTTGTCTCACAACCAGAAGAAAAAGTCCCAGCCAGGGCAAACTCTGAAAATCAGGCCTCTCAGGCAGACAGAGGGGCTGGGACAGCTTGGTGCAATGCTGAAATAAGGCACTTGTCTCTCTGCCCTGCAGAAGGAAGGTTTTCCACATCTCAGCCTCCTGGCAGTTTGGTCTACTTCAGCATGACTGACAGGCTCTCTTCCAGAGATGCACAGGACCAGAGTAAGGATACATGGGGTGGATGAAGAGCTGTCCTCCTTAGGGCTCTGGTGAGGCTGTTGGCTCATAGCTCTCTGATTAGCTGTGAAGCCAGTCTTCCAAATCTCTGTGTGGAAAACTGCCTTAATTTCCATCCAGCAGGACTTGTAATTGTTTGGGTGAGCAATGCTTGACCAGAGAAGTATCTTCACTAAACCAAAAAGTTGGGGGGTTTGGTGTTAGAAAGCAAGAGAGTGCCTGAAAAGTAGAACTATGGGCTTTGCCTGAGGAGTGTGCTGAAGCATTACCATGGTGAGCATTTGCAACTGGGCTCCTTATTTTGTCATTAGCTGGGAGCCAAGGGAGCTCAGAGTTCCCAGAGCCAGGACCAGGCTGACTTGCATGCTCAGGGCCTTTGCCGTGCTGGAGCAGCAGTAGCTGCAACACCCTGCTAGTGCAGAGGCTCTGTGATGCGTGCTGTGGTAGCACTTTCTGCCTCCTCTGCTTAGCTGTAGACATCATCTTGAGATAAAGGGCAGAAGTCTGCACACAGCTTGTTGGCAATTGCCGCAGGTCTGCACATGGATGGGGGCTGCTATGGCCAAGCGGGGCTGTTCCATGGTCTGCTCCCCACATCACTGCCCTCAGGAACCTGTCTATGAACGTGCCACTGCAGCTCTGTGTGTATCAGACACTGCCTTTGGTGCTCACACTGCCATCCTCCAGGTTCACGCTGCCTTAGCAGACCAGCTAAAGACATTTTTCATAGCTGAATGTCTTATTCAGTGATCTCTGTCAACTTCTATTAAGTAGCCTTTTGGCAGGTTGCTTGTTGTAGATAGACCTGTTACCTACTGTGCCTCAAGAACTGCTTTCCTTGCCAACACAGCACAATGAATGCTTTATTTCAGGGGTAGTGACAGTGAGAAATAGAAAAGGAGATGGGAGCTGAAAAGAATAGAAGTTAAACTGTCCAATGACTCTTGCACTGAAACCCTTCTGTCACAGAAAGCACAATAGAGCTAAAATTTCCCTCTCTTCTATCAGTCCTGCTTGTAGGCAAACCATGTATCTCAGAATAAAAATCACTTTTTACCAGGTTTTCAGAACAATCGTGTTATCTCACAGGCAGATCATTACTGTTGGGCCTAATGCAGCCTTACAAGGGTATGAAAATGCTTAAGCTTATTTTGGAATAGCAGTCATTCATTTTTAAGAAGTGCAAAAGATGGGAATCTGTATCAAAAATATTTTGAGATGGATAACTAAAGGTGGTCCAACCAAAATTAAGCTACTGGTTTGTTCACAGATGTTGCCCCCACCTTTCCTTCCTTTGTTCCTCCCTTCCTACTCCCAAGCTAGCTAAACATGGGAGAGAAACTGTTTCTCATTTTAAGAAACAGTTTGTCCAATAATAGAAAAAAGGGGTCCCACCCTGTTTCAGTGAAGAGCAGAGGCAGTTTTCCCAGTCCTGTTTGCACATAAACTCTACACACAGGAAGCAATATTATAAAACAAGACAAAGCTGAGCAAAACAATATGCCTCAGCAGCCAAGCACAGAGCGGGGATCAGTATCCTCATATTGCACCTCTGAGGGATGCAGCAGAAATTCTTTGAGGTTATGGTTGGTTGAACCTTTTCCTCGAGCATTCATTCATTGTGGAGCTGGCTGAGAGGAGGCAAGTCGGCAGCCCTGTGCTGGGAGCTTGGCACTGCCGCGCTCAGCCCTTAAAGAGACCTATTGTGTTTGATCTCCTAGCATGTCATTTATTATTCCTGCGTTTGCTTCCATGGCTGTGAGCACCTCACACGCTCTCGTTACCCACGTCACTGGATGTGTTTACTCTAACACAAGTCGTAGATGTTTCCACTGCTCTCTTTAACTCTTGCCTCTTCCCTCTTCTGCCAGTTAGCCTCATCAACAAACAGCCTCTTCATCCTCCAGACTATGAATTACAGAATTCTATCAGTTGCCTTCACTGCAGAGAAGGGCAGCCAAAACAGATCATGACCTTCAAAGTGTTTTCACGTGTCCTCATCCAGCTGCAGATGTGTTAGCCATCAATTGCAATAGGCTAAGGAGAGGGTAGAACACCTTTGACAGTTCTGTAATAGACCTCACATATGCAGCTGAATTTGGCTTGTAGTTCCTTCAACATCAGAGAAGAAAAATAGCTTACTTCTTTTAGTTTGGGTTCTGCAAGTGGAACAGCTGACAATTTTCAGAGCAGCATCTTTTGCTTACTGGATCATGCATCCTAGGTGCAAAAGAAAGAAAAATCTAAGGCATGCAGAGAATACAAATTTCATCTTTCCAGCTTTTATCTAATGGACTTTTCCTGGCAAAGGAAACCTCAGCTAGAAGTTTCGAATCCCAGGTTCACTTTACCTGGAGAGAGCTTGAAAGCTATAATTTTGTCTCAAGCGATGTAGAAAGATGGGACCACTGGCATTGTAATCTGCATTTGATCTAGAGAGTATCCATTTCAGTTCCAGTTCTTTTAGACAGTTTCTGACACTTGGCATCAGCAGAGTCTGCTGAGCCTTTTCCTGCAGTATGTTCCAGCTAAAATCCCCAGGCAACAGTCATTAGGTTCAGGCTCCCTTTGGCTTTGACCTGCTGACAGCTGAGACAGCACGTCATTTAACAGAAGACTCTAAAACTTCCTGTTTTCAGTGATTTTACATAAGGTGCTTTTGACTGCACTCGGGAGCCCAAGGTTAAGAGGAATTTAAGCTTCTTGAGAACAAATGAGGGAGTTTTTTTTGTTTTGCCTCTACAGAGCATTAACACAGTGTGGGCCTGACCCTGGATTCAACTTCCAGACATCCCAGTATTGCTAGCAAGGCTTGGCACAAAAGCTGAAATGAGACTTTCCAATCAACCATTAATTGTAGAGAAACACTCATTACTTGAAGTAGGGCTGCCACAGCACAGGGAGCTCAGGAGAATGAGCTGCTGCACAGAGACCACAGGTACTTTCTTGGATTATGAGGACAGCACTGCTGCCCCTATCATGTAGTTAATTTAACTGGACTAAAGGAGAGCAACAGACACTTCCAGTCTTAGTCTTATTTAAAGAAGCTGGTAGATGCCTGTATCTTCATTTTATGAAGCACAGCTGATTTCTATAACAAAAGTAATTTTTTCACTATCTAGCTTCAGCTATTTTTCTCCCTGCCTTTACAGAAATTGAATTGGTAGTTCTGCATCTGTTGCCCTCCCTTTTTTTCTTCTTCTTCTTTTTACTGGGAATATGAAGGGACTTCTGTGCAACTTACCAGTTGTGAAAACGAATTCTAAGATAATTTTCTCATTGCTCTTTCTCTATTGCTGATTTGTCTAGGAAATGGCTGAGGTTTTTTTAGTATTTAGTGATACCTAAAGGTCACTACTGTGCTTTTGTCCTCTCGTATCAGACCTTAGTGCTTACTTGGCGCCAATTCTCTGACAGTTGAGTGCACAGATCCATGCCTCTTCAGAGTAAGTCCAGTTAATTTCAGGTAGTTGTCCCCAGTCTCTGAGCCGATGAGACCAATGAGAAGGAGTGTTGATGAATGGGCTACAATGCCCACAGAGTCAAAAAACTATTCAGATTTGTCAAATCTATGGAGATAAGGCCCACAAGTGTTGAAGAATGTCTTTGAGCAGAACTTCTTTCCCTGTGTGAAAAAGTAAAGCTACCATCTTGATCACCACAGCAGGTTAAAGGTACCTCTGTGGTTTCTGAAAGCTTTACGTCTGTGGTCAAAATTTCATTTTTCTCGAGGCTGATTCTGCTGACTCATGAAAGTGACTGTGACACTGTTTCTGAAGCTCACGCTAAGCAATCCTGTGGAAGGAGAATGAAGTCAGGGAAAACACAGGTTTGCTTAGCAGGAGTGGTGCCTTTGCTGCTGGCACCAGACAATAGGCATAGTGTTTCTGGTCCCAGTGCTGATTTGGAGGAATATTTTGCCTGCTTCACTGCTCCATCAGTGACTGGTGCTGGTGGCATAGCTCTGGGCTATTTAAAAGGCCTTGGGGAAATGGCTGTGAAACAAGTGGCAACCAATTAGTATAATTCACATACTGGTGCCTGAGTTAACACCAACAATGAGAATTTGAAGCTGTTTGCAGCAAAGAAGTTCTTGAAGCACATCCAGAAAGTGTTAATATGATGCATGCCAGGTGGTGAGAAGGTCACTGGGACAGAGATAATGAGCAAGTGGAAAAAAACAATTCACATGGGAACTTTTGTCTGCTCTAATTCTACCACCATTTCAGCTTTGTTCCATGAATTGCTTTGCTATAGAAGCTAATCAAGCTTTTGAAATACCTTTAAACACCAAAGTATAGAAGAATATGCATTTATCACTGATTTAGCCTGCTTGGTTTGTGCTTCCCCCCCCAGCCAGTTGTAATCTTCCTCCTTTAAATAGCTCTTCTGTAAAAGTCTTCTTTAAGTTGCACAGGCTCTAGTCCCATTAGTAGATTTCCCCTGTGAAAGACATGCTAGAAAGAAATCTGGAAAGATAAAGAGATTAACTTGAATATTCAGATTATGCAGGGTCTTTTGTTTTCTGAGCTTCATGGACTCCACTAAGCAGCCTGGTTGACAACAGCAAGAGCATAGAGGCAGTACTCCAGAAGAGACCGCTGCTTTTGACCATGCTTAAATCATAGTTTTACAGTCTGGCCAAAGCATGGACAAAAATTGCTACCTGCTTTATCTATATTCTTCTGATATCTTAGTGTTGTTGACTGATGAGCTGAGTAGACATACATCAGAGGGAATGGTAGGCCCCAGTGCTACTGCTGTTTTACATGGGAGATCAAAATGGCAATCCTGCTTTTCCAAGCCAAAGCTTAATTTATACCGACCTCACTAATGACACTGATGAAAGGCAAAGCCAATGTTTCTCATACATTTGAAAGATGATCTCCCATTCAGAGAAGAGGAAATTGAACTCATGCACCCCATTTCAACACTTGGGAAATGCAAGTTCACGTACCTTTTATGTGATATGTGAGCCTACCCCCTTCCATCCACTAGTCAGCCCTGCACACAACCTGCTACACTGCACAAGGTCAGATGAAAGTCTCTGTCTCGAGGAGGCACAGGAATGATGGGAAAACATCAGTGTGTCAGCAGGGAAAGATATAACCAGTGAGGGATGATTATAAAAAAGGTTCTGATATGTCCAAGGAGGAGGATAAATATGACAGGTAAAAACACTAAACTTTACTTGACGCTATTGCTTTGACATAGGAAAGATAAATCTTTTAAGACAGCTGCATATCCTTTTTGGTGGATTAGCACCATTCAGTTTGTGTACTCCATCCAAATATTTCAGCTTGAACACTTCAGATCCAGGGCTCTGTATATTTTTTCAAGTGCTTACAATTAGATTATAGCCATCTCTGCTGACCGCCTTCACTGAAAATCAGGCAGTCATGGCGCAATTGTTTCCAGCATGTCTGGAAATATCACCAGAGCCAAGAAATTAAATCTTCACGGCCTTTTTGAGGGGTCCAAGAATGCTAGTGCAGACAGCCTGCCTACTTTCCATTGAATACCTTAGCCAGTTACTCAGAGCTGGATGTGCCATAGAGGCCTGCAAAGAAAGAGGAAAGGGAGGTAGTTCCATCTGTGAGAGGAGGTAGTTCTTGTTAGTAACACATCACAGCCAACAAACTTACATAAGCTCAGAGCTGGCTTAAAACTTCATAGCACAGGTACTGCAGGGAGTAGAACCCCAACAGTACAGAAGTCAGGCAAGCTGCAAAGCCTGCCTGAAACACTGGGCACATGCTTTGGGGTAGAGCTGTGCAAAGTTCCCTTGTGTTAATGGTACCTTTCCACTTGACGTAATCGAGCAAAATGCATCTAAGAGTGCTTAAACTATGTTGACATAAGTCAAAGGCACTCCTTAGCTGCCCTAAGACGCCCCTTAAATTACACACAGAGGCTCTTTGTGGTGCTGGTTGATACCTACATTCTTACATTCTTTGGCCCACAGAGATGGGCCCACTGCTTTCTTCATGGCACAGGTGTGACCACCACTTGGGGTCACTGGGGACATTATTTTGCGATGCTGTGCTGTGCCTCTGAAGATGTTTGCAGAGAGTGAGAGAGCACAAATGTGAAGATGGGCATCGTAGCTCAAAACCTGTGACGTTCTGTCAACTTTTATTTTAGATAGTTTTTCTTACCTGGTGGTCTACGGATCCATCACTTTAAGGCACCTGCAGGTATCAGATAAAAAAAGGTCTTTACAGTAATGGCATCTGTACCTCCATGGAAAGTCTTTTGGGACCCCACAAATGTAAAAATATTTGAGAAAAACTACTCTGGATTACTCACTCCTTGTGAGTCTTGTTCAGGTTTATTTTTAATGGCTGCTAGCTGGCTGTAGCAGTACACAGAGCACATTTATAGGGAAATGAGTTTCAGGATGTGAAGGTACAAGCCCCTCATTCATAGGAAGAGCACCTCAGTGCCAAGAGCAGAACTCTCCTGACTTTCTGTCTGTTCAGGTGACTGGGCCATATAAAGAGCTTCTATCTGACCCACTGTTGCTGGAAAATTTATCACTAGCAGTGTTGCTAAGTATGCTATATTAATGCATAAGCCTCTCATTTTTCCAACTTGGGACAGGAATCCTGTGCTGTGTGATTTTCCATGTTATTTTGATTTCCAGCACACTTCTTTTTTTCAAATTCAGGTGTTATTTCTTATCACTTAGAATGTGCTTGAAGGTACAGAAAAATTCTGTCTTGTTTGTTGATTTGCAGTTCTTGCCTTTGTTTCTCCACAGAATCTTATGGCAAGAGCCCTGTATGACAATGTCCCCGAGTGTGCAGAAGAGTTGGCCTTCCGCAAGGGCGACATCCTGACAGTGATAGAACAGAACACCGAGGGTCTGGAAGGATGGTGGCTCTGCTCCTTACACGGCCGGCAAGGCATCGTCCCAGGCAACCGTGTGAAACTCCTGATAGGCCCCGTGGTACAGGACAGTCCTTCTGGTCAGGATGTGCCCAGCTCAGGACTGATGAATCAGCCCTTCAACCACCAAAAGATCTACCAAGTGCCAAGCTCACACGCCTCAGCACGGGACCCTGTCTACCAAGTGCCGCCTTCCCACTGGAATCAGGGAATTTACCAGATACCCACTGGTCATGGTCTGGTGGGACAAGATATTTACCAGGTGCCACCCTCCATGCAGAGGTGTATTGATGGTCCAGCTGTGACTAACAAGGTGTGTGGATTTGCTTTTACTCCATAGCTCCAAAGCGGTTCACCTGTGCTGAGAGATGTAATTCAGGTTCTTCCCAAGCTGAAGCACATTTGGTCTATGGCACTCTCACATTATATGTTCAAAAGAGCTGCTTATATCCAGCAAGATAAACTCTCCCACTTATTAATGAAGTTACATCATCTGCCCAAGTAACTTTTGTTTAATTAAAAATTATATAATGTCTTGCTGAAGCAGTCCCAGTGAGTCTAAACTACAAAGAGGAATCCATGATTGATGTGACAAGGGCCATACTTGTAAGAGTGAGGAAACAAGAGGATGATGATAATGAGGGATGTTTTAATACTAAACTAAACCTGTTAAGAGTGTATTTAATGTTTATCTACAGTTAAATTTCTTGGTTGAAAGTGAGAGCTGCAGCAGCTCCGTGATGCAGCCATTAGTGCATTATTGCGTTATGTGTGTTCCCCCTTATTCCTGCTGTTCTTCTTAAGTTCTCCCCATCTTCTGCCACTCCCTCATTTTACTTTCACAGGATACCTGACAGGTACCCTGATGATTGAAAAGGATTAAGGAAGATACCCACGGAAGGAAGTATTACAAAGCCAAAAAGACATTATTTCAGTCCCTCTATTCCCAGTTCAACAGCTCCAAATATCAGCATCCTCCTTCCCTTTAGAGCTTAAAGCACAGCATTATTATCAAACATATGTGAGCTGATGATGGCTCTCTCAGGAAGTTCTTTACTGGTTTAAACTTTCATCTAATTTAGATTGGCAAGACCATCTGTTTTATGTTTTTCCCCCACATCACCCACAAGTCAGCCTTTTTCATATCAGGCTTTTGGAAGATGTCTTCTAATGCTTTTATTTCCTTGTTGTAATTTCATTTTCCTTGATAAGAATAAATGGATTTTTTGCCATCTAAGCAAGAAAGATCTTTGAAACCATTCCAAGTCAATTTATAAAAAGGTTTGCTTGTTCGGCTTTTACATAGATATGCTTTATAGGCTGTGCAGGAAGATAATATGGGAAAATTGCACTTGCTGCACAGGCAGAGATAGGAACTTTGTTGGAGCAATTATGTGGGTTTTCTTGATAACTGCCATATATTTTCTCTCATTTTCTTCTTCCCGTATAGAGTACATATACTGAAATCTTTTCCAGGTACAGTATTGTTTGCCTGTCCACAGTGGATATCTTCCAAGGCAGTTAGTGAGCACCTGGTAAATAGCCTATTGATGGGGCAGCACAGAAGAGATCTCATTTTAGGGTATGGCTGTAGGAGACATTTTACAGCACTGTTTAGAGATGCCTCAGCTTGGGCACAGGAGATGAACCATACAGCAGATCTGCACTAAGGTCTGTAGGAAAGCCCAAGGCATTAGTTTGGAATGAGCACTACGTACCTTCAGTTTAGTATCTGACTTGCCTAAATACTATTAGGATAGTTTGCTTAGCATAATGAATATGTGTTTCTACTCCACACAGAAAGAATTTTCCTACTGATTAGGGGTTTCTTCTCCCTCCTCTCACCCTCTCCAGCTCCACGGAAAATAACAGGATATTCTGCATAAACTTGTGTCTGCTAGGACTGTGTTAAAACTCTTGGAACACTAAGAGACCAAAATCTTTGTTTTAGTCTAAGTTCAATGTTCTTGTTGAGATACAAAAATTAGAAGCTGTAAAGCACCTTTATTCTCCAAATTTCTGCCTAGAATTTTTTTTCAGCAACCTTGATTATGAATTTTTCTGAATTCAAGTCCTCTTTAGAAAATTATGCTTGTCAGAGTTGTAACTTGTTTTCATTTAATTCCTTGCAACCCATGAAAGGCCAGCTATTCTGCTCGCTGTAAATAAGTAAACCTGTTATAAATGTATATAAACTAAACCTTCATAAAAGTTTATAAACATTTATAAAGCATTTCATTCTCAGTCAAAGTAAATGCCAACCTGCTTAGCCCTAGCCAATATTTGCTACTTGCTTTAGTCCTGACTTAAATTTATTTAGCCTAGGAGTCCTATGTTGCATTAGTGGCTGGCAAACCTCATGGCAGCAACCTACTTTGATCAGAGGTAGATACATTTCTTGTTCCTTGGAATTGCTCAGTTCTACACTAAAAGGAACCCATTGGGATTGAAACCCTGGCAGGCAAGAGACAGCTTACTAGTGAAGGAGATGTCTGAGGTAAAAACCACTCCATTCTTTATCATCCCGATCTTGCTAAGCTGCTTTTTTACAGCTGCAGCTGCAACTCTAACTCTACTAATGCCTTTGTGAAAGAAAAGCCTAATTAAAGGGAAGCATTTTAGCACTTGTCTCTTCTGTATTAGGAAACAGTCTGCCCTCCAAATCCTCCTCCTCCTCTAGGGATCAGTAAAAACAATCCTTAATATTAGTTTGATTTGGAGTCTCTTTGCTTTGTCTTCCAAAACGAGTACCTTTCCTCAGACTTGTGACACCTGTTTCAAAGGCTTAAATGAGCCACTCTGCCTCCTTCCATCAGCAGAATCAGCTGGTCAGCAAACTGTGCATTTTGATCATCTTAAGGATGTTGACAGGTTCTGCTGAAAGTTCTTGCTGTATACAGGTCTTCTCCCTTCCCATAGCAGGAGCTAGAGAAGAAAACTGTGTCCTCTGGACGCTGCTCTAAGCAGGACCAGCAGCAGTTTCTATGCTATCCCTTTCTGCACGTGTCTGCTTGCTTCCCTTGTGCAAACGTGTGCCTTGGCTGCCCTACAGGTTTTGCAGGCAGGGCTCAGGAGCTGCTGTCAGGCAGGAATTGTCTAGCCTCGAGCAGCAATAAATCAACAGCAGGCATGTTATTAAGCTGTGCTGAGGTAACACATCTCCTTAGCCAGCAAGGCAAAGCGAGTCCAAAAGGAGTCCTGGGGCAGGTAATTGCAGTGATTAATTGATTCTGGCCAAACTGGCTGCTGACAACAGAGCTGTATTGGCTCCCTCTATCAAATAAAAATGGCACCTTCTAGAACTCACTCTACCAATGACAGAGATAAGGAGGGGTGGTTTAAACTTTCCCTTGGTGAGCCCCAGGCTTTTGCAGTTCTGCTGCAAGTTCAGTCACAAAACGGTTCCACTCCAAAGTGTGGAGAGCATAAAGAGGTGAAAGCTGGATCTTAGAATTTATTCCCTCTTTCTGTGCTCTGCCCTGGAACTTACTCTCTTTTGCTGCAGCCAGCAAAGAGAAAGAATCTTCAGACAAATCTGACATTCAGGAAACCTGGATTTTATCCTTGTCGCAGAATCCTGCATGGTCTTGAGTGGTGCTTTTGCATCTCATCTGCAAAATATGTGGGTTGATTATGAGGGAACTCATTCTGTACAGATTGTTTTGAGAACATGCTTTGGAAAAGGTGCTGTCAAAGTGCAAAGATTCTTTTGTATCTGTGATTAATCATTAGTTCATACCTAAGCTTTGAAGTAGGGAAAGCTACACAGGAAAAAAAAAAATCACTGCCATAATTTAAACACTCATTCTCTTATTCAGTGTTTTCCCTAGCTGATCTGTTGTGCTGTCCATGCCATCCTGAGACTAGCATTGACCAAATAAATTAAGGGAATTATTTCCTTGTTGGAAAACAGCTTTCTGTAGGACCCAGTAGCTCTCAGAGGAACTGTTGATCAAGGAAACTCCACACAAAACAGAATGAGACAGATGTTTTACCAGGGAAGGGAGTGCACTGTGGGAGTTACCAGCCCTGAAGTACAGCTCCCACAAGGCACCAACCAACTCTGGCAAACAGAGATTAATGCCAGCTTTGAACAAATCTCCTTTTTTGTTTGTTGGTCTGTTTGAACTGGAACATTGTGGTTCAGGAAACACTCAGATTTATCCACCCTTTAAAAGTGGATAGAGCGGAATAGGAAAGGAACTCATCTTCATCCCTGGCCTATTTCCAGGTGTAAACATGTCCTTGATAAACCAAGGGTTTCACACCCCGCCATCCTACTATCTCTGCCTTTATCAAGAGGTCAGTGCATTCAGCAGGAGGTTTGGGTAAACCATGGCTATGGGAACGGACCTTGCTCCCTGGTTTTTATTTATGTTAAGAGTCATGCTGGTTCAATGCACAAGAAACACCACCCCACAAGCAGCACCACCCTGACAATTCTGGCACAGCCTTCAGTAGCAGGAGCCAGTTAGCCACATTATGACATTTTTCCTTCCAATTACACAAGTACAACCCTAGCTGGGAAAGAGCAAATGGCTCCTTATAATGTTTCTTCCAGAAATAAGCCTGCCTTTACATTATTGTCTTCTTTTCCTAGTTGTCCTATTTTCACGTTTATGAAGTAAGAAGAGAAAGACATTAGGCACAGTAAAGAGTTGTGTGGCGGATTATTTTGTTATCAGAAAGAATGGGATCATATCTAGTGTTTTGCAGTTTGTTGGTAAAATGTATTTACATTCCAAGATAATGTCCCCATTTACCCTCAGGCCTGAAATACCACAGTTTCCTCTGATGGGGTTTCCGTAAGTGGCCCAAACTGTGATCATACAATCCCTCTTTTCTTCTGCTTTCACATTACAAGCTCTACTTTGGGGATTTGTATCCCTCATTACAAAATACTGCTTCAGTGTAGAAAGTGCTCAACACACAGGAAGTTTGCTGAGTGCAGCAGGAATGGTAACACATACCTCAACATTCAGAGCTCGCTTTCACAAAGTGTGCTCTAAAGGACGAAAATACCTCAAATTAAATGCAAGCTCAGTGGTTAAAAGAGCACACAGCCCTTTTCTTAGGCTTGGGAGTTTCACTTGTAGCTTTCCATGTGACGGTAATAGGAGAACAACCATTTTACTGATAAAAAGTCAGTGCACTTAATCCCTCATCCACAAGGCAGAGTAAGCAGTAGTTAGTGACTGATGTAATTTGTAGAGAAGTATTTCAAGAAAAAGACTGCATTTTATTAGGCTGAGCAAATATATGAGCTCAGCATTACTCCCTGTTCCTCCCTGACCACAGGGCTCTTTTTCATCAGCTCTATTTGTAGACCAGAGGCATGCATTTTTCCCCTGGAGTATCAGAAAAAAAGGCCAGTCCTGCAATCTCATCCAATAACTGAGGTCTCCAGGGACACAAATCCATCTGCACAAGAGCAGGATCAAACTTTTGCTAAAAAACAGTAAAACAATAGTAGTAGCAATAATAAAAGAAAAATGCAAGCTTATGGGCTCTTTCTTGGTGGTTAGAAACCTAACTGAACCATTGGTTATGTCTGAAACAAAACACCAAATTTGGGTAATCTAAATTGCCCTCTAAGTACTAAAAACTAAGCAGAGCAGCAGAGCATTTTGGAAAAAAAAGACATTCCACATGAGTGGAAAACTGATTATTCAGAAAGTAAATCTCGTCATAAGGAGGAAGTGTGGTTTCTGGAGATAGGAAATGAGTAGATGAAGACATGTTGCTGGCCATCAGAAAATACAGTCCTAGTGAAATCTAAAGTCTTGGCAGGCTTTCTATGATTTTTTACATGTTTTGATTTGGAGGACAAGTAATTAGCATCAGAATATCATCATTCTGTATGTTTGCATGAAACATTTCAATTTTTCTTTTATATATAGCAGTGGCAGTATTGCATTTTTTTAAAAAACATGAATCTAAATTAATCTTTTTCCCCAAACAGACTGTTAAAATGGGATCAAAGTGAAATTAAGGTAGTTAGGTTCCTAGGAGACAGGAACCTTCTTCCATAAGCCATAAAAGACAGCAGTATATTCCCACTGGATTTTATCATCACAACTTTTGCATGTGCACAATCAGTCGTGACTGAGGTCTGGTATAATTATTATACAGATGCAACAAACAATTAAGGATGGTGTTTATGTCTGTTTAAAAGGTGCCTCTGCCTTCCATAAACTTGCCAAAGCAAGCTGTGCTAATCTAAACACCACTTACTAGAAGCACTTGTCTGTACAGCTGCCCTGAGATACCCAAACAAAACCAGAGAATCTCTACAAATCCAATCCAATCCAATCCAATCCAATCCAATCCAATCCAATCCAATCCAATCCAATCCAATCCAATATCTTCCTCATGGAACGTTTTATTTGCCTCTCTCTCTCAGACCAGCATAGTTCCCAATTTAAATGATTTAGGGGCACTTCCATTGTTTCTGCCCATGTACCTCTGAGAACACTCTTGTGGAATTGAAACTCTCTGTCAATGCTTCTTCTCAGCCATTTTTTTTCCCACTGGGAAATGCCAATTCAGAAAAACTGAAATTGGTGACAGGGAGGAATCTGTTCTGAGAAATGTGTTAAGGAAGAAAACAAGAAGTCATGGAAATACCCTGTTACAACAATTCCCAAATGAAGCTTCCCCCCTCCAGTCTAGAAATTCAATATAGGAGGAAAGAAATAACAGAAAAAAAAATATTAAGCTCCTCAAAAGATTCCAATTATTTGTATGAACTGTACCGAACTGGTTTTTGTTTGTGAACCTTTAGGATTTCATGTCATTCACTACAGGATACTCTCTGCCTTACTTGTCTTAGCAGCTCATCCTTTTTCCTTCTTTCATCTCCTCTGCCGAACTTGACCTAAATTTGGGCTTCTGTCTTTGAAAAGAGACAGTCATAGTATTACCAGCACAGAAAACAAGTACCAGTTCACAACTGGTTCTTCATGTGCCAACCTTTTTAAAGTGGGGAGAGTAGACAGACTGGCCAAAGCAAGATACTCTTTCTTATCATGGATAAGAGACCTGAATGCTGAGGTGCTGAGTTTTGCCACATACTTTCCTTTTATCAAAACTGCAGCTCAGATTTAATCGCAGTCTTCCAGAGCATGCTTTAGCAGACATGCATATTTCTCCACTAAAACTTATTACACAATAACTGGGGGGGAGATTCTTTCTCTGTAAGACCCATCCATAGACATTATTTCTGAGTTCATGCCTGTTCCATCACCAGTCCTCTAACACTTCAGCTTTTTAGCTGTGTTGGCCAATGCATGCAAAAATGATGATGTCTCTGTCTGCCTAAATATAAGTAATTGTCATGGAGATGACATGACACTGGTAAAACTATTACCAAGAATGTTGGACAACTATCCTCTTCACACTCCTCTTAAAAATACTGATAATTTAATAGCAATGGTATGATTTGCTCATCCCTCTCGTTCTCTTCCTTTCCTATCAAAAATGGGACATTCTCAGAAGTGTTGCTTTGACTCTTTAATTACATTTTGTAAGCAAGAATGACTCTTACCAGAGTCTTGGAAATCCCCATCCCTTGCAATTCAAGGCCAGCCAGCACCAAACCTGTTCCATTGAAGCAAGCAGAAATGTTGCTCATAACACAACTGGCAGAAAGCCCAAGAGCTGCTGAGAGAGAGAGAGAGCAGCAGCATCTCATGAAAACATCATTTAAAAAAAACAATAAAAAGAAAACACCCAGTCAAATCTTGCCAGTGACAGAGCTGTTGAGATTTTTTTAGTGATTTGTGCAGCTCATTCGTGAAGATCTGGAGATACAGACCTTTTTATCTACATTTAGTTTGCAAATCATGAACATCAGTGAGAAAAAATTCAACACTCTCATCTAAAGCTACAGCTAATGCAAGTTCAGCACTATACCACCACACTTCATAGAGCCCTGTCATTTTATAGTAATCAGAGCTTAGGACATTTATGCAACTCCACAGATTTATATTTTTTTAATTGTTTGGAAATGATATAAACCTGCACTTCAGATTTAGGAAAAAAAAAAAAACCAAAACTTAAAAATAGTGTAATGACCCTGCTTTTGTGTACTGATTAATGGAAGAGGACACACCAGAAGATAAAAAGTCAGGATTAAGCTAGCAGTTGATTGCAAAGCAGTTGGTTATACCCTTTTCACCATTAGTGAGGGTTTGAATCCAGGGCAGCTTGTGATGTCACATTTTTTCTCTTAAATTTGTTTCACAACTTGTGCTCTGTATCTTCAAGACTCATAACCCAAAACGTGTATAAATCTTGTTGAAATAATACAGCCTCAGAACTGCAATAGCCATTTTCATTACGTGCTGTTGTTTACGTAACAGTACCACAGGAGCATTTTTTAAGACTGGGTATCTACTAATGAGGCACTTCAAAGGCACATTTAAAAGTTCCTGTTTAAATGGCTGAGCCTGCAGAGTTAAGCATTTTTAATTTAACACACCATGAATAAGTAACTTCTGGACCTGCTTTAGCTTTTGAGAGCACTTACAGCAGAATCTTCATAGGTGTAGGTCTTGGACAGCAAATGGAGATGAAGTGTAGGAGAAAATGAGCAGGTTTTTTGAAGATGAAAGCAGCATCAAGAAATAAATCCGCTCTGTATCAGGGTAGTATTTGTCATGTGTTCTTATCTTCACACATCTGAATATTCTAAGAAATCTCGGTGGTGAACACCCACTCAAAGATAAGCAGAGGTGTCACAGAGCGCCTTGGTGCTGCGTTTCTTTCTGCTGCATGCTACCGCTGATAATGCGCTTAGCCCAGAAAATCAATATCTGTCATCTCTGTCAGTTTCCTCTTGCCTGGCACAGACATTTGGGCCTTAGCACTAAAAACAACTCATAGCTGAACTACAAGTCCAGTGCATCAGAAGAAATGTCTCTACAGATGTTCTCCTGTCTCTTCCAGCTTGTGAGACTTGATCAAAGCTCTCCAACAGCTCAGTCTTGGCGGGAAATACTACACCGCAACATTTTATAGTGGCCCAATGTTCATACGTTGGATTAAAATCAAGTGTTGGGGATTCATAATCTTAGGACTTATAGCAACTTACAAACCCAAATATTGATAAGAGTGTCCTTAACACATGTGAAACTCCATCAGCAGCAGGGAAGAAGTACATTGTATGTTATTGTATACAGCAAATAAGTAAGGAAAAACATGACTGCTTGGGTTTTTTTCAGAGTAGGCAACAGAAAGTGATACAGTAGGTATTACTGTCAGGAAATGTATTATCAGTCACTGGAAATCCTGATGCAGCTTGCAGAAGACGTGAGTGGAAATACTATGTGCTTTCTGTAAAAATGACAATTTTAGCCAGCTAGTCACATTCTTTCAAATACCTAAATTACCTGTCTCTGTTTTTCAAGCCAACCTTCCTTCAGTTCAACTTAGCCACTGAACCTTTCTCAAGGGGGATAAAAAAACCTCAAAACATTTAAAGAGACACACATGGCTTCCTAAGTACATGCAGCAGAACAAAACAACCAAGAAGTGGTTCACTTCCTGATCATTCAATGGCTCCTGCCACTGCCTTGTAAAAGTCTAGGACTTCAAGAGAGTAGGGGATTTTTTTCCCCTTAATACTCTCTGATACTTCCCTGTATTTACTTTGTCTATTTTATGCTTGTTACAAGCCTAAGAAAGCCCAGGTGGCTGTTAGATAGCCACTTAAGGACCTCAGGAACAGAATTTCAACAATTAGAGTCTCATACTGAATTTACAGAAACAATTTACAACCGTAAACAGGCATGATTTCCTTACACTTTGATTAATTTTTCCCACATCCAGGCTTAATGCCAGCCCCCTTTTATGCACCAGCACGTGGCCTCCTCCAGGGCAGAACTATTCCCAGGGTAAGCAGTGGATGGCAGTAACTCAGCAGCTGCTGAGCCGTGCCCATAGGGTGAAGAGGAGAGCATCGTGGGCTGAAATATGTTTTAATGAAGTTCTTTGTCCCGATTTAAAATGTATGTCCCTTCTTTCCCACCTTCAAAAAGCACTATTTAAAATCTGTTTAAAAAGCAGTCGGCAGGCATCAGTGGGATCTTGGGATTGAGAGGCCATACCTGGAAATACCAAGCTGCCCTTTTTAGCTCCTCTCTGCCTGTGGTTTGGGTGAAGCAATGTGTTGCAGTGGTGCAACATACCTGTGATCAGTTTTGTCACCTGTAAAACTCACTGGTTTCCCATCATTCTGCATACCAGGAATTGCAGTTCATGAGAACAGGCCAAATTCTGTCCTCCACAGTATTGCTATGAATTCAGAGTAATTCTGTTTGCTTCAGTAAGTTTATTTGCTCTTTGTCCTTGTGAAACAATGTAAACTACAGTGTTGTGTATCTGCTGTAAGCATGAGAATGGTCTTCTTGTTGCCATAGTTAGGAATGTTCTCTGTTGCAGCCTAACATGCATTTTAATCCTGGTAGAAACAGAATGTTGGTTTTTCTCTCCCTATATTTAGGAAAGTGGGATTTAATGAACCACAGCACTGGATATTTTGTGAAGTACATGCACATTCAGCTCTTTTTTCTTGGTTAGGGACATGCCATTGGCATGGAAAAGGCCCAAGTAATTGCTTTTGGAAGAACGTGGTCTTCGGCAAGAACAGAACAAACTTTCTGCTCAGTTGTCTTTGTTTTGCAGTACTGAAAGTTTGAATGCTCATTACATGTTTCACCAGAGCCAGAGCTGGTGCCTGTTAGTTGCTCTGCATGGATTAAATGGTTAACAATGTTTTGAGAATGTTGGGCTAGATAGTTTGTGGGAATGCCATCTGTTTCCTTTGACACGTAAACAAGGAAAATTGCTGGTTTGAAATGCAGGATTATTTTTTTTTATACTTGGATGACTACAGGCATTCTTAAAAGACAAGAGGTAAAAAGAAAAATAATCCTCATGAGATATGAAGTGCAGTGACATTTGTTAGAAAATAAATTTGTGAGTATCAGATGGGGCTGCTATCCCTGTTCTAGAAGTGGGCAATGTGGAATGTTTCCTTTGCAGTCATCTCCTTCTTTCTGAATTCATCTGCAAAAGTAAACTGCCATCAAAAATAAAACCATCAAAATTCTTCAACAATGCATTGGAAGAGCTGAGCATCCCATCCAGAAGCAGCTAGTTAATTTAATATATTTATGGGCAAATATCCAAAACCAAAAGTTACTTCTGACTGGTTTTGGTATCTTTCATACTTCATCTGCCCAGCTACCTCTCTCTTTCTCAGACAGAAGAAGCAGTGCAACCCCTTGTCCTGATGTCCCACGTGAGGTCATGAGAGTAAGAACAAATGCCCCACATTTTCCCTTTGTCAAGTAGTGTCGGCATTCTTTTAATTACTGTTACAAAATGTTTACTCAAGATAAGCTTTGGTGATGAGCTGCTTCTGTTCTGAAGTGACCAGGAGTAAGCAGTCCAGCTTAATGAAAAGTGTTGGAAGGAAAGAGGAGTGGAGGTACAACAGGAAACATTCTTGTACTCAGTGCACACCAGATTATCATTTTCAGGAAATTTTGCTGTGAAATTGCTCATGACATGTTGTTACTGATAATAATCCTCCACAAGGAAAATATACCCAAGTCACTGGGAGAAAAAAGCTGTCTTTCATGCTAGCAAACCTTGATTGTTGCTGGGTTTCTTAAAGTCATATTTTCTGCTTTTCATGTAACTTTTTTGAAAGCCTAAAGAGGGGCTGACATTAAAGCATCTGATGCATTTTTATTTGAAAAATAAATGCCACCATAAGTAGAGTGCACTGCTAAACTCAGCCCTGCAGACAGCTCAGGTCTTCTGTCCACAGCTGCAGTTGCAGGCAGACTTTACTCGGGAATACCCAGAATCAAGCATTTTGTGCTTTAACCTCTCACTTTCTTTGACAATAGCCAGACACACCCAGAGAAGGGTTTTGTTTCAACCAAATAAAGGACTGACACTGCTGGACTACTGCTTCAGGTCTGGGAAAGAGCAAAAATGTCTCGATGATACAAAAAGTCCTGCAGTGCTGAGTGAAACTGGCTTTCTCCCTGTGGTCTGTCTTTAGTGTAGCATTTTAGGGTTCTATCACAGCACAGTATATCAAACCAGCACCCTTGGAGTACTTTCATACACCATCTTGTGTGTCAGGAGTGTTTTGAAAAATGGGTAGGGCCTCTGAAGATGAGCTACCAGAGTAACTGCAGCTGCGTGAAACTCCTGTGCGCAGAGTGAGGGAGAATTTCTCTGCAAGTTCTGGGCGTGAGCAAGATTCTCTTCCATGCATGTTCCAGGCTCGATGGTGCAAGGATATAATCTGTTTTGTGACCAGGGATTCTTGTTACAAAAGCAAAATACCATATTCACCTAGAAGAAGAAGAAGAAGAAGAAGAAGAAGAAGAAGAAGAAGAAGAAGAAGAAGAAGAAGAAGTGTTTTTTGTTTTTTTTAACTTGCATGTGCTTTGGGGCATGGCTTAGTGGTGGACTTGGCAGTGCTGGGTTTATGGTTGGCCCCAGTGATGCTGAAGGTCTTTTCCAGCCTTCTGTGATTCTATGCCTTATTACCTGTGCTGCTTGAATCAACTCCCTTTTTTGTATTAGAGGCTTGTGACTTCGTTAATGGAGATAATTTTCTGAGCCAGAAGAGAATGCTGGTGTCTTTTATCACAGAATCACAGAATGAATTAAGTTGGAAAAGACCTTTGTGGTCATTAAGTCCCACCTGTGACCTAACACCACTTCATCAACTAAACCATGGCACTAAGTGCCAGATCCAGTCTTTTTAAAAAATGTCCAGGGATGGTGACTCCACCACCTCCCTGGGCAGACGATTCCAATGCCCAATCACTCTTTCAGTAAAGAATTTTTTTCTAACATCTAAAACTTCCCATGGGAAAGCTTAAGACTGTGTCCTCTTGTTCTGTCATAACCTGGGAGGAGAGATCAACCCCCACCTGACTATGACCACCTTCCAGGGAGCTGTGGAGGGTAATAGTGGAGGCCCCCTGAGCCTCCTTTTATCCTGAAGGAGTTCAGTCATTCAGTTTCTGGTGTAGAACAAAACTGAACAAGTGGGTATAAAAATTTCACACTGAGCAACCAACATCTGTCTTTTTGGAGCCTGACACATCCTGAGTCCTGCATGGTCCATTGAGTTATCAAGCAGCAGGTGAAGCAGAGCCAAACTGCAGCAGTGCCTCATTCCTCCTGCTTCCAGCACTGACTGGGGCCTCTGGCTGCCAGCCATGAACACCCTGTTGTTTCTTTTCTCTGGGATGGTCAAGCAGTTTCCCAGCATATTAGCAAGCAGACCAATGCCACAGTGTTCACAGCAGCAGAAGGGCTGGTGGAGATGGGCTACCCAGGAAACAGCCCTTTGTTTTTACTGTACATTGTCAGTTCTCCCATAGGATCACTTGAACACTCCAAATGACTCACTGAAGCAACTCCATGGTTGTAATTTTGGAGCCCTTGGAAGGAACATCTGAGTAAACATGGCTTAAAATCAAATCCTTCTGTTCTTGACTTGGGTAGAAAGCATTTGACTGGCAGTACACAGCTGGGGAGAAGAAAAGGATGCAAAATATAAATGGCAAACTATTCTGGTCTGGATACTAGCCCTCACTGGCAGAAAAAGCATGAAGTGATGTTGATACAAGTTAGAATTTTCTCTGGCAAACAGGATAATCCCAGTATTACATGAGAGTGGCCTGGGAGGGGTACTGTCTGGAGTGACCCATTGTGGGAAAGCTTCTAGTAACTTCAGAAAGAACTTTCTTACAATGAACTTTTACGATGCCGTAGGTGACTCTGTGGGACAGGAACGGCCTGCCACAAATGTAATATTTTTAGATTGTTTTAAAAAAATCTCCTACATATGTAATTGAGCAGGAGTTCTCTCACGCACAGCACTCTGGAAACTATCACTTCCAGTTCCTGTCTTCTGATGCTAATTCAAGGAAAAACACTTGCAAAAGCCGTGGTCTTTGCCCGCATGCTGGGCGTGGGCTGTTCCTCCTTTCCCCAAGGCCCACGTAGTCAGGGCAGGGGCTGCTGCTGCCTTGGGCTGCTCACTGAATCACATCAATATTGTGCTGGCAAGGCACCCACCCGAGGGGAAATCCAGTGATTGCTTTGTGGTACAGGGACAGAGACTGCACAGCCAAAGCTGGGCAGCAAGTAAAAAGAGGGAAAGCTTGTGTTGTTAACATAGCAGAGAAGAGGTAGGGGTTAACATGAGGGACTTTCCCTAAAGACCTCAGTCAACAAAAACTCTGTGTGAAATCTGGCCAGGATGCAAGGATTCTTTACAGCAAAAACAGCCACAGGATCCTTACTGAGTGTTTGGGTAGAAATGCTGTTGGTATGACTCGCATACATTTCTAACGAGTTAGGTAGCTCTGGTATAAAATTTTCCCCGGCTGAGTGGAAAGCCACATCTTATACAAGCCTATGTAATTTGCCATTTGGTGCCTTTGGGTTACAGTGTTTATATTTTTTTCTTAGAGCTAAGTAGCACCAACGAGGTTAAGATGTCAGCATTTCAACTACCAACCCAGTTCACTTTTGGGTTTAGGTAACATTTCTTTTATACCACACTGTACTGAAATTCTGCTGTGCAGATGCTGTCCAAGACATAAGGCATTTATTTTTCACTAGATTTTATTTGTAGTCATTATGGTACTTGATGGTTAACAAAATGTAAAAAAATGTAAATTCTAAGTTTACTTGTTTTTCAGAGGCTGTTAATTGCATTATATACTTCAAGAATGGCTTGACATTTCCCATCTCTTAGCCACTAACATAGAAAAAATAAGTAGAGACAGAAAAATTGAATGTCCTGCTTTGGAAGGTTTAAGCATGGCATTTCTATGTAAAGAATTTCCAAAACCACAACTCACACTCATGTCTCCAGGATGTTGGGCTATGGAGCACAATAACACATGGAGTCCTTGCTGGACAAGGTGGAAAATACCTCTACAAGCAAAGGCATAGACTCCCAGAGCCTAAACATAGTATTTTAAGCCTCTGACAATGAGTGGGGATACTCACACCTAGTAGGATGAGTGTACACAGCCCTGGTCTCAGCAAGTGGGTGGTGCAGCCATCAGTCACCTCATGTGGTCTGTGCTAATGGAAGGTCAATGGGAAGAAAGGACCGAGCTGTCAGACCTGCAC
Organism: Cinclus cinclus; assembly: GCF_963662255.1. NCBI lineage: Eukaryota > Metazoa > Chordata > Aves > Passeriformes > Cinclidae > Cinclus > Cinclus cinclus. The sequence goes on from NC_085046.1 coordinate 65,474,375, forward strand.
AGAATCTGTGCTTGACAAATAGAAGACAGTGTAGAGCACTAGCAAACAGTCATGTCAAAACTGGTCTGGAGAGAAAAAATGGTGCATTTGTAGCTACTAAAACTGATTTTAGGATGTTCAGCTCTCAAAAGGGTAGGCAGACTGGTGTTGCTAACATTGCCAATGAAGCATAAATGTTAACAGGACTGGATTGTTTATAGCCTATGTAGTTACAGAGAGATCATGCCAAGATCCTCAGAGACTTAACATTTCCTCTTTTTCCTTTACCCACAGGTAATAATACCAGTCAGGTCAGGACAAGGTTATGTTTATGAATTCCCTTCCAAACACCAGAAGGATGCCTACGATATCCCCCCTGTTCGCCCTCTCCAAGGGGTAGGTACCAATAAAAGTGCCAACAGGGCTGACAGAGCACAAAAGGTGATGAATTTCTACCAGACTTTTATGAGCAAGGCAAGTTCTCTCATTTCAGAGAGAAAATATGTTTTAATTAGATACTGTGGCTTATTCACAGATCACAGACGTATTTCAAAGCTTTATTTGATGTTGACTAAGATTTGGCAGCACACCAAACACAAAAGTCCCATTTGTTCTCTCTGTTTTGATCAAAGAGTGTATCTGAACAGAATAAACTTGCTGCCTGGGAACATTTTTTTTTCCCCCTGTACTTTGTTGTTGCGTAGTTGACAGTAATTCACTCAGTAAGGGTAAAATTATCACCTAGATGAACAGCTGCTATGCAGGGAGTTGTTTTCACCACCTATTGTGTGCACCACGTCACTGAGCTTGAACTGTATCTTTGTTCTGGGGAGCACCCTTAGCAGTCAGTCTCCAGGACCACAGACTTGTAGAGTGGATGCTGGCAGGACCTGGAACTCAACCACCCTGGATGTAAGGGTGTGATCAGTTCTGGTCACATGTGCTCCCCTGTTCACCACCAGAGGTACCTGTAATAGGCTGACCCTGATTTACCTCTCAGGAGGGAAGTTGGCCATGGCTTCATCTCTCCAACCTGCTGTCTGCACCATTCCCCAGAGGAGACCTAGCAAAGTGCATTTCCTCCTAATTGTCCAAAATTCTAGGCAAATAAAAGGTGTTCTCCCATATGAAAAAAACAAAAACAAACAAAAAAAAACCAAAAAAACCTGAAGAGCTCTGGTCATGTTCAGACTTTCTGAGAGGAAACACAGAAACTGTGAAAATTCATCTAGTAGCAGAGCTTTCCCTGAGCTGACTTGTTTCTGTAATCAATTTATTCTTTTCTTCAGATATATGACATTCCCCCCACATCAGTTAAGGGGCCTGCACTTCCAGTTCCCATGGGACAAGCAAAAGCTTTAGGAGTGTATGACATACCACCTGCCAAAGGGGTAAGCATTACTCTGTTTCCATAAGATCCTGTATTTTCGTGTCTGGCCAAAGACATGTTCTAACAAGGGTTCATGTACGATCCTGAAGGAAAAGGAGAATCAATGCTTCAAACACTTCCTTAGGTTTTTAAACTGTTAAAACTGGTGAAGCAAAGCACTACATCAAAATTAAGGTTATGAACTATAAATTGATAATTAGACCTACATTATCTTTGTGGCAGCATGCTGCATTTTTGGATTTTGCATTGAGATGAATGATAAAAAGTGAGATATTAAAACTGACTCTGAATCAAACTTAAGTAGCTGACTCTGAAAGTCAATAGCAGATCTTCCATCCCAAATAGAAGATGGTAAATACTTCGCTACTCTAGTCAAAGGTTTCATATTTTATTTTCTGTGGTTCAGGTCTATGCTGCACCTCCATCTACATGCCAAGATGATACAGCCCCAAGGGAAAACTTGCAGGATTTTTCACCTACAGTGGGCCACAGTGTAAGACCAGAAGGAGTATATGATATTCCTCCTCCCATCACCAAAGTAACTGGAAAAGAACATAATAGATTTTCTCCTGAGAGCCTAGTATTGCCAGGTGGAATACCACAGACACAGAGTGTTTATGACATCCCTACAAACCATCAAAACCATTTTCTTGGACAGCAAATTGCACCTGAAAAAGATGTTTATGATACCCCGAGGGGAATTGCATTCCCAGGACAGCAGACAGGACTCTGTGAAAATCCCATCACAGAAGGAAGAGAAGGTGTCTATGATGTGCCACCAACAGTCCTCCAAGACAATAAAGGCTTACAGGATGTGACTGATGGGATGAATAGGTTGTCTTTCTCCAGCACAGGAAGCACGAGGAGTAACATGTCCACATCATCAACGACATCAAAAGACTCTTCTCATTCAGCATCCACTGCACAGGACAAAAGACTAATCCTTGATCCAGACACTGCTATAGAGAGACTTTATCACCTCCAGCAGATGGTGGAGGTGGCTGTCAATCACCTCACAGCCTTTATTATACCAGACTGGCGGTCCTATGGATATATGGAGAAACACATCAATGAAATTCATGCTGCTGTGGATAAGGTAGAGCAGTCGCTGTTGGAGTACCTCCAGTTTGCCAAAGGATCAGCAGCCAATGCTTCCTGCCTGTCTGAGTTCAGCCTCCTCAACAAAATGAGGAGGGAGGTGCAGAGGCTCGAGGACTCTCACCAGATCCTCACCCAAACCAGTCATGACTTGAACAGCTACAGCTGGTCTTTGAATGTCCTGGCTGTCAACAGAGTGCAGAACAAGTGCGATGACCTGGATCGCTTCATTATGGTGGCAAGGACAGTCCCGGATGATGCCAAGCAGCTGACCACCACTATCAGTGTCAACGCAGAGCTGCTCTTCAAACAGGCCCTGGGCAGCTCCCGTTTCAAAAGCATACCAGAGAATATAATGAACACTCCTGACTGTGTGTATGACAGTCCTCAGATGCAGCAACATGCAGAAAAAGCACAGAACCACTGCAGCTCCCTTCCCCCACTCCTGAGTAAAGGCCAGCATCCTTTCAGTACCACCAGTGAAGGCTCAGAAAAGAGCTGGATGGATGACTACGATTATGTTCACCTGCAGGTAGGTAAACCAACACTTTGTTCTGCACGAGGCCATGTAGGAATGTCTGTGGTTTTTGTAGAAGCTTCTCACAGGAAAGCAGCAATTGATTGCCACGCTAATACATATTCGAGGGCAATTTCACCGGGATTATTACTTCCTGTCAAATAGGAGTGTTGGATTTCTAGCAGTGATAGCCTTTTGCCCTGCCACACTATAATTTTCTGTACTCTTCATGGTGCACTACAAGTGAAAAAGCCAATACAAAGCAGCCTCTTTCTTGGCCTCTGAGCTGCCATTTAGCTCAGGAGCAGTTTTGATTTAACACAGTCTCTTATGTTATGCAAAACAGGGGAAAGAAGAGTTTGAAAGGCAACAGAAGGAGCTTCTGGAGAAAGAAAATATCATCAAGCAGAGCAAAATGGAGCTAGAGCACCATCAGGTATGTTCTCCTGGGTATATAATTGCCCTGAAATGCAGCATTCCTCACACATAAGGAGCACTGGTCAAATAGAGCAGCAGAGGCCCTTCCCATAGCAGCATGCAAAGGTTACAGAAAATAAAAAGCAGAGAGTTTAAAAGAGTTTAAAAACTCTAAAAGTTCACCACAGAAGAGAAACAAGCTTCTGTGATGTCTCACAGCAGGTCAGTCACAAAGCCAGCTTGAGAACTTTGCTTTCCTTACCTGCTATTCAGGGCCTTAATCACTGGACCATACTGGATACATGTGCCACCTTCACATCTACTCAGTGAACATCAATACCATCAGCTTAAATATTGTGCTGAACATCACTTTTAGTGCTAAAAGAAGTAGGTTCACAAGATTGAGGGCTGTCACTTTTCCCTCATATTAATTCTTCAATATGTCGTTGCCATATTGTATGGCAGAAAATTGTACAAGCAAATGAGGAAGTGAGATTTAAAGGGTTTTCATCTCAAAACCCCACAGGGATGACAACTTTTTAAAGACTGTGTAGGAGTTCATTGCCACTTGGATCCATCTCTCTCACTTGTGATTTCAGAATACTCCAAATGAGCAACAGCTTGTAAATTCAAGAGTTTGGGTTGTTGGGTTTTTTTCATGCAAATTAAATATTTTAGCTGTTTCTCCCTTCTGAACTCTGCATGTTTGGACCTAGGGTAGTCAAAGCACTTGATCCTAGAAAACATACTGTTACTGTTGCTTTTTACTTAGCATAAGGTCAATGTAGGATACCCAGGGGTGTCCCGAAGCACAAAGTAAAATCCTAATACATAACACTATCTTATGAGGATACTTGCTGAAGGGAGCTCTTGTTTTTCCTTTCAGATCAATCAGTTCCAACGTCTGGAGCAAGAGATCACAAAGCCAGTAGAGAACGACATCTCCAAATGGAAGCCTCCGCAAGCCCTCCAGATCTCCCACGACAGCCGCCTGCTTTTGTTCTACTCCGACCAGTGCGAGACTCACTTCAACTCCCTCCTAAACGCCATCGATGCCTTTTTCAGTTGTGTCAACTCTTCTCAGCCCCCCCGGATCTTTGTGGCACACAGCAAGTTCATCATCCTGAGCGCTCACAAACTTGTGTTCATTGGGGACACGCTTGCGAGGCAAATGACGACTCAGGACATGTGCAACAGGGTGATGAACTCCAGCAACCAGCTGTGTGAACTGCTCAAGGGCGTTGTTCTAGCCACCAAGGGGGCTGCCTTGAGTTACCCCAACACAGCATCCCTGCAGAAGATGGTGGACCAAGTAACAGAGCTCTCTCATCACGCACAGTTGTTCAAACTCTCACTGGCCCAAATGGCGTCATTATGAAACCCATCAGATTCCAATACATGAGCAGAAAAGCAGAAAAGCAGACTAACTGGAGCTATTTTTATGTAAATGCTATCTTTTTTTAGATATTTTTTATTAAATATTTTAAATACATTCTTATGTGTTAGAGAGTCTAATCAAATCAGGGATCTGGGAATATTGTCTGGTTCTATGTTATGTTTCTTATACACATTTAGATTTGTATACACAGCGTATATGTATATGTTGCTACCTTCCTTAAAACATCAATTAAGCACCTTAAAAATTACATGTCGGGTAAACAGCGCGTATCTTTTGTATATACAACCTGTTTCCTCAGCATATTTGTTAACTGGATGCTGCACTCTTTTTGTTTCATTCCATCTTGATGCTGGTGCATGGACTTGGTTGTGAAACCTACTTGTAGCAATCCATGAAGCAAGTGTAATGGTTCTCATAGAACTCCATTCCCTTCTTAGAAATTACTTTCTATAGGTTAATTCTGTGAAGTTTAACTCCTCTTGATGTTACTTTGTTGTGTAAAACATTTGGTCATTCTGACCAACATAGATGCACAGTTGCAGTGAGCAGCATATCAAGCAAGGCATACAGCATTTGGGAGAAAAGCATTTTTAGGCCATGTAAGAAACAGGACCTTCAAAGGAGGAAGGCAGAATTGTATATATTTAATATCTTTTGGCATTCAGATTTCACTGTTTTTAATAACTGCAACATGGGATTTCAAAACCATGGATGGATTCCCAGCAATATAATTTCATACATGTTTACTTTATATGTCTTTGCGTTGGCAATTTAATTTAACAGTCAGGCTTGAAAGCCTTATTGTTTATGGACTCACAGTTATCCTGAGGGCATCCCAGGTTCCATTGGGCTCATCTTTGAGGCTGTGGATAAGCATTGTTTCAAAATACCAATCCCTTTCAGAAGCATTAACATACAAATTGTATTTCTTATGGAAAGAAAAGAGTTTAATTTGAAATAACAGATATTTTAACATCTCTGTAGCATATACACAATTTAATGAAGAAATAGCACTTAATTTTCTAGGACATATTAGAATTAATTGCTCCTGTTGCAATTCTGACTTCCATTCAACTACTGGGGTTTTTTTCTGAAATTCTGTTGTGTAGGTGCTGTTTTCTTCTGCACTACACTGTTGCCAAAAATGATGTCCTCTTTTAATGGACCATTCCATCTGTAAGCACGCACAGTCCCACCTAGTAATTTTCAAAGTAAACCCTTAAAAATTGTTAGCAGAATGTTAGGGTCCTTTCGAAATTTTGTGTATGCTGGTCACTCCAAAACCCCTATCAGTTTATTTGTTGCCATTGCCTTCTGTGTACTCCCTAAAAATAAGTCACGGAACACCATTTGCCTGTGGTTCCCAGCCTAAAAGCTGTGCTTCAAAGTGAGCAGTAGCTCACGAAAATTCCAGGTGATTCTGGCATTTTTAAAGCAGAAACACTACTGTCCTTATTAATTCAAGGTAGTCCCACATTAATGTGTTCGGAGTGTTTTCCAGATCGCTGGTAACTACAGGGCTGTGAGATCAGTAGTGCCTGGAAAACAGGCACTTCTCACTTCTGCCTGACTCCTGGCTTTCCCATTTTGTAGCCAAACATGCGCCTTATTGAAATGGGATTCGTTGTCCTAGGTAATAGAACCATTTCAGCAGTGTATGAAACCCCTCAGCCTTAATGCATCGTCTTAGAGAGAAGACCCCTCTTCACTACCATAACGTTCCAGAGCACAGAACATTCCTGGAAGATCAGTGGAAGCCAGCACAATCCCAGCTGGCTCAGGATGGGCTCCGAGGCTTGGCCTGGTGGGACATCCTGAAAAGGCAGTTGTGATTTTGCAACCTATAAACCAGTTGGCAAAAAGCAATCTGTGTGAAACTGTCTTGTGCTATTGTTGTTTGGGATTCTTTTGGATTTCTTTGTCCATTTATTTTCATTCTGTATATTTCTGTATATCCTTAGAAGTGAAAGTGTTCATAACTGTAGTGGTTATGTTGATAGTTTTTGCTTTCCAAAGGAGAACCTTTATTGCAACCCTGTATTACAGTTTGTTATCTTGTAGAGAGTCATTTCAAAATGATTAAAATTACTAGCTTTTTTATATAAAAAAAGGCAGGTTGGTCTTTTTATTTTTTTTTCTTGTCTTCAGAGTCTTCTAAACTTATTAAAAGGAAGTTTTGCTACTTGCTAATACTATCAAAGCCATTCTAAAATGAGGAACTCATTTTTGGTCTTTTCACTAGTCAGTGCTTGTAGTGTGAAATGAGAACTTGGGGGTTTAAGAGGAAGGGACAGACAGTTTCTTTGCCTCTCCAGAATCAGCAGGTGAAACATTTATACAACTCAGCTACACAAGGTATCAAGTCCAAAATACAACTATCAGGGCCCACAGCACACTGAGCCACAATCCTGCCCCATTCCTTGTGTGTATTCCCGCTGCATCCCGAACCGCCTAATCCTAGCACCGACAGTGGTCCTTGACGTCAGTGGAGCAGTTCCTCTCAACACGATCCCACAGTAAGGTGGGGTCACAGGACACAGATGTGTCTTCCCCAAATTCTGGCCTGCTTCCCTCTCCAGCACTTATTGGTGAAGCCACTATCCATGCAGGAACCAGAAAAGCAGCTTTGCTCAGTACAGGCACCTTTCCCCCCACACCCAGTGATAAGAGCGCCCTTCTTCTACTACATGCCTGGTTGGGCATTATGTGGGTGTGAGTTCCATCTGAAACAGCCCCATGGCTTTAGGGATCACAAAGTTTTCCCAAAAGTTCACTGCTGCCAAGGTACTCACTGCCCAACCTCCTGTCAAGCACCCAGGGGTGCAAGGAGGAGAGAGAAACCCCAGGGCTGGCACCATCCTTGCACTAGTTTTTGGCTGCTAATGAAATCTCTGCCAGGAAGCATAAGAGCAATTAAAATTTTGAGAGCAAAGTGCTTGGTTTGGCTCACGATGTTATTGCAAGGGTACAACTGGGGATGCTTCCACAGAGTGCTTCATTTTGTTCTCCTGCTAAATTTAAAAAGGTCAGCTAACAACAAAGAAGGGACTGAAGAAATTAAATAACTCAGAATAGAAACCAGAGCATCTTTGCTCCCCTCCCTTCAGCCACAATGTCCCCATGCAGTTGTCAAGAAACTGCTGTTGTTTGGCGACCTAGTTGATGGCCAGTGTGAAATGACTGCCTCATGGCCAGTGTGGAGAAAAAGTCTGCCTCACACTAGTGGCAAATGCAGACCACACATAGCTCTTTACTCCATACATTAAGTAAATACTATTTCATGTTTATTAGAAAAACGCTTCCTTCCTCTTCCAGGATGATGAGTGAGGGAGAAGAAAAACAGGCTAAAGCCATCCTTGAAATGGGCAGGTTTTAGAGAAGTTACCAATACATAATAATATGACACAGGACATAATCAATACTGCACAACCCCCTGCTGTTTCCTGTGGCATTTCTTGCAAGCCAGGGTTGTGCAGTTCCTGCTTTTTCCACAGCGACGCACTGCTGCAGCCTTGGCAGAGCCACTGCCAGCTCTTCCAGCACAGGCAAAATGGGTGAAGGACACCCACTTCCCACATCATCACCTGATGCCAGAGTACACCCCAGCATCTTCACATCCCCCATAACTTCTAGATGCTCTCTGAGTTTCTGGCATTCTCTGACACGAACATCTGGGCCGCTTTTCAGAAGTGTCTCTCCCACAACTGTCACCAGCTCTTCAGAGTGTTGTCACACAAGTATCGCCTTCCCTCTGCCTTCAAGCCAAGCATCTGTAGCTTTTCAGACCCAAATTCAGCTTTTCCTTATTGAATCTCTACTTCCAGGCTGCCTGCTGTACCTTAAGATGCCTCAATCTCAACCTAAGGGCTTTAGAAGCTCATGGGATTTTCCCCAAAGGTAGTTCTTAACCTTCCCTTGCCATTTCTCTTCTCACGATGTCCATAGCTTCAGCCAACATTCAGACAGAAACATTTCCAGAGCAAAGCCAGGGTCATGCCCATCCCAAAAGACAACAGAAAGCATTCCTCCCTACTCCAAAGTGTGCCTGTTCATTTCATCTCAGCCTGTTACACTGGCAGTTCCAAAAGCTGCGTGTGTGTATCTTTCTTAACTCAATGGACCCCTTTTTCTGCTAGAAGGTTTTCCTGTCTCAGAGATGGATGTCTAGATAATGTAGATTTGGGGTCTTTTTAAAAATAATGTATTTTTGTTACTTGCACCCAAATTTCACCTACGACAGCAGCTTCCACTGTCCAAGAGCCTGATATAGCTGTGTGGATTTTCAACATAACAGCAAAGCTACAGTTGTATCTGGTGCTGCAAAGTCCTTCCCAGAAATTCTTCTGACTTGAAGAGGACATTGAAGCCCAGGCTTGAGAGTACCTGCATAAAGTCCACAGCAGCAGGATAAATATATAATCCAGTCCTTTTATAAACCTGTTGACTTCACAGAGAGCAGAAATGATGTTTGACTTCCTGGGAGGTTGCATGAAGGGTAGCACAGACTCTCAGTAACTTGCACTACTTCATTTTCTCTCTGCTGTACTGCCCAGAGACAATTTTACTTTGATTAAATTAGAGCTAAATTTGGAGTGGAGTTCACATGATGAGCAAGGCCTGGATATATTGCCAGCTGTTGGATTCATTTAGGAACTCCAAGTACATCATTCTCTATTCAAAACCCAAATATTTAGCCTTAGTGCCAGTGAGTTATGCAGGGTATGAAATAGCCAGTCAGCTGCCTGACCTTGGAAGAAACACCTCCCCAGGGCATTGATCTGAGATCCTGGGAAGCTGCTGGGTTCAGATTATTGCTTTTCATCCCCCCGCTCCCCACTTTCCAGGCCAGTGGCTAGGACCACTTAGGGGTGGCTTCCCAGAGCAAAGGACCAACAAGGATAGTTTCAGGTCAAAATTTCAGGGCACAGTCTGCTGTAGAGGCCTCCTCTTCAGATCTGAGAGCAACAGAAAATCAGTAGTTGCCCATCCCATAGGCAAAAGCTCTTTGTGCCTCCTGATACACTCTTGTCTCTGCAAAACAGTCTTTGCTCTCAGATGTTGTGGACTGCTGAACAGGAGAAGCTGGAATGCTCAGAGAGGCAGTGCTCATCAGAAGATCACTTTCCCATTTCTGCTAGGGTTTAATTTGCAGTAGTAACCTCCTCACAGCAGATTGCGCTTCACTTCTGTCTTTTCAGCAGACAGCATCAGGTTTGGCTCAACTCACAATCAAGTTGCAGTTTGCTTTTTTCTTTCTGCACTTCTCTGGGATTAATTTCTGGCCTTAGCCCCCACAAGCAAAGTCCACCAAGTCAATGTTCCTCACAGGAATTCACCTTGCTGCTATCGGCTTCTCCATCTCCATGAGTCCTGCCAGTCCCTGCCAAGGGCAAAGCCCAGTGTCTGGAAAACAAGTGCCTACGGAGCACTGCTGCAGCTGCAATGGGCTCAACATGCACACCACTGCCCTGTCAGGGGTTTTTCCTCTCTGCTGAACACCAAGGGAAAGGATATCTTCTTCTGTACATGTAGGAATTCCACATGCCGGGCTGCCTGGTAAAACCAGGAGTGGGGAGCACCAAGTCTCCAGGAGATCCATGAAGTTCAGCTCATCTTCTCCGCAGCGCCTCAGCTTCACAAAGGAACAGCAGCAGTCCCCACTCGCAGCAGGCTCCCAGAGGGTTGCACATTCCATGAGGCCAGGCAAAAAAAAATCACAATTCCCAGGTTCCATGCAGGCTTGTGCCCATGAGGTATTGGCTCCTCTCAGCCAAGGTGGGGGATGTAAAACTGCTGCTGGGAGGGGGGAAATGGCCTCTGAGATCAGGAGGACTTTTTCTTCTCCTTCCATGTAATTTCCCTTAATTACAGGAAGAGTGTTCAGGGCCCTTTCCTTCGTGTAAAGCTGCAGGAAAGCAAATTCAAGAGGCCCTTCACAGCTTCCTACTTAGCCAGCGTTATCTTGCTCAACACTGCAGCCAGGGCTGCCAACCAGGAAAGCACAATAACAATGTCCCAGAAGCATCTGCTACTTATATGAAGGCAGGCTTAACCGTGGTTAAATGAAGGTTACAGTGAAGGACAAGCATAAAAATCTGGAGGAGAGCAGGGGACAAGAAAAGAAAAAGAGCCTGCTCCAGCTTTAAATTTTCTTACAGAAAGGAATCAAAGTAAATCTTCCAACTTTTTGTACAGTTAGAGGACCCCAGGGCATTTTGCTGTGCATTGATTCAAGTCCTCCTTTATTCCCCAGTCAAACTCAAAGAGAAATAGCCACAAGGGTGAGTGGCCATGAACATGAAAAAGAAAAAATAGACTTTTACTTTTTTTTTTCACCCTATGCTTTGTTTTTATGAAGGATGTTAGGAGCAGCCCACCCAAAGACCTTTTATCTCAGGAGGTGACTTGAGCTGGAAACAGGTGCCTGTAATTAACTTGCATTCCAAAGGGGAGAAATTAACTTACCTGGATTTTCTTCATGAAGCAGTTCAAAGAGCAATTAATTTTTGATAAATTACCATGTTAATTCTGCAGTGCTTGACCTGCAGTTAGTTTTTAGGCCCCGCTGCTCTAGACACAGCTTTCACTTGTCCACACACAGAGGTGCCAAAGAAATAAGCACAACAGCCCTGCTGGAAACTTGTATCATTTTCATGGGAATTGCTACAATGACCAAGTGGACATTGCCAGAGCAGGGCTGCACTGCACAGGACACCTTGTTCCACCCTGAAACAGCAGCAGGTGGAGCTGCCTTTGCTCCTGAGAAGGTAGTAATACACAGGTCTCTCAAATACAGGCATTACGCAGAACCACTGGTTCCATCCAAGAAGCGGAGCTGCCGAAGACATCAAGATACACAAATAAGAAAGCTTCTTCCTCAGTCCCTCCTTTTCTCTCCATGGGGTGGTTGATGTTCAGAAATGCCTCCATTTGGATTAGCCTGTATCTACTCTCAGTGCGAGACACCTCAGGTGCAATTCATCCTGCCTACCTAAAAACATTTGCTTGTGAAAAATCACCAGAGTCCACTTTAAGCTGATTAGAGTCCAATCAATATGATTAAACCTACTTTAGTATGATATAAATCCTCAACAGGCTCCAATGATTGATTGCATTTTCTTAGGTCTTCAAAGGCAGCCAAGACAAGCAGCTCAGGTGCAAATGACCACATCAGATACTCCTAAATGTTGAGGATGATGAACACTACCTGGAGACCTGCCTCCTGAAACTTGGTAGGGCCACATACACAGCTCAAGCCACAACCTGAACACTAAAACACTGCAGAAACTCACGGACTCCCCCCTACCCACCAAGCCTGAAGTTGGTATTGGTAGCAACAAAGCAGGTTCCAAAGGTTCAGCAAGTCTGGACACTCCTGGAGCCTGAGCCAGCAAACTGCTGAGTAACCCCAGTCCTGCCACCTCCTCCTGCCCTCAGACAGCCTCCAGGCTTTGCAGTCAGCCCTGGCTCTAAGGGCCCATCAACTAAAACATGCTCTGTGCCAGACGGGGGAGGTGGGGGGAAAAGTTGGACATGCAAGTGACTCACACTCCTGTGCCTCCACTCTCCCAGCATTTTTCTTGGCAGCTCTGCACTCGTAGCAATGCAAAATCCAGGTGGTTACAGAGTTCCTTGCTTAGGAGGTCCCAGCTCGAAGGATTCTTGGGTTAGATTGCTCTTGTACCAGAGCAGAAAAGCACAGGAGAAGAGGAAAATGAGGCAGATTTCCTTGAGGTCACAGGGTTGGTTGATAGGTGCGGTTTAGCTCCCCTGCATATATTTCTGAATATCTTGCTGGAAAAAGTGTAATGTGTAGTTTCAGACATGCATTTCCAGGGAGAGCATGCACCAGATGCCAGGTTAAGTGGCTTTGGCCACTTGGCCAGAGGAAGGGCTGAATCACCAAGAGAGGTTAAAGGAGAGTCAAATAACAGAACAACTCTTAGCTTTGAAATGTTGGTTTCAAAATTATTTTCTGACAAAGTGAATCTTCTAGTTAGAAATATTTTGTGTCTTTTTTTTCATTTACTCTGAATGCTTCTCCACTACCAGCACATATGCCTCATCCCCTTTTTGTCTGTTTTTCTCCTCATATGGGAATGAGGACGAACAACTGCAAACAGTAAGTACCTTACATGGTGACTGTAGATCCAGCTGAAAGAGATTTCACATTTTTGTTTTCCTGGTCAAGATATTTGAAAAAAAAAACAAACAAAAACAAAACCAACAAAACTTCTAAAGAGCTTATTCTCACTGCTGTATCTAATGACACAAGAAAAGCCTTGTATCAGCCAGGCATTGCCTATGTAGTGACCTTCACTGACAGCTGGCAGCACAGGAATAGTCGTGTATTTAGGCACTGTGCTCACTAGCTGTTAACCAGATAGAGAAGTGTCAAGACACTCCTAAGGTACTTCAGTCCCACAAACAAACAATGCATTACTGAACAAAACAAAAGCATCCACTTGGAGGCCAGCATAGGATACCAGTATTAGCATATAATCCAGAGCCCTGCAGCTGACCAGTTTTCCAGCAAGTGATTTTGCCTCAGGCTTTTTCTGCCATGGGGAGAAATCCCATAATTCATGTATTTCATATGGAGTTATTACAGCTCATCAGCTACTTATCAGTGGGACTCTGCTACATTTAAGTTTTCCTACTAAAATTCCCATAATAGGCAGACACAGGAGCCCATGGCATCTCTTCTACAGCAAACCAAAATCTTCAGAGCTGTCCATCTGATCCACATAAGTTATTCACAAGTAATAACCTCAGCAGAAAATGCCAATCTCTACTTCCAGGCAAGGCAAGAGAGCATAAAATCTCCATGCTCTGTGATCATTGCTCAGTTTCTCATCATATAAAAAAACAATCAAGTAGAAAAGTGAAATTCAGTGTTTCCTACATGAATGCATCCATGGCTTCCCAAGAGGGCATTGTGTGACAAGCAGCAAGGAGGCCATTTAAGCAGACTCTGCTCCTCAGCATTGCTGCTCTTCTACAGGCTCAACAGTGAAGGCATGAGCCTTACACGTAAAAAAGCCACAGCTGTGGCTCCATCACCAGCTGATATCTATTTTTAAAGCTCTCTCTCCACACACACAGCAGTGACTCCATCAGGCCTGTCTTGTCTCTAGCTTTTGCACTTTAGGTAAAGCACAATACCTTCTGCACAAGTAGGAACTAATTAACTTTCCACAGCTTCCCTTACACAGGTGAAATCAGCTATAGGAGGGTGGGGCAGTCTCACACCTGCTGGCTGCAGCTCAGAGCCCAATGGCCAAGCCCAGCTCCGATCTCTGCTGGTCCTGCTCATGCACAGGGCATCCTGGGCAGGCGAGGCTGCCATCTCCTCCCATGTTCTGCACTGAGTGCTGGTTTCCTACCGACTGTTCATCACAGTAAATGTGACAGATGTTTGTGAAACAAAGGAAGGGTTTTCTTCTTTCTCAACTTTGGAGACTTTTTTAGTTGAGGGCATATGCGTGTATTCCACTGATTTTTGTTCTCTGAGCATTTCCAGCTATCAGCCTGACAACATTTAAGAAAGTAAGAACTTCTCAAGCAGGTCAGGCCGTGGAACACACAGCCCCATATTCTATTTCTGAAGGGGCAGGTGGGTCTGCTTGGAGTACATTGCTGGCCGACCCTCCCTAGTGCTCACAGTCATAGGATACTGGATGTCAGGAAACACAGCACTGACTAAACCTCCCATTATCCCATGAACTTGGGATTTGCCCATGGAAGTATCCAGTAGTTGGTATCTGCAGGTTCACAGCCTTATCTTTGTTACATCTGCGGCAGCAGATTGCAGGTTTTCATTACCTACTGTGTGAAGTGTTTATCTGCAGGTGGGACATCCCAAGAAATCTGTAGCTGCAGCCACCACTGAAGTGCTAGAAGAGACACTGCTCCCATCATGTACCTGTACTTTGTAAACAGTGTCCTAAGTCTGTTGTGTTGTGCTTCCTGAGTAGGAAGCATGCACTGAATCCACCAGCCCCACCACACTTCCCTCATCCTAGCACACTTTCTTCCTTTCCCTAGGACAGGGTCACCCTGCTGTCCATCACAATTACTTTTGAAGCACCCTCCATTCCTGCTTAAAATGTTGGTGATGAACACCTAACATGAATTGAGAGCAAGGGTCTTGGAGAATGGAGAACATACAGCCTGACTGAAGTATTTTCTGGTTTGGGGGACTCACTGTAAGTCTTGGGTAATAAAGGAGGGACTCAGTAAGAGGAAAACAGCTTTCTCCAAAGCCCTGTGCAACAAAGTGGTTCCTCCTTCCTTAGACTGAATACAGAGTCATCAGCAGCATAACTCAACAAGATCCCACCATATCTCTATCCCCTAGCTTTTCTCAAGGATTTTCATCTTTAATGCAAGGAAAATGTTACACAGGCTCTCTGTCCCCATGTCTAATATTAATATTGTGCTATTAATATATATTTAATATTAATAGTAGTCTACTATTGGACTAATACTAATATTAGACTTTGGGAGAAGGCTTTATAGTAAGCTGATCATGACCCCTTGTTTTACCTGCTCAGTAACTAGCAGGATTTAGACCAGCTTTGATGGGATGGAATGTCACATCACATCTCAACTGGTTTTAAAAGATCTGGACAGCAGGCAGCTTGCTCTTGCCATCAGGCTGGAGAAAAAACCCACAAAACCAACACTCTCCCTAAGCTGCTGTAGACACTGCTGCAGTATATTTGTAACCCTAAGAAGGGCTGCTGTGGTGTGTTTTGTAGGCTTCTTCTTTTTTTTCCTTAAGCACGGTGAGAGTTAAGAAAAGCAGACTTCTCTTGGCGTTTTTGATACCTCCCTTCCTGAAGCAGATAGTTTTGAGGTCACTTTCCTTTACAAAGCAACACACCAGTGCCCTTACACTCGAGGCTCCATGCATTCCCACAGGTTTTTTGGCATGCAGTATACAGCCAAACAGGCTCAATTCCTACAGGAAGCTGTCCTACCACTAAATAACAGCAGAATTACTGTTAATTTAAAAAAAAATAAATAAAGAATAAAGCGACAACACCGGCAAAGTAGCTCAGCAGCTCCCTCCAGGAGCGCCCGTCCCCAAAGCCTGGCGGCCCGTGCCATCTAGTGGTGACAACGAGCCCTTCCCACCCAATCTGGATCCTTAAAAGCCTCCAGGATTTTACTGTCTATTTCTTTATTTGGTATTTCAGGCTGAATCTGCAGTGTCCGGTTCAGGGATAAGCGTTTTCCACTATCCATGACATCACTTCAGGGCCCAGGAGAAACGTGAGGACATCCTGGATGCAGCTACAAGAGAAAGCAAAATCAAGTCTACTCTCAGCAGGTGAATCTTCTGGAAAATGTGAAAACTAAGGCTGCAATAAGTGTCACTGGTAGTACTTCAGCCCCACAATTGTTAAAAGAACCTCTTGATTTTGCCCAGAGAAGCTGTGGATGCCCCATCCCTGAAAATGTCAGGTTGGATGGTGCTTTGAGCAACCCTGTCTAGTGGCAGGTATCCTTGTCCATGTCAGGGAGGGTTGGAACTACTTGATCTTTAGGGTCCCTTCCAGCCCAAATCATTCATTATGATTTTGGAAAATAAAGAGGCTAACACAGAAATTCAGTAAAAGACATGCAAATCAGGGCCACTAAGTGAAATTCACAGCTCCCTGCCTTGGCATGGCCTCTTTGCTGGCCTGGAGGAAAGATGAACATTTCCCCATATGGCCATGCTGGTTCATGTTTGCCAATGTGCCCCCAACCCACTGACACCAGAGGCTGATCAGACTGGTTCTGTTCTTGGAAAACCAAAAATCACGTTGTGCCAGGATCAGAAGTCACAGCAGATGTGGTGCCACTCGGCCACCAACACAAGAGGGCTTTAGGGGATTATCATCATTGCAGAGATGCTGCAGACCTCGCATATTCAAGCTAAGCACATCCTCTGCCTACACCTTGCAGACACCTGCACCCTGCACCAAGCTCAGCCCCCTTGAAAACAAACCCCCAGGTCACCAGGCGGCATCTCCTGCTTCTCCTGAGGATGTTCTCAAAGCAGAACTTAAGGGGACCAACTCTTTATATTTCTAAAATCTGAGACCATTCATCTTGGAAACAAGTTGTGTGCAGCGGACAGATTTTGATACATTCCACCACAGCAAGGAAATTGCCTAACATTTCTAAACATGGAAAAGGCTAACAGCTGATCATCTGGCATCAAAAGACTCATTCGCCACAGGAACTGCAATTAACTCAAAATAAGCAATAAGTTCTCACAAAGACAGAAGTCTCCTGATTAAGTCCTTAAATAAGGAGCAGGGCAGTGTGCTAGGAAGTTAAAGATGGACTTTAACAAAAATTCAGTGTTGACACAGCCCCAGAGGTTCAATTTAGCACTGTCCTGGTTTACAATACAAGATACATATTCTATTACCATCTGAGAAGGGTGATCATCCTTATCTCTGTGGGAAATGTCTTCGGTTGATGGGCCATAACTGATAAGGGTGATCATTCTTATCTCTGTGGGAAGTATCTTCTGTTAATGGGCCATTGAGTCCTACTGTATAACTGATAAGATTACATCATCCCATTGGGAGATGCTCCAGCCAGGAGGACGAGCCAAGCCTTTCCTACCTAGATAAAAACTGAGGTTTAGAACGCCAAAGGCAGCCTTTTTCCACTGGATTCCAGAGGAAGAACCAGGTTCTTATCCACATCATCGCTGGACCCTTTGGAGGAAAACTGCACCAGCACCCTGACTGACAGGGTATCAGGATGTAGTCTGACTCTGTCAGTGGTTTTATTTTTATTATTGCATGTATTTTGGTTTTTTTCTCTTTTTTTTCCTCTTCCCTATTAAAAATTGTATTACTGACTTGAAGTCTCACTGGTTTTGCTGTTCAAACCAGTACAAGCACACAGTAGTAGCATAACTTGCTTCGAGCCACAGCCTGTGTTACTTGTGAACAAACAAATTTGCTGGCAGAAAGCTTTCAACTCAATGTAGATGTTGTTAAAATATTCTAGTGTAGAGGAGAGAAAATTGATATGACATAGAGCAAGGTATTCTCCTTTGCAGTGTTCTGAGGAAGACAGAGTTTATGTGTAACTTCTCATTTTGAAACTTCACTGTTACTTGCATAGGAGGCTGGATGTTTAATAGAGTGTGGACAGAAGTCAGCTGCCTGAATTGTTCAGCAAACCCAGACCCAGGGAGAAGGATTCACAGGCAAGTACCTCTTAGGCCACTGATCCCACATCTTCTTCTTACCCTTCTCAGTTCAAGTACACTGCCAGCATTTGGGACGAGTCACAGTGGCAGTAACACAAAACCAGCCAGCAGAGGCAGGTACACCACCAATAGTATGTTATGTGTACAATACTTGGACAGTGACCCCAGAGGAACCACATTATGGCCCTATCCCATCTTTCCCTACATATTAGAGTCTCACAGCTACCAAAGTTAAAGGAACATTTGTTCTATTCAATTCCCACTATGGAAACTCAAAAGCCCCATGAATAGAAACATATGGAAAACAAAGCCCAAGATGTACTTACTTGATGGCAGTGTCTCCTTTGTGAAAATAATTCCTTTGCCTGAAGTGGAGTCCAACACTGCTACACGTCAACATTAGCCCTAGACCAGACATGAACCTTCTCCCAGGGGCTGCCAGGGAAGCAGTGCCAAAAAGTCTCCCTTTTACCCAGCTTTCAGAGATAACACTGCTATTACAAACACCCACAGATGATCAAAACATAAGAATTTTTGGTCAACATGAAGAACACAGCAATGCTGGAGTCCGTAAGTCAAGAGTCTCTCTGAGTTCTTCAGAGAGAAATCAGAATGCAGGGATTGAATTAAAACCTTTGGGTGGATTGAAGTATATTAAGCCACTCACACATAAAGTAGAGGTGTTAAGTATAAGTTTTAGAACAAGCAAGCAAGTAAACAAGCATAAGTTTTAAGTGCTTTTAATGGGTAAAAGGTCTCAGATACCAGAGTAGAAGTATGAGTTCTAGTGAAGGTTGAAAAACATAGTCCTAGATACCAGTGTTTCCGTGGAGGCTCCAGGAACACAGTTTTAGACATAATACAACTACAGTAAGAATATTGCTTACATTTTTCAGATAGAACAAGTCAGACCATATGTGTAGTTTATATGTAACCTGGCGTGCTAGGAAACTAGAATACTTATAGCTTAAGAAGCAGCGTTTCAAGTTTGTGTCTTCAGCTTGTTGGGAATTTTCCTTATAAGAATCAATGCATTGGGGAGGAGGGGGGGGGTGGGCTTCTTCATTTCTCTTTGCCTTTTGCTCTTGTTCCTGTGCTCTCTCCGCCATCAACATCGCCCAAAGAAGACAAGAGCTGCTGCAGCAACACTGGCCCTGCCGGGACCCTCGGGAGAAGCTTCTGCTTCTATTTGGGACTCTAAACCAAAACTTAATATGGACTTTAACACTTGCGACTCTTTGCCTTTTGAAACTATTGTGCCTTTGCAATAAACAACTTTATAGCAACTATTAGCTGCTTGGCTCTTTAAAGAAGACAACCACAACCTGACAAATGGTGCGTAGAGCACCGGAGAAATAACCCCACACAGCTATATGCACATCTTAAACACTTAACCTAAAACCTAGCATATTCACATTGCCAGCTTCCAGTCTGACCACGGATAAAAAATGTTCATGTAAGTATAACCTAAGCAAGATGTAACACTGCTTGTATTTTAGACTGTGTACTTTAATTGCATAGACCCAAGGCCACAGGAGACCCCTGAGAGCACACGAGCACCCATAAGGAAGGCATAGTACCAATTAAAACAGCTTTTGGTAGAACCTGGGGAAAACTTGTACAGTGGCACCTTTATTCATCCCACTGGAACAGACCACAAAGGAGTTACTTGGGACCAGCACCAAAGCAGAAAAGCAAGCATGTGTTTCATATGCACCTGACACCAGCTGCCCATCACTGATTGTTCTCACTTATATTAGCCCCCAACACACACCATCACATACAAATTCGACTTTCTGAGGTGAAAAGACCCAGGTGCTCAAGTCACATAACACCAGGACATTTTGCTGCACCCCAACAGTAGCCTGTTTTTACAAGTGAGAAGAGTGCGACAACAGCAAAAGTTTGTTCGCTCAATATATTTCAGATTTTTCTTCAAAATCTTCTTTCAATGCCTGATTATTAAATAAAATAAACCAGAATATAATGTATGCATTTTACTTAACAGAAGCAGTAAGGGATGAAACATGTTCTCACTTCCTTCTCCTGTACATCTTAATTTCCAAAATAAGAACTTCCTACTTCAACATGAGACTTATTTTAGAAAAACTAGAGTCTACAACCAACCTTAGAAAGATAAAAAAAAGCAGAGCAGGGAAATGGCTTGATTTTTTGGGGGTTTGTTGTTTATGTTTTTTTAATTGCTAAAATGAAATTACAACTTTCAAGGTAGAAGGCAGAAATAAATATCTTTACTAACAACTACTCTAAAAGATATATACAAACCTGCCCTTTACAATGAAGTCATCTGCAGGTATTACACCAACTAGAATGTGACATTTGACAAGTCCTCTTTTGTAGTGTTTCACACTCAAACAAACAGACAAAATCCCATTCAAAAAAGTAATCAGAAAATCACCCAGGTCAAATATTCATATCAAGTCTGGTTACTTTATTTTTCACCTGTGCAGTCAGTTAAAAGAAGAGTTAATGATGAAAATAGACAACAACAGAAGCCTTAGGTACAGTTTTGTAACACTGAAGAAGCAAATGACCACGCAGAACACGTTCTTTATGCTGGTCATTTCCAAATGAAACAGAAGGACATACACAGGTCTAGTTCAGTGTAAAACCTGATATTAAGCAGCAACGTGATCACATATTGCAACACTGTCACATACAACACAGGAAATTACTGCTTATTCAAAGTTACACAGCCCCTGCAACAAAGATGATATGACTGTATTTAAAATAAGAACCCAAATACATTCAAGATAATGGCTGCAACAATAAGGCAATAGTTTTAAAAATAGATCCCACTAAACAAAACAAGACCAACCGTGTCACCTGTTGCCTTCATAACTTTTCAGACTTGGATAGGTTAATTCAAAGCTAAGGGCTTACCCATCACTAAGGTTTCAGAAGGACATGGGTAAGAACACCTGAAGACATGAGTATATTGGACTGCCAGCAATCACAACCCAGGTCTTATCACAGTTATGTGTCCCACACATGCAGCTCCACTCTTACATGTTTGCATGAAGCGCCCTGTACAAAGATTTCACTACAGTTTCCTTCAAGAAAAATTATGCATTGACAGAAGACATTAGCATTTCAAAACACTTCCAAACCACATTATATAATATACCTTTGGCCTGCTACTAGTAAGATCATTAAAGCTATACACTAGGCAGACAGCGTTATTGGCAGCTATGTCACGACAACATTTAAAAAAAAAAAACATCAGCTGTTTAAACAAAGTAAGGGACTGAAAATAAATTTGGGGAGTGAGATATGCACCTACAGACAGCATGGAAGGGAGAAGGAAGTTGTCTGGCTAGAGCAGATGAGCTACCCAGAGGTTCCACATCCATCTTATTGCATATTTTATCGGTGTCCACATTCAAACCCACACAGATTTCTCCTTCAATATCTTGCTCCAGAGTCTAGATTTGTTGCACCTTCAGAGCTCCCCTGAACTAGCTAGGAGTATTGCCATAACTTCACATTTCTTCACAGCTCCTAGAAACAGGGACTAAGTTACTGATTCTTAGCCAGCAACACTACAGGCATCAGCCTTTTGCTGTCTTCTGTGCACTAAAGTCTAGATAAAGTGAAGTGCAGTGGAGTGTCAATATCCTATGTCAGTACAGAGTATCTTTATTTGTAAGCCTATATTAGCAAAGCTTAAGACAAAGATGCTAATTTCTTAAGAAAAATGTCCCAGTACTTGATTAGCACTGCTAGACTGGAAGTCTCATCATGTGACAAGACATAAACACACAAGAAAATTGTGACATTAAGCTGTGTGAGGCAAACTGAAAGCAGCAGGGAATAGAATCTGATTGCTTTTGCTCATTTTGAATAAATTGGAATTCTACTAATTGAAAAAAAAAAAAAAAGAAAAACAATCAACCATCATTAGACATTCCCTTGCCAGCACATAGGACAGAGGAGGAGACAATCAGTATTTCAACATGTGTTTACAGGATATGTGCATAGCACTGCCTAATCATGCTTCAAAAAGCTTATTATGCTTAATATATACATGCTAGCAAATGAAACAAAGTCTTTTAGACTCCACAGGAAAGTCAGGGCTGATCTTACATATTTTAATATTGAAACATCCAAATGATTTTAAGAAGTGAACGCCCCTCATTGGATTTTGATCACTATTCAAAACTGACAAATTAAAACATAAAGATACTAACAAATTGCTCTTTTCCCAGATGTGGGCCTACTTGATGAAAAACCTAAGTGCTGCTGCTTTTAGCCATATAACTGCACCAAATCACAATTTGGAAGCCATAGGTTAAATTTCTTAACAGTTGAAGATACAAGACCAATATTAAAGTCCTGATTTAGTTTTCATATGTGGAACAATGATCCAAACACTACCACATGTCCACACTTTGAGAGAAAACAGAAGCTGTTCAAGCGAGACCTGTTGGTAGTTCTCTCATACACACATCAGAGGTGGTACATGCATGTTCCTCCTCTTTCCAAAATCTCATGCATCAATCTTCAGAGTTGGTAGATAAACAGAAGTGGAGCTCTTCATTCTGAAGTGCAATGTCAAAATAGCTGTAGATCTCATCCTCAGAGATAACAGGAGCAACAGCTGATCACTGGTAAAAATCTGTAAGTCCTCCAGCAAACACGAGGTATGAATTCCCTGCTGGAACAGAGTGTCCCAGTGATGTCTGACAAACTGCTAAGAGAGCCTTAACTGCTTCCAGGGAAAATGTGATGTCAGACACCAAATACCTGATGGGAAGGTGTACAGGGAGAGCTAAGAGAAGTGCCCAGTATCCAAATACCAAAGACGACACTTCAGAATTCTAGACAGTGAGTAGTGCATAACCCAAGCACCTCCCTGTCTCTGGCACAGGTTGGACTTGGGGTTAAAGGTTCAGGAAAAACATTCAGAAGCCTAGCAGGCCTGTTTAACCTATAACCCTTCTTATATACCAAAACCAAGAAAACAGGTCTTGCCACCTGATTGCTTTCTTTACATCTCCTTCTTTTTAAAAAAGAGGAGATAATAAAAACCTCCAAATCATGTGCATCTGATTTTTCATATTTAATTTATACTTTTTATATATACAAGAACTTAACTAAACTCTCACTTCAGAATATGTTCTAAAGCAGGATATTCTTTCAACTGATTTTTAAGTTCAGGTGCTTTCCCAAGGTTGAAAAAATATATATATTCATATACAGCTAAGGAAATAAAACTCAATTTCACTCTATGTAGTTACAGTGCCGTAAAGAAAAAAATAATTTATAAACTATTTCAAGTCTGAAATGTTTACCATGTTCAGACTAATACAAAGACTAAGCCTATGGTCCAGGACCTATTCTTCATCTGCATGCTGAGACAGGAGATACAGGAGCTCAGCATTTTTGTGATGGAGATTTCCCTCCACCCCTCCATTCCTCCAGTATTCTGTGACTTGCTGCTGAAGCCCTCCCTGAACCTCTACCAGAGCAGCATCATCCATCAGTAGCTCAGAAGTAAAGGTCCAGAGGGACCAATGTTACCTCTTGGGTGAAATTCTCAGTAAGGTGACACCACTGAAGGACAGAGTGCAGAAGTGTTAACCATCCACAGTTACTCAGAAGTTCAGTGGAGTACTTTTAAGTCGTGTCTTCTGTAGGTGCCCTTCGCTGCCGAGCCGATTTCTGTCTCCCTCTCAGAGGCGAGGGCGGAGTTTCCTGTTCAGTTTCAGCTTCTGAAGGCTCGTTGTCCCCCTGCTGGGATCCTGTATCACCTATTAATTCCCTCAGGAATTTGAATTTAGACAAAAACAATTGCCAGACCACGTACCATCCTGCAGGAGAAAGAAAAAAGGTACTGCTCAGTTACTTCATAAAAATTGATAGTCAGCTCTCCAGCAAAGAGTATATATATATATATATATTTTTTTTTTATTTATTTATATATATATGTAAGAGTATATTTTGTGTAGATCACAAAAGGGAAAAAAAATTTGGTCAGCTGCCATCCTCTATTTGTCAGCACCAAGAGCCCTCTACAACACATCCACTCCTTTTAACAGTCCTAAAGAAACAATTCAAATTCATACAGTTTGTCCTCATTCAGAAGCAACATTTAAGCTCCAAGAAAAGCCCTACATATTCCAAACTGAACTGCCACAGTAGGTAAGCAGGTAATCACCATGCCATGACACAGACAAAGGTCTCAATTGTCAGGAAAAAAGAAAAAGTGGTTATATCTCAAACAAGGACTCAGGATTCATACGCAGGCACTGTGAAAGCACTAGAATTTCTCCCCTAACTCAGCAAACACTCCATTCTGGAAATCACATTTTTAAAGTTGCATTACATAATCACTATTAAGCACACTTGCTCAGATCTTCAAGTTAATATTATATTTTAAAATAAATCCTATTCTCAAATGGACAAGGTCTTCCTTATGCTCACTAAAAGACCACATCCCCCAAATTCAATGAGATCCCTCACCATTCCCAAATCCCACTAAAGCAAAATTGACATTCTGTGGTAAATCTGTGTTCTGCTCCACCACTAAAACACTCTAGGTCCCAAAATTATGCAAGTAAAGAGCCAAGATGGCCACATTTCTAGAATCTATCTTAAAAAATACTTAAAATCCACCTGCTCCTCCTCCTCTGTCTTGCCTAAGTGTTTCTGTAACAGGTAGCCAAAAAGCTTGAAAAAGCAGATATAAATGTATCTAAACCTAAGCCAGAATTTTCATTTTAAAAGAACTCACTGAACAGGAATGCAACTTCTCTGTGAAAGACAGTTAAGTGAAGCAAAATTTAAATAGCTTTTTGAAAACAAACACTACACAAAAATCACTTGCAACACCAACTCCAATCTGACATGCACAGAGCTGTATATTAATGGCTATATGTTAATATTAAATGGGATATAATATATCCCGTTCTCTGTTCAGAAGGTCTTGCCAGCTATTTAAGCCTATACTGCTGACCTATTCAGAAATTAAGAGCCCTGTTTTACAGAGCTAGGGAAAGGTGTGCTCCCAATTACACAGCTTCCAGCAGAGGCAGACTTCTGGGAATGGATAACAAGACCTAGGAGAAAAGAAGGAGAAGGACTAACAACTAACTAATTAATAAATAACACTTATATAACCACAGCACCTCTGTATTTCCTCCTCTTCTGTAGCAAGAGTCAACAGGGCAACCCATTCCTTATGACAAAAACAAGATTCCACCCTTCTTCTCCTTCCTGGACAACTTTTCACATCCTGCAGTTTTTTAATTTCAGTAACTTCTCTGTTCCTAAGGAAATTGAAGGAAAGCTTTTATATGACACCTTTTATGATCTAAATTAATTCCTAGAGCCTACACAAGTATTTCCATTCCCATGACTACCTAAACCATTAAATGACGTGTGATTAAATTGAACCTGATGTCCTGCAAATGCATTACATTCCCTTGCATCCAGAAAAAAAAATGATGGTAGATGGCTGGGTTTGGCTTCTCTTTTCTTTCAGAACTAAAAGTAAAAATTGAGGTAGAAGCTCTTTGAAAGTTGCTTCCATTGAAAGGGGAGAGGGAGGGGGATGAGCCAAAAATATTCAGGGCATTCCCAGAAGGGTTTTAGGGCACTTTACAGAAGCATTACTTGAGTGTCTTTGGTGTAAATAAATATTTCATTAAGGGAGGCATTTTAACTTAAGCTAAATAAATTGAACCACAGGCTTCCTCTACCACTGCTAACAGGCTACTTAAAACCCAGAATTACTACGGGGTGTGGGTTGGGGAAATACTGCACAAAGTTCATTTGCACTCCCAAGAAAAACAGCACTAATTTCTTTTCAGTGTTTGGTCTGAGTTAGAGAGCAGAGCAGAATGGTCTAAGTATCCAAAACCCCAAGTACCATGAACAGATTTTGGAGCTCTCTAGCTCCAGACTACAAACAAGACAGCAAATAATCAGCCAAGAAGACTCGTTCTAGCAGCCAAACAAACAGATCAGTAATAACAAGCAGGTGAAACAAACCACAGTGAAGTGGGCTGAAAAGAAAATTACAACAGGCTTAGCCAAAGGTAACAGTGGGAGGGTAACCAGGCTTGAAAACTAGAATTTCAAAAACCTCACAAGGTCTCCTAGCCAGTACCAGAGACACTTAGGTATAAAGTAAACAAAGTAGAAAGATTTCTGTCTTTCACTTGCTCTAATTACCGTGCCAGCTTGGATAGAAAGTAAAAGAAAAAAACCACCCAAAACTAACACACTTGTCCAAATCAGGTTAAGACTGCCTCTTCAGCTGAGCCTCCCTGTCGCCTCACTGTTACTAAGTAAATAAGAATTTCCTCAGAAATAACTACACTCTTAAAGAACAATTCATTCTGGGTAAGAAAAAATCTCTCCAGCAACAATATCAGCTAAATACATCATTAAACAAAACCAAACACACAGACACAAAGCCTAGAGGCAGATTCACATTGTCTCTGAATCAGAAGACAATGCATTTTCTACTAATTTCTCATTCTTTTAAGAACATTGCAAAATGGTAACACCCTGCACTGTTCCATACTGAAGAACTGTAAGTTACATAACTGTGTTTTGAAAAAGAAAACAATTCTAAACTAATTTAAAATACACACAAAAAAATTCAAAATGGGCATCTCTAGGCATTCTTGTCTGTATATGGCTCAGTTTAGCTTTGCAGTTTTTTTGCTGTAGAGCTCTTCCTGGATAGGTAACAGACACCATTGGTTTGCATCTCTAACACTTTCACTCTGTTAAGGTAAGCTGCTCTCAAAGAAGTCCTACTGGTTTAGCTTCACTGCACACAAAATATTTGATTAGAATCAGTCTTTCAGTGCCTGCTTTATTTTCTTTAGCTGTTTGATTTACCTTTTAAAATCATCCTTAGTTTGACTGAGTCTATGGAAGCCAAACAGCACACCCACAGCATGCCTTCTGCAAACAAGCAGTGACAACATGCAGACTACAATAAATAATGTTTCTACACTAACTGGTGAAAGAAGTTGCCTCTCAAAGCAGTAAGCCAGATCAAACATACATCAGTGTAGTGCAAAGCAGGGAATCCAGCTCTTGATGTAGCACATACCTGAATCCAGTGTTGCCAAATCTAATCTACTAGTGTTTTGCAGCTAGGCAAGACAACGGCATCCAGAGTTTAGTACTCATTAAAAGCTGTGAGCCACCATGTCACTTAAAAATGCCACAGCCAGATGCCATGCAAAGACATTTAAGCCACATCTGGTACCATGCCATCAGTATGTCAACCCTCCTAATAAATCATGATGCAATGCATTTGTAAAGATAGGTCTGTGAGTCAAAGTCTTTGACTAACTCATAGAGGATGCATGTAACATCCATGCAATTCAGATCCTAAACAGATTTTATGATTTGACTAGACTTCATTAAAACTACTTTTACTGTTACTTCCCACATCAGTTCTTGGTTCCTTGCACAGGGGAAAGAAACAGTGATCCAACTACAAAGTTACTCCCACTCCAAAAGTGAAGGATAACAAGTCTCAGGCCCATGTGTTTCATTCACCTTTAACTGGCCTGTATGCAACAGCTAACAGAGTTTTCTTTATTGGAGCACATTTTCTTCTTCCATTTGAAACAGGGAAAGCTAACAAAAGAAAAACCCATGGGTTAATATGGAGTGCTGGGGAAAAGAAACTTGATTTTTCTTATTGGAAATACAAATGAAACCAAGAAATGCAGGACAGTGATGCAGTAACTGCACAACACAGAGAAGATTGAGTTTCCAGTTCTGACCCTGCTGTGCAAATCCTGTGCAGACTTGCAAGATCATTTTACTTCTGTGTCCCTACTGATATGAAAATAGGATCCCATCATGCCAGAACAAGGGTACCAATTTAGAACTGGGGTATCACCATAGTGAATGTTGCCTACATTCAAATGCTGAAGTGTCCATCACAGAAAATCCTAAGCAGCAACAGCTGCAAAAAAAAATGACCATGGAGCTTTAGATGCTAACCTGAGATCTGGGAGAACAGGGCTCTTCTCTGAGCTCTGTTAGATAACTCTGCAGCCATGCACAAATCACTTCATCCACATCTCTGAAACAGTGCAGCACTATTATGCTGCCCTAGTGAATTGCTTTGCTATGGAGAGGGTCAGCCTGAAGGAAGCACTACTCTGGCACTGGGATAACAGAGGACATCAGATGATATGGTGCTTGGCTCTGCACAGCTCCTTAAACCTGCTCCCATTTAATGCAACACTACCACTTGCTGCTTGCTGACTGAGCAGAAGGAAACTTGCTCTCTTCTCATCTCTCATCAGTTTCAAAACTCAACTTCAAATTAAAGGATATTTCCTCTTTATGAGTGGTCTAATCAAGCATGACTTTCCCTACCTGTTAAGGTATTTCCCAAGAATCGCCCACTGAAGATAGTTACAAAATTGTTTAAACAAAGCATTAAAGAAAAGTTATTCAGGCAGAATTTAGGGCTGAAATGTTTTCCCACCTGCAACTGAATTTGTACTTGTGAAGTGAACCACACATTCATTTCAGCACTTAGAGTTACATGATTTTTATTTTAAGGTTGTATGTCTCAAACCGCATTTCATTAAACTCCTTTGCCAAATGTGATGAACACTTCCATCTGTTCCAGTGAAGGCACTTTGGCAATTTCACTTGGCTTCATGCATTACTACACCGGGAAAATAAAACAAATACACAGAGGTAAGCAGTACTAGAGCTCACCTTGGCTGTTATTTTATTTCATTCTATATCCTTGACTTGCACAAGCTCCTCCAATCTCAGAGGTACATGGAATACGTAAAAGCATCAGTAAGACCATCAGAAAAATAAAATCTGAAAAGGTGGGAATAAAAAAAGCAGAGCAAGTTATCTTAGTCCCTCTTTTAAAAGAGCGACTGAAAATTTGCTGTGTTCACAGTACCTCAATGGTTTCTATGTCAGATGTGATCAGTTTACAAATGCTAGCTGCAAGCCTCCTGTGCTTCTTAACTAATTCAGATAAACACTGAAAGCAGCAGTTGCCAGCATCTAGACATGTTTTAAAGAAAAGGAAATTAGGTCATTTATTCAAAGTACATTTATAGACATAAATGCCTAATTCACATTGCTGAAGAACTAGTCGAAGTAAATTCTGATAATTTGTGCTCTAAATTTTGTCTTTTCACTTTGAAAAAAATAGTAGAGTGAATGTTTTTCTCATTATTTTTTGATAGCACTTATCACATCACATGTGGATGGGCAGCAGAAATCCACATGATCCTAGGATGTTTCCTGGATATTTAAGTTTATTACTCTCTGCAGGCAATCATACCATGAGTCCTTTTATGAGCCACTCAAAATCCAAGTCCCAGCTCTTTACGCTCTTGACCCTTCTCATAAGGCTGTTTCAACACCTCTTGTCAGATGGCTGGAAAATACTCTCACCATCAGACCAGGCTTACTCCAGATTATATCCAGCCCTTGCTATGTCAGATTTGTCCATTAATTTATATGCCTGACTGGCTGGCTTTTGCTCATATCCTGTCACACACAGCACTTAGGCAGCTTCTTTTCCACCTTCTCACCTACAGGTTGCTACTCCTTCCAGCCTTCCCAGGCTGTCTGCCTGTCACTAGCACAGATTAACAATTAAGTTCAAAATACTACATTTTTTTTCCCAGTAGTGGTCTTGACACTGTCTTGCTTGAATATTTTCCATGGCAAGAGAAGTGTAAGTGGTATAATCAATATAATTTAATTTATAAATGCTGAATGATGGAAAAATAATTACAAATACTATAAATCCTTATCAAATCCCACGGAGTCGCTTCTAACATGGTAATAGCTTAAATCCCTCCCCAAAAAACCCAATGAATGTGTCAGCTTCCTGTGTTCCATACATCTTAAACCTAGGTGAGTTTTAGCAATCATTTTTTAAAGTCTGACACTTATTTACATAAAACACAATGAAGGATTCAAAGCAAAGTATTAATGGAATTCAAGATGAATGTCCAATATGTTACTCTGAACAGCTAAGTACTTGCAAGCTGCTTACAAATGAAGTTATTAATTAATTCTGCTTTCTTTAACCAAGAAAGCACTAGGCAAATGATTATGTTAGCAGCCAAAGTTAATGCTTAGCATTTCAATTCCGTTTGTCATATACAGAAAAAGGCAGAAAGGCCTGAGGAAAAATGATGCTTGTTTCTGAGTTTGAATAGCAGGTTGAAAAACTGTATTACTCTTCCAGAAAGACAGTAAGCAAAGACCTTGCATGCATACTTTGAAAATACAAAAACCTTAGCAATTACCATGCTGCATCTCCTAAAAGTTGAGAAGTGGCCAGTCAACACCTAATGAGGGTAGACAAACTTTAATAAATATCTACTTAGGTCACTGTTTAGTCTGTAACAACAGACGGTACAGGGCATGCACGAAAAGAGCACAAGACCAAGCAAAGTATAGCCCTGCAGTTCCAGTTATCAGTATTTCACAGATTTCCTCACCCAAGATAATAACCAATGTTGACCTTTCTTACAGGAACTTTAAATGACAGAAGTTTCAGCATCCAAAATATTCCTATTTAATGAACTTTAAAATTATTTCCCTGTTGTGTAAAAGACAGTTTTTTGTGCTCAGCCTGTTGCTTGACCATTTAACTTCATGCACTCCACCTCCTCTGCAATGATGACATTTCACAACCTTTCCCACTTCACTTTGGCATGCTACTCAGTGGTATAGCCATCATCCCTTCTCCAGTCATCTGTTTTCCAGGCTTGACAGATCTAACCTGTTTAGAGTTTCTTCATGCAGAAGTAATTTCACAGCTCTCAACAAAGAACTGCTAAGGAAACCCATCTTTTTAAAAAGAAACTAGGATTTCATTTTTTAAATGAGAAAATACACTTGAACAAGCAAATATACTGTGTAAGACACATGCACATGGATGGTTCCTATAGCAGTATAAGGACATCTTCTCTTCTATTTCAGGCTTCTAATGTTTGATTTGCCTGTTTGCTAGCTACAAAATATTACAGAGATATTTTGGAGAAATGTTTGTGATTACTTCAGCTAATCCTTTCTTTGGGGTAATAACAGCTCAGTTTGATTCCATTATATTTCTCCATACAAACTGCATGTATACACATTTCACACTTTCTATACACACTTTCATACATGTTAATACTGGACTTTTTTTAACTATTAAACATCAGTCTTCACAATGCTCCCTCAGTCTTTCAGATACCACTTGTAAACCCACCTGTTACTAAGGTGCCAAGGATATTTATAAGTGGATTTATAAGTGGTTATAAGTCTCACAAGCCTCTCATCACATATTATGGTACAGTTTGAATTTTCTGGCGTGGTTTTTGTTTGTTTGTTTTGAGAGCTCCAAGCTCTGCAAATTGGCCACAACATTCACACACTGCACTGCTGATTCCTTCCAAGAACTCCAACAGACCTGCAAGCCATCCCTCCCATTGAAATAACCCTTCTGTCCATATATTAAAAAAAAAAAAAAAAAAAAACACCACCGAAAAACAAACAAACAAGCCTTGGATGAATCATCAAGGTTGGAAGAAAATTTTAAGATCATCCAGTCCAATCATTCACCCAGCACTGCCACTGTAACCCTTAAATCACTGAAACATCACCCAGTGCCACATCCAGGCATCTCTTGAACACCTCCGGGGATGGTGACTCCAGCACCTCCCTGGGTAACCCGTTCCAATCCCCGGCTGCCCTAACAGTGAAACAATATTTTCCAACATCTGTTCTGAATCTCCCCTGCCTCAGTTTAAGGCCATTTCCCCTGCAGGCACGGTAGATTCACTCGCTACAACCCTGGTCCCCCACTGAGCCGCCTCCTCCTCTCGATCCACATAAGAATAAAACTCCGAAGAGATGTCTTCAATCAATTCCAGCACACAGATGTCAGAAGCTGAGGGATGCCAGTCCCGAGTTTACTTCCCGCACTCGCCGGCATTTCAGACCCATGAAAGTAAAGCCACACAGACTGACTGCTCAGGAACCCCATCACTTTTAAAAAGCCCTAATTTTCAGAGGAAACAGCGAATTAAACACCGAAGAAGGGCTCCGGGAGCTTATCAAAGCTGGAAGCTCCTCGGGAACAAAGCGAGAAGGGCGCTGCGCACCACACGCGCCTTCCCTCACGCCGGGGCACGGTTCCCTTTCCCTTCTTCCCTCGGTCAATCGGAGCCAAGAGGAGCCACCGCAGATTGCGCACCCGGCGCGGCGGTGCCGGGGCGGGCGGGGAGCACCGGCACCGCACGCCTCAGCCGGGCCAGCAGCCGCCCCCCCCCCCGCGCCCCGCCGCTCACCGCACAGCATGAAGAGCAGCACGCAGGCCAGCGTGGCCACGATCACCAGCAGGGTCAGCCCGATGCTCTGCCACATGGCGCGGACCGGGGGGAGCCGACAGGACCTGGGCTGGGCCGGGCCGGCGGCCGCGGCGGCCCCGCTCCTCCTCCTCCTCCCGCCGCCGATCGACCCGGCGGCCGGGCGGGGCGGGGCTCCCGGGGCACGGCGCTGGCGCGGGGCGGCGCGCGAGTCGCGCGGGAGTTGTAGTTCGTTTTCCTCCGCAGCGGCCGGAGTGGAAGGGCGATCCCCGAAGAGAGGACTACAAGTCCCGGTGTGCCCTGCGGCGCGGCGGCGACGGCGGGGGCGGTGAGGGCTGGGTGAGGGCAGGGGGAGCGGCTGGTGTGGTAAAGGCCGGGGGCGGCTGCGGCGGCTGGAACACGGAGCGGGGCGGTGGACGCCTAAGGCACGCGGAGAGGTGATTCAAGGGCAGCCTGAACGGGGCTCTGAGCCGCCTGGTCTGGTCTGATGGGAAGTGTCCCTGTCCAAAGCAGCGGGGTTGGAACTGGGGGATCTTTAAGGTCCCTCGCAACCCAAACCGATTTATGATTCCATCATTCTCTGACTTGGATTTAGGGATGGGGCAAACTGATTTCTTAATCCTCTTTCTCCCTGTTGCCATTCCTGCCCTGGCGTTCCCCCAGTGGTACTGTGTAAAGGGACAACAGGAATATCCAGGCCTTAGTCAAGGAAGCGATCCTACACCCCGACGTGGTTCGAATTCCACCTGACCTTGGCTCTTGCCCTCTGTTGACGTGGTGGTGGCACATCAAAGCTGGCCCTTCCCACTTAAAAGAACTCTGAGGAAACAATATCTCTCAGAATTGTGAGTTAATCTTGATTGTGATATGGACTTTGCTGTTAGCACTGGAATAAAGTTATAATTTTCCTTTGTAGTGTGCTGGTTAATGTTTCTAAAACTACTGGAAACTTTTGTAAATCCAATACTACAGAAGCCTAGTTTCCCATGGGCATACCACCATTGTAGTCACATGTCAGAGAAAGCTTCTCCAGTTGTTTGTTTCTTTTATGTAGTATTTAAAAATCTCCCTGTTTAAGCAAAGCTAAAATTTCATTGTTTTCCTGGATTCTTAGCATGCATTCTTCTTTCAGCATACCTGTAAACCAAAATTACCTGCACATGCAGTCCCCCACCCACATCCTTAAATTTGCTGTCACTTCACCAAATCAAACTAGAGTTCTTTCTTTCTGATCCTAGTCTTCTTTTCCCAACATTCCAAGCCCTGTTTAATACTCTTCCCGGACTGTTAAACCACTTAGAATGCCTTTTGCAAGTATCATTTAATTTGAAACATGTTTTCTGTTATTTTCCAAGTTTTAACTTCGACATGACTCCCGACCTTTAAATGTTATTATAATTCTCACCTTAGCACTTGTTACATATACTTAAGCAAGGTTTCTTTAGTATTGCAAACAAAGCAAAGTAGTAACAGTTGCTACCATTTTTGAAAAATAAACTTCCTCATAGATGCACTCTTCTGTTTCTCTGATTTTTTGCTTATCATCTACAGTTAGAGTCATTTCTCTGGATATGGGACCGCTACCTTCTCTCTTCTGTAAAATAACTGTCACATTTTAGGGCTATTAAAATATCCCAAATACGTCATCCTATGGTTCCAAATTGGTATGATGATGATGATGATAATAATAATAGATAAATTCACATCACATCCCCAAGCTCTGCAGAACCACACAGCATTCGGAACTGAAGAGAGAATTAATCTTGGAACTGAGTAATTTTGGAGCAATAAATCTATGTGATCCATGAATATAGGCCTTGGATATACATGATGTATACATATGTATATATATACATGGATCAAACATTATACATTATCAAACATCTATAGTACTGCTCAAGGCACTATGGAATTTCAGGCACACAGTGATTCTTGGGGTGTCCTGTGTCCTGTGCAGGGCCAGGAGTTGGACTCCATGATCCTGACAGGTCCCTTCCAACTCAGCATGTTCTATGACTCTTAATGGGCTAGTGTTGAGGGTTAGTTCTCTCCCTTTTTCCTTCTGTGGAATTTTCCCCATTGTCATGCTAAGATACCTGTTGACTGGGCCCTGGTGACAAGGAGGGGGGAGGAGAGAGAGAGAGGAGGTAAGCCCCGTGAGATTCAAACAGCCAGAAGAGGAAGCGGAAGGCTGGGCCTCGGCCCATTTCCCCCGCGGAGTTCGGACAAGAAGGACGATCGCCGCCTGTGTCCCATCCCTGCGTCGGGAAACCACCATCGGACCCTGCCCGGCTGTCTTCTCGCTGTAACCTGCCACCATCCAGCACTCTGCTGAGCATCAGGACCCACACCATGAGCGGAGAGCTCTCTCTCCATCTCTCTCTCCCCCTGGGACAGCTCTGCCGTCACCCCCAGCCCTCCTGCGGCTCTGCGGGACCCGCCCGCCCCCAGCACCGGGAACTGCAGCTCAGGGAAAAGGGGCCTGCAGCCAAAAAACACTGGGACTGAGTTACTGTTCTGTTTGTGGGTAGTTTCATAGCTGTTGTTGTTCTTGTTTGTCTTGTTAGATATACTAGTAAAGAACTGTTATTCCTACCCCCATATCTTTGCCTGAGAGCTCTCTTAATTCCAAAATTATAATAATCGGAAGAATCACTTTTTTTTCAGTCCAAAGGGAAGCTTCTGCTTTCCTTAGCAAACACCTGTCTTTCAAACCAAGACAGCTAGGAAGTAAAGAATGAAAACAAGTAGCAATTAGAGTTCTCCTATGTTCTGTACAGGCTTAACGCCTTCTAATCAATGTCTGTTCAGTTTGGAAAACCTTAATTTTACTTATTTAGGCGTCCCTTTCTCTAGTTCATTCCCCAGTATTGTCACTTTGTTGTAGAAGGCTATCAGGTTAGGCATGATTTCCTGTCCATAAGTCTATGTTGACTAGTCTCAATTACCTTAACCTTCATGGTTTCGGAGACCACATGAATTCCAGGAGGATTTTCTCTATGACCTTTCCAGGGACTGGGATGAGGCTCACTGGCCTGTAGTTCTCCAGACCCTCCTTCTTGCTCCTCTTGAAGATAGAAGAGGTGCTTGGTCTCATCCAGTCTCCTGGAAGGAACCTCTCCCAGTCGACAGTGTATTTCAAATCCAATTGAGAATGCTTCACAGTGACATCAGGCAGCTCTCTCAGCAGTCAAGGACACAACCTCTCAGGCCCTGGGAAGATATTTCCATTTTGTCCCCTAACCTGATTGTCCTCCACTGAGGATAAGTCTTCCTTGCTCCATTAGACTTTTCCACTTATCTCTTGCCTGAGACTGCTAAATGCCGCTATGGGTGAACTACTGAAATTGTCCTCAGGACAGACATGAAAAGGACTTTCTGGCATTATGGCCAGGGCACTTCAATAGGAGATAGATGTATAGGTGAGGGGTAATGGGGGGTGTTACATTATAACCAAGCCATGAGATACAAGAAGAAACTCATCCTCCTCCAACAGTTTTGTCAACAGAATCTTTGTTGTTCTATTTTTCGCAATACCTGAAACAAGCCCTTTCTTTTGAGCCACTTAAGATTTATACGGAAATCTCATCTGAATGAAAAAAAACCAAACGTATTACATGTCTTTTACTCAAGAATTTTCTTCAGATGAAAGTTAAATGGCATTAATAAATATACATCTATATCACTAGGTATGATTTCATGTGCTACTGTGCCAAAAATCTGTACAATACCAATGATGATGCGCTTGGGATAGGTGAGCTGCAATGTAGACATTGTTATTTTTCAAAACCCCATAAAATCACACAAAAGAAAACAGAACTACTATTGGACACATGGTTTTCTATTCACTGAAGTCCAGATATAAGGTTACTTATACAAATCTAATCTTGTGCTGTCCAGTTCCTTAGGTGTATATATATGTGTGACGTAGAGTCACCAAATTGGATATTGCTCATCCATTCCCTGAGGAGGCTGGAAAAATCTCACTCATGACATTATGACCTTTCCATCTTCTTGTTACATGCTCACTGCATACTATTGATATTCTATACGTAACACTTTTTCCTGTGATGCTCAACACTGATCAATTTTCCCACATCTTCTCTCAGTGTGTACAACCACAGACACACTGAGATATATTTTGGGGGTAGGGAAAAGAGGATGCTCAGGTCATCAGGCAGCAGAAGGACTGCAGCACCAGAGTGGTGAGGGGGCACTCAGGGAGCCTCTGCCCCACAATGCACAAACCATGGGCTGGGTCACAGCAGCAGCATTTGACACATTTCTCAAAGCAGCAAGGCCCCACAGTGCTGTGAATAAGAGAGCTAAAGACTCTTTAGATCAGGGAAGAGGGGTGCAGATGCTGAGGGCACAAACCTTATTT
The DNA here is from genome assembly GCF_963662255.1 of Cinclus cinclus. Classification (NCBI taxonomy): domain Eukaryota; kingdom Metazoa; phylum Chordata; class Aves; order Passeriformes; family Cinclidae; genus Cinclus; species Cinclus cinclus. The sequence continues at coordinate 65,511,138 of NC_085046.1, forward strand.
TCAGGGTGTGAGAGCTGATGTATCTAGACCAACCAGTTGTTTCACAGCAGCCAGTTAACCACTGCTTGTGTTTGCATAGCAAGACAAGGGGAGGGATCTTTTTATACCTCCTTCACCCAGGAGAGGGCTGAGGCAGACAGATATATTTGAAGTATCAACTGATTTTTGATTGCCTCTTCTGGCCTTCTTTTGAGCTGGCATGTGGGGAAAATCTCATGTCTCCCTTTATTTGTAGCACAGCTTTTGCTGATGTTGGGTACTGCTGCAAGTGCTCAGTACTTCAACAAACCCATGCTTGATTACCTAGAGGCTCACAGCAGAAGGAAGAATGAAATAATTGACTAGCTGTAAAAACTTATATGTAAACAGCATAGCAATTATTCTATGTAAGGCATTTATTCTTATCCTGAGGAAGAATTTCAGTCACTTAAGTTTGGGTTTTTTTGTCCTTTTCCAAATCCTTGCCTGTTCACAGCCTCCCATTTGTTTATTATCATCCACACCCTACATTGATGAAGTGGGAATCTTGCTGAAGGCTATTATTGCAAATAAGGCTTAGTAAAATGAATATGGGCAGGAAGAGCAAGTTAAAGTAATCCAGGCAGTTTTTGTTCTACAGTGTCCTAATTTTTTAATCCTTCTCTTGGCACATACAGTATCTCTGAAGGTAACTGGCAACCATATCAACTACTGTAGCCAAAATAATGTTTAGGAACTTGACTGCTTATCAGTTGTACCCCAGAAGCCAGGCAGGTAGTTAAGAGTTCATGCAGAAGGTGCCAACTGTAGCCCCTTCTGCTATTCAGAATATACTCACTGACTTTCCCACTGTTCAATTTCTTTTGGCATTAATATACTTCTATTTCCCATGATGGGAATACAGAGAAACCTCTTCCTCCCACCCCTTTCCCTCTGCATTACTTTCCGTGTTACTCATGGCACTGTGAGCTCTTGGACGTGGGGCTCAACACAGCAAGACCCTGGTCCCAAACTGGGACCTCCACAAGCTACCCTAACACCAAGTACTAGTGGCTGTAAGAGAGAACATTCAGGTTCATCCACAATTCACAACAGTTAACACCAGCAGGTTCCTCACAGGAGACGTGCACACAGCGAGGAACAGCGAAGAGCTACGGTCTTTTGTAACAGCTCACCTTCAGTATTTGCTTTGGAGCTCTCCTGCTTTTCCCAGTTCTTGGCTGACTTAAATGTTAACAGCACAAACTCTTTGTATAAAGATGATAAGCCTAAGAGGGATAAGAAAATTTTATTTACGTTAGTTTATAGAATAGAAAAATACAGAACTAAACTGTATCTGTGACTGTGGCCAAGGACTTTTCCTGTTGCAAATGTTTTCCAGCTTTAGCCCGAGCCTTTTAAGAGTAAACACCAGCAGTGCTGGTTTGTGCCCGAGAGAGGGTGCTGAAACAAAATATTTACTACAAAATCTTCAGAGCTCCATAGTTGCTCAATTCAGTGCTTCTGCCTGCATAAATTTGATTTAGTTTTTATTTTACTTGCTTGAAATTTAATACAAGATTTAAATTTACAGAGATATTATGCCGCTGTAGTTTCAAAGCTGAAAATAACATTTAGATAGAATTAACCATACCAGAGAAAAATATGGGAACAAACTTCCAAATTTTTACTTCAGCCTGATTACTCAGATTTGATTCCATGCAGTTTTATTGCTGACAGTTCTGAGTTAATAAAATTAACAAAAATTAATGCAAGTTAACTGAAGGAGGAGAAGTTTAGGTTAGATATACAGAAGAAATTCTTTACTGGGAGGGTGGTGAGGAACTGAAGCAAGTTGCCCAGGGAAGCTGTGGATGCCCCACCCCTGGCAGGGGCCAAGGCCAGGTTATATGGGGCCTTGAGCAAGATGATCTAAAGAAAGGTGCCCCTGTTTATGACAGAGAGCTTGGAACTAGAAAATCTTTTATCTCCCTTCCTACCCAAACCATTCTATGATTCTATAAAATTCTGTCACACTGACCTTGCAACTCCCCTTGGTGTCACTAGCAAAATTGAAGTCTGCAGGTACATAACCCTTGTCCTGTCCCAAAAAAATTAGAAAAATAATGGATAATAGAGGAAAGATATTCTCTTTCATCTGAGCTAGATGCTCAGAGACAGAAAAGACATTGTGCCAGTGACTTAGATGCTGCTGACAGAACAATCTTGTGAAACAGGCATGTTCTGAGTTTAAATTCCAAGCTTTGGAAGAGGTAATGGTCAAGGGCAGTGACTGCTAATAGGTGACATGGTAATGGGAGAAAGACTTTCCTTTCCTGAAATAAAACTTTCTCCTGCTGATTGAAACTTAGTGGGAGCTGAATGTTGCTGGTAGTTGACTGATCAGTGGTACCTTGTCCACCCTGTTTCCTACTGAGCTGCAAGCCCAGTGGGACCTGTCAGCTCTGAAGTCATTGCAACTCAAAGGTGCTTTTCACAAGATGCAGATATGTCCAAAACATGACTGGACACCACCTTGGGCAGTTGGCTGTAGGAGACCCTGCCTGAGCAGGTTGATTGGACCAGATGATCTCCAGAGGTCCCTTCCCACCTCAACCAGTCTGTGATTCTGTAAATTAGGTAGTTTGTGATAAAGTACAACCCCTAGACCAGCAGTGCTCAACCTAACTCCCGGTGGTATTGCACTTCGAGCAGTGGTGGTTGTGTAACAGTGTTGTCCCAGAATGAAGTGCTGTTTAAATTGCCTCTTCTTACTCTGCTTGTTTTCAGGGAATTTCAGCTGGAACTAAGCAAGTCTATTTGTCCATATGTCAGCTTATTTTTCTGTCTTTTATCCCAGGACAGTGTGCTGCTCAACAGTCACTGAAAGCTGGCTGGCAGAGGTTTGCTGTGCTTGGTGCCTGGGATCCAGCTAAATGCATGGCATCACCCTCCCTACAAAACAGATGAATCCAAATTCTGCCACAGCCCTTAAATCTCCAAATTCAGGTCGTTAGATAGGTAAAATATCCATAAAGCTATTACAGCTTCTCTTAGATGCCACCAGAATCCTATTTGTTCTTCTATGGAGAGACTATTGTTTTTATAAAAAAAAGAAAGTTGCTTCAATAGAAGGAAACCAGTTAAGGAAGAAAACTATCAATTAGTATGAATATAATGTGTCAGGATCAAGGAACTGTAGAAATTAGAAATGGGACATCTTTACCAAACCTGAATAAATGTTTCCTTTCTGTTTTAGGTAAAGAAGAACAAGAATAAAGGCAAAAATACCTTGTATTACTGTATTCTTAAGTCTACATTTGGCTTGACACAATAACCCATATTATTTTGGACTGTAAAGAAATAGGAGTAAAAATTGCGAAGCCAAAGCATTGCAATGCACTGAGTCACTTCTATGTTCCTCTGTCAGTCAGCTTCCAAATTGTTCTTTGCTCTACAGCATCTAGAGAATGCTGAGATTTTTGGACAAAGGGGACAATTTTCTGTTTAGGGAACAATTTTTCTGGGGACAAAACAGGTATGAAAAAGTATTTCTCCTCAGTATATCAAGATGGTTTGTAAAGACACACAAAGAATTAAATGGATAACCTATGGAAAAGATGAAATGGGGGAAAGGCCAGCAGGTCAACCTCAGGAATTGCAGCAGTTAGTGTAGACTAACATGCTGGAATTTGGAAGATTGAGCAAATAAGTTTGTGTCCGTAAAAGTGGGTTAGAAATTACATAAGGACACTCTTTCATGTGAATCTCCTGGCAGTATCATTTCTTGGCAAGGACAGCCCCGGGAAGATCGCCACCTTCACTGCCCTTGGTGGACTTCTTTGTCTAGATCCAAGAGAAAGCAAGGGCTGAAATAGTACGTGGACAAAGAGCCAATCAGGAAGGAAATTTAGAGGTCCAGAACAACAGTGGTACATTTTGGACAAACATAGCATGTCTGTACAACAGGTATGCTTTAGTTTTTGAAGATGACACCAGTCCTGCACCACAAATGGTCTCGTTAACTTATTTCTACTGTTTGTCCCACTGAAACTGGGAAACACATCTCTGAGCTCTGGTCAACCAAACTATGAACACAGAATTGAGAAGGAACCTATGGAAGTGCATGTATGGATATGTAATTTCTTGACAAGTTTTCCTTTAGAAAATAAAATAAAAATGAAAAATATGAATAGTTTCTAAGAAATATCATTTAGCTTTTGAGTGTCAAATATTTCTTTATTAACAGCAGGGACAAAGAAGCAGGAAATTTTTCAATCAACTTTGGTAGTTTAAATAAATGTTTTATAGTAGCTGTAAGACTTTGTTAGCACTTGGAACAAAAATGAGTTTTGAAGGTGTGAGGTTTTGTGCTTGTTACACCAAGCACAAAGCCACTTCCTTCCCTGATTTTTTTTCTGTTGTGTGTCAGAGGCTGAGTTGCGATGGGTGAGTTTTGTTTCCTTCCTAGCCAGCCTAAACATTTGCTTATCAATCCCTCCCTGACAGACGGCTCTCCTGGGAGATGCCACGGTTAGAATCATAGAATCATTTAGACTGGCAAAGACCGCTGAGGTAACTGAGTCCAAAGTAGCCATTAGGTGGTGGATCTCACTTTGGCGCAGCGCGTGGCGGATTCGGGGCTTCAGGTCAGAGAAGTTCAGCTTGGAAATACAAGTGATGGGCCATAGACCAAACCCAAGTCGAATACAACAGGTTCAGTGACCCTCTCTGCTCCCAGAGTGGCCCGACAGTGAATTGAATCTTCCCATCAGGGTAGATTCCAACAAAGGCAAACGGCCGCCATCTGCCGTCACAGCTGGCTGGGTGATGGAACAGCACCACGCAGCCTCTCCCCCCGCTCGGATCCTGCTGCCCACCGCCTCCCCACCCCTCCGCTTTGCTCTGCCCTCCCCCGGCGGAGCCCCGGCCGTGCCTCCCGCCCCGTGCCCGCCCTCACCGGGAGGAGGCGGTGCCTTATAGGGCAGAGCCGCTCCGAGCCCGCCGATACCCTGGACAGCGCCTGGCCGCCGCTCCGCCGCCATGGTGAGTGTCCCCCTGCATCCCCTTCCCTTCCCTTCGCTTCCCTTCCCGCACACATTCTCCGGGGGCCGTCTGCCTCCGAGCCGCCGCTGCCCCTCTCCTCCCTACCCCCCGCTCCTCCGGGGCCGGCGGAGAGCCCCCGCTGCCCGCCCTCCTTCCTCCTTCGCCGCTATCCCCGTTCCCACGGGCCGCGTTCGGGGCGTGATATTTCGGGGGGAAAGAGGGGCCATGGCCTTAGGTGCCCCCAGCCCCCACGAGAGGCATCCGAGCCGCCCGCGAGGGTCGGGTCCAGCGGCTGAGCTTGGACATTATAGGGAAGGAGGGAGGGACAGAGAGACTTTAGGGAGCGGGGGAGGAAAGGTGGGGGAGAGGGAGCCCCGGGGACACCCGCGCAGCGCGGAGAGCCGGGCGGCGTGCGGGGACGGGCACGTGGAAGAACGCGGTCCTGGGTGGAGGGAGGGAGGGATGGAGAGAAGGAGCGAGAGATGCGCAGCCCCTGGGCATCCGTCTCCATCTCCCCGGGCCCCCTTCTCCCTGTCCCGCTCCGAGCAGGTGCATTTTGCTCTACTCAGAGGTGCGTTTGAGGGTGCTACATACACCGATTATTCCCCTTAGTTTGTTATCTTAACAGAAGCTCTTGCTTTAGCCGTGCAATCTGTAGTGGAACACTTTTTTTTTGTTTAGTTTTGGGGGTTTTTTTGTTGTTTTTTTTTTCCTTTTGTTTTGTCTTTTTTTTCATGTTATGAATGAACAATAGAGTTTTAGATTCCAGTTCAGCATTTAAAAGAGTTAAAGTGGAACAATGAAGTCACCTGTTTAGTGAGCAAGACCGATTCCCCACAGCACACTGTGTCTTTGCAGCCATAATAACTTTCCCAAAGGTGCTCATCCTGTTTATAAACAGCGATGCATTAAGTGTAATGCTGACCTTACAAAGTAGAACAGTATCAAAGAAGTATGTTGCAGCCTGAAATTTTGAGACACATTGAGATGCATAATTCGGTGAAGCTTGTTGTATCAGAAGCTTGAGACACAATTAACAACAGAGCCTAGTTTTTCTTTTATATGATTTAACAAAAAAAATCTTTTTCCTCCCCCAAATGTCTTTACATCATATATAGTAAATTCTGCCTTCCTTGAATAAAATTCAGTTCAGATCCTTCCCCCCATAAATCCAGACATGAGTAATATCCAAATAGTCATTCCATGAATTAGCTTGAGTCCTCTTTCTAAAAGTAATGTACCCACCTGCTGTCAGTCTGAATCTGTTTCTGCTATATATTCTATTTGCCACCAGCTCACCCTTCGGATGATAGATATGAGAAGAAGCTGTTGAAAAGACCTGAAGTGGTGCAGTAGTTTATTCTGCCTAAGCCCCCCCTAAAATGACCCCTCCCCTCCCGCCACTACATAATTGAATTCTTATTTCCTGACAATTTGGAATATAAACACAAAAGCTATGACTAAATTACCATAGCTGCACAAAGCCTAAGTTAATACCAACCATTGATAATATCTTCCTTGTGGCAGAGGAAGAAGGTTACAAAGATACCTGGTGTTGCAGAAGCTAATGTGCATTATTTATCAGTAACTGGTACAGGTAATACTTAGGTGCTCAGGAGTACTGAGGCAGCTGGAAAGAAAGGTAAAATACCCTGAACTAGGTAAAATATTTCGTTTTGATTCCTTCCAGGACTGAGATGAAGTCAGTTATACTGTTGCAAATCAAGGAAGCATTAGTTGGTAACACAGGCATTGGCAACTTCGTACCAATAGAAATTATAGCTGAGATCTACCTTTAACCTGTTCTTTCTGGGGCCTAGAGCTGTTCAATTAACCCTGGCATTTTTCTTGAAATGACGGGAAGCAATAACCAGAAGTCACCATTCAGAGCTACACATGGGTTTGGATTAGCAAATTTTCCTCTTCCGTATGTCCAGTAATCTTAGCGTTCAAAAGTTTCTTACATTTCCCAAGCTTTGTTACTCATACAAAAAAAGGCATTCTGAAGAAAGAATTGCCAGTCTGAGAAAGTCCTTGAAGTGGTTTAAAGGCTGAAGGTTCCTTTGGCTCTAAAAGTTAGAAAGAGTGTCCTTGGAGTAGCAGTTACTGAAATGAAAACCTGAGATACTGATGAAAGCTGTTGCAATGATGCTAATGCAGGGTTAAAAGTTACAGCACATCGATTTCTAGATGGACCTGGAGCTTGAGGGCAAGGGGTCATGGGGACATCAGAGTATACAACCAAAGGTATCAGGAGCAAATGTAGGACAAACAGATTTTTGGCCTAAGTAGTGGGAACACTGACTAAGCATTCCCTTCTCTAGTTTATGTGGCTAGTGTCCTTTAAACTCAACTGAGAGTTTTTTCAGCATCATGGGTGTTCAACAATCACTGTTATTTGTAGAAAGTAGCATAATAAAACTTTTTTTTGTTTGTTTCGAGAGTACATTTTGCTGAAGCAGGAGACCAATGCCATCATTTCCTCAGCATCCTCACTGTATGAGGGCAACCTCAGTGGCTTGGTTCTTCTGTTTATGTAGTTCACTGCAGCTCTCCTTGCTTCAGTGAATCTAGGTCAAATTACACTGGCTCAGGATTTGGCTGCAACCTTGAACTTTAAACCGATTATACATTTTGATTTGTCAGTGTATTTTCCATGGGGTTAAATCCCACTTTTATGGAGTAAGAGGGTGTATAACATTGCACAGTCATGGCAACTTATGCTTACAAAGAGACTAGGTAGCACTAAGGTAAGCATAAACATGAGGACTGTATTTATTAGGTGCCAGTATCTATACCTCTACAAGGATCCAGTGGTAGAGGGCGACACAGAAGCTAGAATGTTTTTAATTTCCTTCAGAGGCTTTGACACCCCTGTAATCTGAAGCCAACACAGAAAGACACCTAACTCTTTTAAGCATTCATAAGTATCGTGGCCACCATATCAGGATATGGACCTTGATATGGGCATACACTGAAGAGCATACAAAAAGGGCCCTAGAGAGAGCAAAAAATGCCTCTTCTTTGTTGACTGTAGCCAAAATAAACCCCCATCTCATTGTCCATTGGTGTTTGTTAGTTTCTCTGAATACTGCATGAGAAAGAGTATTGCAAAGACAGTGTTCTAGCCCCAAACAGTGACATGCAAATTAGAAAAGAACGTTTTTCAGCAGAGATCACCTCAGCACGAATACCTGATGATACAACATCCAGTGCTACAGCACCTACAAGATCTATCCAGCTCCAGCAGAGGGAATGGACTGCAGCAGCCCTGCCATCCTTCCATCCAACCAAAGCAGGAAGGCAGGGGTTTTCCAGATGACACAGAATTAGTAAGCTATGAGAAAACATGCTGAGAAACTGCATATAGAGCAGAAAAAAACAAAACCAAAACAACAAAAAAAAAAGCCCCCACAACCCTACTTGCATAGAAACTCAAGAAGAGACACTGAAACCTTTTGCATATGGTGGAATTGATTAGGGAGGAAACCTACCAGGAACTGAAGTAAGAGTCCACCAATTTATTTGCATAGTTACAGATGCCCACTTACCTGAACCTGCATGCTACCCTTGGTGTTGATCCCTCTCATCTCTAGGAAGATCCTTTGATTCTTGAAGACTGATTATTGTATTTTCATTACAAGCAGTCTGACTTGTGAAAAAAGCACAGTCCTGTTGTTCATCAGGCACTCGATTTTTACATTCATTTGACTTTATAGCGTCTCTTGACTTTACTGAAGACAAAGGTTACTCATAGGCAAACACTAAATTTGAACATCTGACTCAATCAAAAGTTGGGAAAAAAACCTGCAACAGTATTTTCTTGAGGCATTAGTGAAGTCCAAAGTAAGGCAAATATAAAAGGCTAGTTTATTCCCTGATCTAAGCAAAATTCAAGCGTAAATAAATAGAATAATATCATCATTCCTCCTGATGCTTTCATACCATGCTGTATGAGAGTTTTGTTAAACACTGCCTGAAAAACTGATTTAGAAGCTGAGGCATTATTAAGCCTTATACAAACAGAGTCCAAAGTCTGTATTCAATGATAAAGTAGTATGTCACAAATGCAGCCTGATTTGTAATTAAAGAAGGTAACGGAGAAGGGAGGGAAATTATGAGGATGGAATTAAGGGTACACCTGGTTGTTCCAGCCAGGGAGCTGCTGGGATGAGCCTGCCTCGTGAGGCAGTGGTGGGAAGGCACAAGGGGGATTGCCCAGCCATAACAAAGAAGAAACACCCTGGGACGTGCAGCTCTGTCACATTATAAATGCCACACTTCAGACTTCGAGCACACCAAATTTATCAGACCATTGGTGAGCACATGGCAACAGTGGAGCTTGTAAATCCATGATCTGCATACAGCCTGCATGGCTTGCCTTATCATATGCTAAATACACGGGCTGCAGTATCTGAGTGACTGCACCTTTACCCGAGGGACTACCCACAGCTGACAAGTAGAGTACAATATGAAATGAAGTGAATATTTATGACATCTGTGGGCTTCTTATCTACCTAACTAGCAGCAAAAGCCACTTTTAGTTTTGGAGGACTAATTAAATTCAGATTTAAGAGGGTAATTAGAATGCTTTACATCTTCAAGAAATGACGCCATTATATTGGCATTAGTACTGAAAGTACTCTGACTTGATGTCAGTCTAGCAGCAACAGAGTGATAATTTTAAATACTGAGTACATCTAGGTAATGACTTTTAAACTGCACTGAATTTCCTTTTTCTCAGTCAAAACTGACTGTGATAAAGTGGTAAAGTTAGCTCCCCCATACTGAAGGAAATCAAACCCTCTCTGGTTGGTAGAAATTTGTACATGAAGATATGTAATTAGAGAATAAAAAATTAAGATCATTTTCATCATCATTTGGAGAGATTTCAAATTTTTTTCACCCTGAGGAGGACAGATATGGAAATGAAGCAAGACATAGTTCATATTCTGTGTCATCATTTGAAAACCAAACACAGCAAGAAATGGAAATTAGAAGTAGGGTGACCAAGTTTCAAATAAATATCCTAAACCCAAGCATTAGGAGCCATAACCAAACCAGTCTTCCCCTAGATCTTAAAGAACCTCCTACAGGATGCTAGTCAGTAGTCACCACCATTCATGGCACTTTTTAGCCAGTGAAGACAATGTGGTACAGAAACCTAACAGGGGAACTGACTTACACACGATAGAAAGCATGCAGCTGTTGTTATTTCCTCTGTGTGACAATAACTGATGCAGTTTACAGACATTGTGTATCATTAGGGTATTACCATGCAGCACAGTCATTAGCATTTTTATTCTGAGGAAAGTGTCCGTCTGGGTGTTTCCATGGTGTAATGGGTTTAAGAGTCTGGGCTTTAAAATTCCAGTTATGTGTGGATTAAACTCTAGGATACCCACTGTTGGGGCTGATGGAGAAAGGGAGCTAATTAGCATGTGCACCCTCTTATCCTGTGCCAGCAGACAGCGCTCTGTTATTTGGGTTTCATACAAATTTTAAGAAGAGGTGGCCTTGGAGTTCATTAGGGTTTATTTAGGGTTTTAAAGGAGGTAAATTTAGAATTGCTTTGGAGGAGGAGACATAAGAGAAACTCCCATACTTTCTGTTTTCTTCTTTATTAAGCTTGAAAATCAATTGTAACTTCCTTTCCTCTCCTTGCCCAGTCTTCTTCAAACATGACTGAAGTCCAAAACATGAATTAGCATTTGAAATACAGGGATTTGCCCTCAAGGATTTAAGGGAGAAATGGAAGAAAGAAACAAAAGTTAAGGACCAGTTATTAGAAGAAGATATTTTCCTCTTTAATTGTTGTTTCGTGTTCTTAAGTGACAATTTGGAAAACAGGTATCAGCTTCTGCTTCCTTATTTCCTTATATTACACTTGGATTTTCACATCCAGCTATAAGCAAAACAATACTGTTTCTTGCATTTTTCTGTAAGCATGGGTAAAACTGCTCCAAATAGCAAAGTGCTTTCAAATTGGCAGGGAATAAATGGTTGGCAAACTTTTTGAGAGTGATTTCCTTGTCAGGGAATTGGCACATCTCTTGGTAAGGCAGTTCTGAGTATTACTGTCCACACCTGCTTTCTCTCCAATTGCTGGCTGCAGCCAGCCAAGTTACTTCTGCTGGGGTTTAAAAGATTAGCTGTGAGGTTGTGCAAGTTCTGATCTGGTAGGAGTTGGTATTTGTGTCAGAACCATGCTTTACTGTGCACGTGGTATAATTTTTTCACAATTTGCCAATAGTCCATGCAATTCCAGAGGGAAAAAAACATTGTCTGTCTTTATGTTTATATGCTTGTCGATTTATTATTTAAGTACCTTTATGTACTAAGTAGTTTACACAATTTGCATTAAAAATGGCTACTCAAAATTATCCTCCTCCCCAAATTCAGATGCTTCTGTGATATGAAAAATATCCCATGCAACAGGATATTTTTTTTTAGAACCAGCTGCATCTGTCCCCTCAGCTGTTACTATTATGTGCCTTCCAAGAGTAGCATTTCAGTATTGCTTTGCTGTTACACCGGACTGTACTGTGGATTTAAATATTAAAATCATCCCTTCTTATCCAGGAGTACCCACTTACCTTGACTTGACTTCTTTCCAAGACACATTTTTTAACATTGACAGAAGACTATGCATGAAGCCAGACAAAATCTCCACATTTTGAAGTTAATGGAGGAAAAAGAAAAATCAAAGACTTAGAAAACAAGCATATCAGAAACCAGTTGAGATTAGCAAAGTCTTTATAGGTTCCTTTCTTCTTCCCACTTCCCGCTTCTACTGAAAGCAGAAATGAGAGTTGTCTTCTAGCCAGGAATGATCATCACGCTCTGAATAGTGGATGGCTTATTTATGTGGGTTACCTAAGAAATGCAACTCTTCTCCCAAAAATTAGGTATGTCCACTGAAAAATGTGTTAGAAGAATCTGGATTCACCCTAAAAAGCACTGGTGGAAATTTTTCCTGTTCAAATACTGAAGCTATCTGCTTTATCTGGCAGCTTGATAATTAAGAACCATGAGAAAGTACTGCTCAATCAGTCCTTCTCCAGAACCTAAAGAATGAAGTACATCACATCCCTAGTTTTATAGCATTCTTTTCAATTTCCAAGACTATGTTTTCAGGCAGAAATTTAGTTACTTATTCTCTCTAAAATTTTTTTGTTTTTCTGATATGTGTCAAAACCATCACAAGATCTTCATGCTCTCCCTTGAAAGCTGAGATACAGCTTGTGATTTCTTGGTGCTGAAACACATTTGAAACTTGTCTTTAAAATTGGAAATTTGTGCAAGGCAACAGAAAAGGTAGCATTTAGCTTTATTGTTCTGCAAAGTAGAAATACCTTTCCATTTGAGTGAAAACTGAAATGAAAACCTTTTGGGTTTAATGCAGTTATTTCTTCCTTACTTCTGTAGACTTTGTAAGCCTGCACTTTAATAGCATCTGCAAAAACCCTTGAAAGAATAAAAGCTAGATAAAAGTTATTTTGCTTACAATAACCTAAAGAAAAACTAAAAAAATATCCCTTATAACCTACCCTGGAGAAAAATAACCTTTTCTCTCCCCCCCGCCCCGTTCTACATTTACTAAATTAGCAGCATAATTTTATTTCAAATCTGGTATAATTAAAATGTCCCTGCAGGACTGCATTTGATAGCTTTTTTTTTCACAAAATAATTTCTTTGTCATCAATCTTGAAGTAATTTTCTTCTGTTTGCCAGACACCTTTGGGAGATGGCAGAATTCAGATCAGAAAGTGTTTTGATGGAAAGGTAAAAAGCTGAAAGCCAAGACAGAGAGCAATGTCATTAAGACAGGTGTAGAAGAGAAACAAGACAGCACTGTTCCATTTTTCACTGGATGTGTTTTCCTGAGTTTAAAGGAGTGTGACTATTTTGATATTCTGGCTTGTTAAACCTCAGGTCTTGCTGAAGTTTTATATGCATCCTGCAAGCACTTAATAAACCCAACAGCTCCCGAGCACTCAATAGGATAAGGAACGTCCCAGTCAGCTGTAAACAAGAAACCCATATTAGAGCCCTGGTGTTCTGGAAATTTGAGGTTTCATGGGTTATTGCTTCTTTTACAAAGGTGTCCCCCCACTGTTCCACCTCCAAATATGAACAGCATTGATAAGACACTGGTGTAAGTGTAATTGTCAGAGGCTTTCATTGGATGCAGTAAGGTGGTTGTTTTAGCAGAGAGGACACAATATCATTCAAATAATAAGTCAGTGTAAATTAAGAACAGTGAGCTCAATGACAAAGTAGAAAGCAAAGTGAGATGATTAAATACCTGTGACACTTCATTCATCAATCCAGCATTAGATGGGGTTTGAGAATTTGTTACGTGAAATGATCATGCATTTGACACCATAAGCCAGTTTAGGATATATTTTGATCAATGTACAATTGATCAACTCCTCAGGTTAATACTACAAGTAGCTCACTTTAAATTAGGAAAGAGACATATGCACAGTCAGAATGAAGGAAGCTTTTGATTTCAATTAGAACCCTCAAATAACAGTATTTATACCTAGCTGGGGAAAGTACCAGAGGACATCTTCAGGCAACACCTCCTGGTTTGTTTCTTACAACCTTCATAAAATAAATTATTTGAAATAGATGGATTTAAAAATCTTTAAAAATTAGTGATACCTGGAATTATTTTATTTTACCTGCTAACCTAACTCTCACAGCTGTCACACATTTGCTCCCTCACCACATTTATAGATTGCACAGACTTAAACAGAGGTATATATTTCTTGCTATAGTTGTTTTTTCAGGGGAAAGCTTAATAGCGCTGCTTTTTTGCCTGAAATATCTTCGTACCGTATGATATTAAATAACTAGATTTACTATTATTAACCTTTGCCACTCTTTCACACAATACATTTCACTGGCAAACAATCATTCTGTGTCTGCTAGTTAGTTTTTCTCCCTTAGTTGGTGTTGTTTGGCTGGTTTTTTTTTTAGTACAGAAGGTTCTTATTTTATCTTTTAACCTTTTATTAAGGTTATCTCCACTGAAACTTAAGTGCCATCAGTGCTGCTAACTTCTCTTGTAAAACAAAGGTATTTATTACGTTTACTTATAAGAAATTGTCATCTCTTCAAACAGTTACTCCTAACAAAACACATATAATACAAAGTAAGAAGAGATGCTTATCCTTCTTGGAAACCTAAGCTTGTGAGGATATTTGTTTTCTGGAAAGCGGTACTTGATCAGTGCCTGTGATGTGTATCAGGTCTCAGATTCTTCAAGCTGACCCTTGCCAGCAACTCTGTCTTCCTCCCACCTGCTCTCTGTCCACAACAGAGTATCATTGAACCTCATCGATGCTTAACTATCAAGGGAACCAAAATTTTTCCAAATGATGTCTGTCTTCATATTGGCTTTTTCTTCTGGGAAGGAATCCGCTCAGTCTGGGTGGGTGTGACATCCACTGCAGTGCAGCGCTCTCATGGAGCAGTTATGTCACATGGAAATTCCCAGCTTCAGTGGCACTTGACTTTACAGGTCAGCTTAGGCTGATCCTATCAGTTGATCTTCCTGAATGCTGAAGAAAGCTAGCTGTGGGAAAAGCCTCCACCAAGAAAGCTGATCTTCTAATACTGGACATAATCACAAAGACACAAGATGTATTGCAAGACCACCAATACCCACTCAAGTACTGGATGTTTTCTAGTCATGTTTTCTTTACATATTATTAGGTATCATGACATGCTTACCCTTTAGAATTTTTCAGGTTTTACTTTTCTTCTTTCAATCAGCAGTGACTGGTAAAAGTCAAATCAAATGATAAATTAGGAGATAAATGTCTATTACAACTCACAAGCTTGGATCTGCTTGATTTAAAATTTAATGTACAGATTTTAGAAGTATGTATTTTTACCTAAAACTTCATGCTTCTTTCCCAGAACAATTTATATTCCCAGTTGAAAAGCTTGCTGTACTGAATTTCGTGCCCACATTTGTCACACAGAAGTTAAACAGTTTTGTACATGGGTAATGACCTCGAAGTGAAACTGAAAAGCTTTGCATGTGTTGGAAGATTAAGGCTGAAACCTTGGAAGCTGGGATGTGAACTCTCTAATCCTCAGCAGCATGCTACAAACACCTACCCCCTACTCCGTTCTTTTCCTTCCCCTTTTCCTACTTACATCCCTATAAATATCTCAGGAAAGGTTCTATTCATTTGGGCAGAAACTACAAGAAATGACACAGCAAATGATTGCAAACCAAGAAAAAACTTTTCTCTGGTGGGGAAAAGAAAACATCCCGATCTCCTTCACCTGAACTGTAAGAACAAGAACAGCTGAGTGCTGTTACTTTTAAGGATGTGGCTAAAGCAGGATGCATGACCTTTGCTACCAGTCACTGCATGGAGAGCAACAGATAGAAAACATGCACAGACGTACCTCAAGCTTAGTTATCTTTTCAGCATCCTGCTTTTCCTGTTTTTGAAGAGAAATTAAGATAGAAAAGCCCCACTCCTGGCAGTGGGTCCAGTGAGTCTGGCCAAAGGGACTGTTACATCCATGTGGAACTCTGCTGGTCTCTCCAGCAGTCAGCATGGCATTTCTCCATAAGGTGTTGGGTTATAATTGTGCTATGAACATGCCCCCTCATAAATCTCCTGCTTCTTCCAGGGGCAAGGGGATGGGAATTTATCCTGGTTTAATGTTCTTGTATAATTCAACAACTTGAGCAGGTTAGACAGACTATGTATCAGGGTAGATTTTGCCTTTGGGCAGCTACTTTGCCCAGTTTAACTGTATTTATTTTAGGTGTAATTTTGCACAAAGGAAAAACAGCTGGGCAGAATTCATCTTAGTAGATTTAATGTGTAAATAAGACACTCAGGAGAGAGTTTGGGGGGGAAAAAGCAAATACCTAAGCATTATAATAGATGAGCTTTTGTGAGTTTTAATCCCACTTTGTTCCTTCCTGAGCTTTCTGAATTTACAGAGGTCAGTAAAAGTCTTGATTTAGAGGTATTCATTTTAAATATAATTCTGGTTTTACTGTAACAGTGAAAAGCTTGAAAGTATGAGTAACTTCTAGATTGTGTAAATTTATGGAAAAAAATAACTTGGTGGCTTATTTCAGTAAAAATGTAGGGCAGAGGGGGTTTGATTTGGGGGATCTATCCTAAAGAAGTCATTACAAAAGCTAGCTGAAGATTTGAACACCTCGCTGCTGCTGTTCCAGCTGTGCCAGCTCCCAGGCACACAGCACCATTCCTTTGCTGCAGGTCACTGTCCTGCACAGCTCACATGAACCCGGCACAGTGTATTTTAAGAGCTCAGGTTTGGATAGTTTCATTTAACCAATCCCTTTATCTGAAAGAGGCCACAGCTGTAGAACCAGCACTGCCAACACCTCTGCAGGGTCGTTCCCCGCCCAGGGGAAGCACAGCTGAGAAGCCAGTGCATGGCAGTCCAACTCTCCAGCTAGCACGGTGGCTTTCATGGTATTTAAAATGCCACAGATGTTTATCTCTGATTTAGTTTTTGTGTATGTTTATGAGGGATTCAAGGCAGTTAAATAATTGCATCAACTGGAAACTGTTTCACTCATGAGGACGAAAGTATTTTCCGGACCAATATTTGCTTCTGAGAAAATAATGTTTCCTATGTTACAATTTTCTACTTACACATGGAACCTTTTGTATTTAAATAGGCTTCTGTACACATTCTGTAGCTATTGCAACTTTAAAGTACTTCAGGAGTATGAAATTAATAGTAGTGAATTTCACAAATTACTAAGATATTGACTGTATGTACTGTACATGGATAAGTGATGCAAACAAAATCTGCTGCATTTCATCCATTTTCTCACATACAGTACCTGTAGCATTTTATATGTTAGAAGTGCATTCTGCTTCATACACCCTGACAACAAGACTTTGTTACTGGTTTGAAACAAGTGTCAATTACATGTATGTAGAGAGCTGTCAGTTTTTCCAACGTCTCTCATGGTTTCCCTTTTTTTTAACATGCTTCACAGACTGTATTCAATCTCCTACCACTCCCATCCTTAGCAAAAGTATGTCTATAAGGGGAATTGAAAGAATAGGAAAAAGTCTGAATTAAACAATTATTTGGTTAATATTTTACAAGTTGAGTTTTTGACTTACAGTTTTCTGAAGGGCTGTTGACAGTTGCCTGTCTCAAAGACTACAAGATGTAAAAAAACACCCTAACTCTTTATTTAATTTTATATGTTTACATTTTAGTACTTTAATTTAATTTCTTCTCCTTTAAAGAGAAGAAAACACAGCCCTACTTTTAAGTGTGCCCAGAGGAACTAGAAATGCTACCCACACAGACTTTCAAATACTCCTGCCTCGTCTCCCCTGCCAGCAGCCAAGGACCCCCCAGCACCGGTACAAGCTGCTTAAGAAACTCAGGCAAAACTGTTCAGTGGGGGAAAGCTCCAGCCAGGGAACACATTTTATAAAATCCTTTTTGATCCCCCTGCCTGTATCAGGAGGGGCAGTCAGTCCCTTGCACATTAATCCCTGCCATGGGGACACAGTTGCAGACATCTGGGATGGCAACCAAGAAACCTACTTCTTTGGCATAGAGTGCCCTTTGTCCTCCTGCACTGCCAGGATTGTGGGAAAACCAGAGCTCTCGCTTTTTGGGTTTTTTTGGGGGGGTGTTGTTTTAGTTTGGGGTTTTTCCAAGGTTCTTTGTCCAACAAGCTATGAGATCATGTGCAGAGGCTTAGAATCTCCTGCGCATCTTAGATTGTGAAGTTTGTTACAGCAGAAAATGAAAAGATTTTCATAGTACTAGAAAGGATATGTTAACAGCTTGTCCCTGTTTCTTTCTCCAGAAAAATTATCAGTTGTGTATGCCAAGCACAAAATAAAGTCCTGCGTGCGTTCTACTAATTTGTGAAATCAACTTCTCAGCAGCAACAAAATCTGTCTGCAAATAGTGAGGAAAACAAACTTATCAAGATATGGCATACTGAGAAAACTGAGCTGCCATGTAAACTTGTAATTCTCCCCTACCATTTCATTTGCTCCCTGTGCCCTTTTGGGGTACTTATTGTATGGGTCTAAATGTAGAATGCAAAATCTTTGCTGCAAAAAATGTGCAGTAGCACATGTGGCAAATTTTGGGCAAACACCCTCTACCTAGTATATATTTGGGGAATATTATGTTCCAAAACTAAATAATCTGGTAAATCCAAAGCCTTAAAGCAGTGATTTCCTCCTTTGTTTTGGCAGAATTATTTTCCTGTGCTTCTCAAAGTGCAGCTGGCTGTCTTGCTCTTATATAAGGTGAAGTTGTATACTGGTTCTTCATACACAGTTTGGTTCGGCATCCTTTACCAAGTCTAGTTGTTTGGAAGCAGGTAAACTGAGATGTGCAGGCTTTGTATTGCTGATATAAAATTAATTCTGACACTGATCTGTCTTCCCAATGCCTCATAATGTCAACAAGAGCTGAACAGACAATTAAGAAAGCAACCAAAACAGAATTAACCTCTCTCTAAAAAAACTCATTGGGGTTCTTTGCTTGTAACTTTAAGACCTGCCTGCTCCAAAGGAAACTTTCTGTTATTCAAGCCAGAACTCATTCCCAGGGATTGCTGCTTTGCCTGACGAAGTGATGTATTCACTCAGGCTGTTAGGAGGAGGCAGAATTTTTATCTTTTCTTTCATTTTTAACTGACTTGCTTTTTGTTTATTCCCTCACAGTCATATATTCTTGCTACATTGTCACTGACAGGAATTATGTCCCAGCTCAGGTCATTCTGTCATTTTAAATCTGATTGTTAGAGCAAAGCAAAATGAGGTCAGTAATTGCTACCATTTTCATGGGAACTGGCAGGCCACATCTGAGGTCTCCCTAGAGAAATCTTCTTTAATTACAAGTTAAGCTGATGTTCCCCTGTGTAGCAGGTAGAATTGAGTAGGATTACTTTTAAAAGGATTGCACTGATCTGCTTTGGTGACAGTTTCATTTTGAAATTCTGATAACAAGCAAGAGGATGGATTATAAAGATACGGTTCTTGGGAGTGTACATGACTGACAGATACTTTAAATTGGGTCACAGCAGCAGTGCTTCCTTTTTACTCTTCTTTTAAGGCCATATAATATCTATTTTAAGGGCTGAAATTGGCTTGCATTATTTCAGTGACTACTTAGTAGGTTCACAAAGAACAGAGGGAAAAAAAGGTTTGGAAATTGCAGAAGAGAAATCATGCAAACAGTCATTCAAGAAAGGGAACTTTTCACTTGGAGATACTGTGACCCTCAGCCTTTGGTAAGATCGAGAAATAAAAAATGTGTAAAAGTCAGAATGCTTTCAAGCACTTGAGTTATGAAAGGGTTTTGTAAAATGAAGAAAATATTAATGGGTTCTTAAATCACTTTTCTTCTAACCCATGCAATTGTAGTGCAGGAACCTGCCATATTCCTTCTCCTTGTACTTAAAAAAAAAAAAAAGAAAGAAAAGAAAAAAGCTCGAACAGCTGATAAATTTTGTAAAAGCATTTTATCATGCAATAACTAATCTGACAGTAGCGTGACTGGTAAAACAAGTCTTGCCTCATTTTATGTGAGCAGTTAATATTTTCTATGTCTCCTAGCAGGTTGCATGGTCCAGAAACAAGACTGATGTCTGAAATAGCTCACATACTTACAGTGTTTTCACTAAAATTCTTCTGCCTCTTGGTGCTTTCTCACCTGTGGTATTGATGGTGTTTTAAGCTGATTTGAGTCCTGACAAAAACCATAAAGCAGCTATTCCTCCATCCTTATTCCCATGTATGGGATGAGCAGGTGCAGTGCTGAGCAGGACTACAAAACCAAGTGAAAATAGACCTCTTGTTAAACAAAATTAAAAAACCCAAAGCAGAAGGAAGCTAAATATTAGTGCCCTTTTATCAGAAGCAAAAAGTCTGGGCTATGTTGGCTCCCCAGCTGAAAACAGCTCAAACTCTCATTTCCAATGTGAGTCACCAGCCATCAACCCACAACTGATCAGGCTCGAGAGAAAACTCTTCCTCCAGCATCTCCTGGCTGTAAAGACCTGTCACACACAACTGAGGTGCTTGCAAAGTGCCCGCTTTTGGCAGCAATCCCCAAAGCCAGGCAATCCATTTTCAGGAGTTTTACACCATGTTAAAGTGTTGCACAACTCACTTCTCAAATGTAACTGCAGTAAACCAGCTTTGGGGTTTTGTCTTGCATTATTATAAATTTCTCAGTATGTGGAAGGACTTGCCCTTCTGCTTCACCACAGGTGAAATCTGGAATTTTCAGAGAGCCATAAGAGCTCTCTTTGTGGTACCTTAGTATTGCGAGTTAAAACCCAGTCTTTTGGAGGAACAAAGGAAAAATAGAAAGCAAGGTATGTTTTGTTAGCTAGGAAGAGAGAATGAAAACACCGATGCTAAGCTTTTACAGTTTGATCTTCATTTTGCATCACAATTTTTTGGAAAGGTGAATGCTAGAAGATCCAAAAGTCAATTTAACTTTTTTTTCCCTTTCATTGGGAAATCATCCATTGCATTTTCCCTTATGTGTGAGATAATTTTACCATTCCCTAATCTGTTGTTTCAGACAAGCGGCAGTAGGAAGGGTTGTCTATAGATTCACACCTGTAAAAAAACCCAATAAAAAATTCAGCAGTGAAGGTGGATATTGCAGCTATAGAGGGGGTTACAGCTGGCATGGGGCGTGCCTGCACTGCGGTTGCAACCATGAGCAGGATGGGGTGCAGGCATGTTTTGGGAAAGACCAAGCATGGCAGGTCTCCTTGGGTCACTCTGCCATTCCGAGGTGACCAGCTAAAGCCTGGCCTGGAGCTCAGAGACCTGAAGCAGAGCGTGCTTGCTGTTTTGGGGGCAATGAGCAAGCTCAAAGGGAACTGCTTCCTCAGGGTGAGGAACTGTGGTACCCACAGTTTGTACTCACTGCCACGTGGGCAGCAAGGCAAAGGCTCTGCCTCTAGCAGGCCACTGTTTCTCTCAAAGCCCTCTGGGAATAATACTCAGAGAGCCATAAGATGCTTAAGGAGGGGTTCTTTAAGAGAGCTTTGTGCTCTGACTCATGTGGAGGCCACCCCAACTCACACTCCACACAGCCAAGTGTGGAAGTTTTTCAACCTCCGAGCCGCAAACTCATCCGCTTCCCTTTCACCAGAAGGAAAGATAACAGGAACAGATACTGAAGGATGGGACTGGCTTTCTGCCACCAGCTGCTTTAGCAGAAAACAGGAATTAACTCAGGGGAGGTCTGTGCCCTGTCCCTTCTGGGCTTGCTCTTTTCTGTGGTAGTTTTTGTCTGCCTGTGGGAGCTGTTTCTCTGGTGTGGGCAATGACAGGGGATGTTTGCTGGGTCCACAGTTCCCATTCCTAATGTTAAGATCTGGTTTGGGTGTGGAAACATCCACAAAAAGTACCATTAGCACAAATGGAACTGCATAAAGGTGACATTATTTACCAGAGATGCATGGAATCTGCATGGAAAGCTGGTTTGGGTCCATGCTTGCCAAAAGATTAATTTCTAACTCCCCAAAGAACAGAGGCATATTATCAAGAGGAAAGATTTCTTTTTTGAGCAACCTGCTCTAGTGGAAGGTCCCTGCTCATGGTAGGAAGGTTGGAACTAAATGATCTTTAAGGTCAAACTACTGTTCTATCTAACTTGAACTCATATCTGACATGTTTTTATTACTTTCTTAACTGCTTGGGCTGGCACATCCCCCTGATTTTTTGAGGGTAGTCAGCCATCACTACCATCAAAGAAAAGGGAAATTTGGAGCTGGAATAATTTATTTCCACATCTGGATTCTAGTGCCTGCTGCGACTCATACTTAAATTTTCCATAGGGAGACCGGACCTGTAGTTGCAGAAAAATAAATTCCAGAGGTAAATACTAGTCTGAGGCTCAGGGCTGATTTAGAATGCAAGCTGAAGGTCCACTGACAGATTAAATATAGAGCAGGTGTGAACTGTGGCATCACAGGCACGCCTGGCATGCTGGCTGCTGCACGTATCCAGGTACTGCTTTCTTATCTTGGCTGTGTTTATCAAGGGAAATACTAGTGTAGGTACCCAGCTCCAGAAGCAGCCACTGGCAATCAGAGGGAAGCAGCCACAGCTGCTTAGTTACTACCCTGCAGAAAGGGAGCTCCTGCACCCTCTCCAAGCCCATTCATCTGCACAGTGCAGGGAGCAGGGTGCCCAGGTCTTGTCCCTTGAAAAAGGAGCTTCCACATCTCCCTTGGGACCACAGACCTCATCAAGACTCCTCAGCATCACACACCACAGCACTACACCCCAGACATCTTGGATGATTCAACTCTTTCTTGAAAGATCTGTTTGAGTAGAGAGAACACAGAACTAAAATTGAAGATGAAATTAAATTCAGTTTGCTGGTGTAAGGAGGATCTTTGAGCATGCTCCTGGTAATTTAGGGAGTCAAATATTCTGCTTCAGGTTTGATGCAAATAATACTGGCAGCCTCCTGATTCCCTTCAGGCACTGCTAAGCCTTGTGGTAAAATTCCTCTGGGCAGCAATAAATTAAGAAAATCTGAAGTCAAGCCACCTAGACAGCCAGATAAAACCTCTGGCTACATTTAGCTGTGTCTTTTACCAAACTTCACATCCATTCATTTTTTTATGTCAGAAATGGCCAGCCAGTCTTCTTGTTGAGCAAACTACTGAAAACTGCATTTTCTTCAAGGC
Organism: Cinclus cinclus; assembly: GCF_963662255.1. Lineage (NCBI taxonomy): Eukaryota > Metazoa > Chordata > Aves > Passeriformes > Cinclidae > Cinclus > Cinclus cinclus. The sequence goes on from NC_085046.1 coordinate 65,533,876, forward strand.
GGTGTAACCTGAGCAGCTACTCAGAGAAAACCTGCAAGCCTGCCTTCCCTTTGCAGCTACCTTCCCCTTATCTTTACATCCTCAGTAACACCATCATCCGCCCAGCTCTCTCTTCAGTGACTAAATCGGCACAAGAGAAGGTGTTCAGCACTTCTGGCTGTAATGTCTGTTCAAACAGCTGTTCTCAATTCCCTCCAGTGAAAACCAACCTATTTGATGAATCAGTTCCCCCACCAATTTGCTTTGTCAGATAACAGGCAGACCTGCAAGCTACCAGCCTCACCTGGCTGCCAGCCTGCAGTCAGCCATTTCTAAATACATGCAAAAAATAACCCTCAACTGCAAAGAAAACTGTCACAAAAAACGCTGAATTTGGTAATATCAACTGGGAAAATATCCAGACATTTGCACATACGCATGCAAGCTCTAGCAGTGGAATAAATCATATATTGCATAGTATGAAAAATTAATAGGACTAAAATATGATCTGGCTGAAAAACACTGAAAATAAAATACAATTTTTCAGACCAGACATGGCTCTCACTAAGACCTTTTAGAAATACTGTATACTGCTCAAACATAGACTGTGCTATTCTGTGCTATCTTCAAATATGCTCTTGAAGTTTTTTTAAAAATTTACTGACCACAGTAACAACATCCTTCTTTCTTGGAGTGCTTACAGTTTAATGTGAAAGCCTTCTGAAGAAATAGGAAGAGAAAAGAAACATACAAAGACCATTCATTTTTTTATTTTCTGTGCTAAAGCTGGAACAGCCTTCTTTTGTTTATTTTTTTCCACTATACCGTATTTTTCAGAGATTTTTGCATTACATTAAAATGTATTACACAGCTTGCATCTCCAGAACAAAGATACAGCTCTCTCTTTTCTTGGAATTCTGAAAGAATGACTATATATTTAGATGGAGTTGTTTACACTCTTAGTGAACAGTTCTTTTCTTAGCTATTTTTGGCTATTTTCTGCAAAGCAAGAGCATTACCAAACGTTGTCCACATATTATATGACCCAGACCACCAGCAGGACTTCCCTCACTTCTCTTGGCTTCAGTCACTTCTGTCATACCAAATTAAATGCTTTTGAAGGAGATATGGAAGGATTCAGGCAGTGAGATTGCTACAGCAGCAAAAAACATCTCCCGTGGATCCACCTTATGTTGGCAAAAGAACCCTTAAGGCAGCCCAGGTTACCACAGAGGACTAAGCTTCTTCTAGGAGTTCTGGCAACACCACTCTGCTGGGTAAGGTTTTTGTGGCACAGCCCCTAATCCTGTTACCACTGGAGTGGAGAGAATGTCCCAGAATGTGGGACACAGAAATTACCATGTCAAGTAAAGACTCCAGTTTCTCTCTTCAAATGATTAATCTAAAATGCTAATAAGGAAGATCTAAGATAGTGTCTCCTCTAGCTATTTTTCCCTCCCTCCCAGTACATCCATGGGACATAGCAGCAGTCTCATGCCCCAGCTAATTGTGTTTCTCTCAAGAGCTCACTCCAGCTTGTTCCTACTCTCAGTGAGATTACCTAGCAGTGAGATTCATATATTAAGCATAAATTACACAAAGCAGCAGTTTATTCTGAGCTCCAGGATGTCCTGCCTCCCAATTTCATTGAATATATCCCTTCATATAAGACACAATTCATAGCAACATATGGCTCACCTTTCTTCCTTCAGCTTCAACTTTCACTACAGTTCACATATAAATCCCTAAATAAGTCCCTTCTTTGGGGATTTTTTTATATGTTTCCCCTACAGATATAACACACAAATCTTAGAAGGTAAATATGGCAAAACCCTAGGTTGTCTGAAGCAATTTGTGATGGAGAATTGTCCCTCGTTTTACATCTTTGTTCAAGAGTAGTTTTAAATGCTTCAAGCAATAAAAAGCTTGAACAATTTAATCTATAAGCAGTTCTGATTTGGACTCAACTTTGCTTCATTTCATCCACTACTTCAGCCATTCTAGAGCCAATGCTACCATTTACAAAATCTTCTTTAATATTTGTATATTTAAATATATTCAGGGTAGCATTAGAGATCAGTTTCTTTAAACATGCTGCTAAATTTGGATTCATTCCAGTACTTCTTAGACACTGACTATGTGCAGAGCAGAAGTCTTCAGGGAATCAAGGAAAAATTGTCATTTACATAATAAAAATCATGTATGTATTTTCAATTGGGGTAGTTAAAAAACATCACTGTTACTTCCAGGAGCTGTACCAGAGAGCAGAGGCTGGCACCCATTTCCACTTTTTTCTTTGAAGTCTTAAATGTGATCTTATTTTGTACAGAGTATTCTAATTTCCAGAATACTGTGTAAGAACAAGAATACTGTGTAAGAATAACTAATTATCTCAGATTTTTGAGGTGCTGAATGACATTCAAGGCTTTTGAATTAAAAAAATAACAAAACAAAACAAGAGTAATCCATAATGTTTCCAGATAGCGTAAGATTGAATGCGGTTTACTCATATGCAAGAAGTTTATTTCAGAAAGCTTTTTCATGTTTCTATTGGATACAAATAGTTTGGTTATAAAGCTATATAAAGAGCAAACCTAAATCACTTGAGGCTGTATTTTCACTTAGCAATAAATAATGCCTAATGACAGATCATTGGAATTTTGAGAAATTAAAGGTATTTTTGACAAATCAAAGTTATTTTGGTATCTTTACTGTTTAGATAGCATTTGCCTAATTTACTACTTCTGCTAAAACTGCTAGAAAACCAGTAGATATTGGTCTCTCAATGAAGACAAATACTTAACAAGATATACAAACATGTAAGAAGTGATATATTTTTTACATACCCAGTGACTTTGAAATTGTGTTTTAGGTGCAGTGGCATGAAAACTAATTCACGTATGTGCGCTGTGCTACCTATTCACTTACATTTCTGTGCAAAAATACTGAGATATCTCATTAAAGAGATCTCTGCTGCTTTATCATCGTTGACTTCATGCTCCCTCCAGATCTTTCCACTTGGGTAATTTGATTTGCTCAGATAACCTACTGTCTTTTTAATAGGTTTAGGTAAATAGATCTTCCACAAATCTGTCCAAAATCCTGAAAGGAATGTACATTGCTAATACGCAGAGCAATGTCCTGTACAAAAGAAGAAACAACATGAAAGACATGTTAATCTTTAGCCTTGTAACCCAAATACCTTCGTTGATAAAAGCTATCACAGTGATTTGCCAGAGAGAAGAGAGTTGTCTGAGGACATGGATTTGTTCAGAATGGTTTTGTTTGCTTTTCTTTAGAAGTGTGACAGATCATGTTGAGCAAGACATTTGCCTCTAATCTGCCCAGAGGTACTATTAAGGACATGTTCTAAAGCCCAGAAATACAGTAGAATCTCTTGTAGCAGTGCTGACAGGAAGGTGTCAAAACTAGTCACACAAAATTACCTACTTTTTTTAAGTAAGATTTTTTTTTCCCCCAAACTATTGCTACTAGTTTTAGGTATATAAACAAATATATTTTCTGTAACAATCTTACAAATCTGTATCTTGTAAATCTCTACTATTCTTCCTGTGAAACTAAAATAAGCTGCTCAATGTTGAAAGAGAGGCAAAGGCTGGGACATTCTTAAGAACAGTATTAGTTTCTCTTCTGCACCTCCTAGAAAAAGTCCTGCTCTCAAATTACCAATGAAGGCAAACCAAGGCACTGAATTTTTGTAGTGCTAATTAAGATAGATGGGAACAAGGTTGTCAGCTGGTACAAGCCCTTACTGTGTCATTTAAGCACACTCATATAAGGAGGTAGATTTCATTTCAGACTGGCTCATCTACTCAGCACACAGTCTGTTCATCCCAGCCAGGTGTGAGAGGTTGCAGTTGGGTCAATGAAGACAGTAACCTGTGTTGGGTGGGAGTGTGGATCCCCGGGAGGATGGGAAGGCTCTGCAGAAGGATCTGGACAGGCTGAATCGATGGGTTGAGGCCAATGGCATGAGGTCCAGCAAGGCCCAGGCAGTGTTACAGGCTTTGGGCAGAGTGACTGGAAAGCTGCCCTGAGGAAAAGGACCTAGACCAGTTGACAGTCAGGGGAATGAGAGGTAGCAGTGTGCCCAGGTGTCCAGGAAGGCCAATGGCATCCTGGCCTGTAACAGCAGTGGTGTGGCCAGCAGGACCAGGGCTGTGATCATCCCCCAGTACTCAGCACTGCGGAAGCCACGTCTCAAGTCCTGTGTTGAGTTCTGGCCCCTCACTACAAGAACAACATTGAGGTGCTGGAGCATGTCCAGAGAAGGGCAATGGAGCTGCTGAAGGGTCTGGGGCACAGGTCCTATAAGGAGTGGCTGTGGGAGCTGGGGGTATTTAGCCTGGAGAAAAGGAGGCACAAGGGGACCTTATTACTCTCTAAAACTGCCTGAGAGTGTAGCCAGGTGGGGGTTGACCTCTTCTCCCATGCAGCAAGTGACAGGACAGGATGAATTGGCCTCAAGTTGTGCCAGGGGAGGTTTAGATTAAGTGTTAGGAAAAAATTCTTCACTGAAGGAGTTAAGATCTGGAACAATCTGGCCAGAGAAGTGATTTTGTCACTGTCCCTGGAGGTATTTAAAAGATGTGTAGCTGTGGCACTAGACATGGTCTAGTGTTGGAGTTGGCAGAGCTGGGTTTACAGGTAGACTTGATGCCCCCTTGATGTTTTCCAACCTAAACAATTCTATGATTCTTTTCTTTTATTCTGCTCTTTCGTCTTAATATTCTACAATTCCTGTTCCTCCATCTAACTGTTAGAAGCATTCAGCACCTAATTTTTGTTTCAGTGAAGCTGAGAATAGGTTTGTCTATAGTATTTTATTATAAAAGGAATATACAGGGTGTTTTATTTTGTTCTGGACATGTAAGATTTGTTTATGTAATTTAAGCATGAAAGCAAATAACTTTGCATGCTCATTCCTACAAGTCACTCAAACCCATTACAGTATTTTTTCCAAAGCAGTCTGTTAAATCTAACCAAAAACCATTAAGCACAGGAGTAGGTACGTTTCAAATTAATGCAGCAGCTGGGCACATCACAGACAAACAACTCCAAAAGGGATTATCATTGTCATGAAATAATGACAGAGTTACTGTATAGCTCAAGGAGATAAAAATGGAAGCAGACTTTTGCACAGGTCCCACACCTAGAAATCGAGTCACCTCCTGTGACAGAAGCCATCATTAGGCTAGTAAGGTAATTGTCTGAAATTCATAAAATGCCTTTCTTTATGGGTTGTAGCCATGACACTTTCCTAAAAGCTAGTTCAATTTCCTCAGTGCTGTGAATTATGATAAACCTTTTTGTATCATGAATCATCTATTTCTTTTGAGCAATTTTTTTTGTTTGTTTAGAAAAACATATACTTCTAGTTGTGGGGTTTTTTTGGGTTTTTCTCCAAGAAAGCATGAATGCAGCAGAATCTTGCAGAGACAGAGGTTTAAAGCCTAAGGTGCTGAAAGAACCTCTCATTACCACATGTTCACGCAAAATTTGTTCATTTTGAACAATCTGAGGGCCAAAATCAAGAGCAGAAGAAACACAAGGAAGGGGCTTGGGACTGCCAGGAGCTTGTCCCTGCCCAGATCACAACCCAATCCCAGTAAAGGAATGGAGAGGCCACAGCTGGTCCTTCCAGTGTGCAACTATGGTTCTTCATAAGGCAAATCTGTTAATGGTGTCTGCAGTGCAGGCTGGTGTGGGGATATTTGGCATTCAAACACACCCACAGCAGCTCCTGCCCTGCAGAGAGGCTCAGCATCACTCTGTGTCTCTCTCCTCAGCCTGGCTGCATTTTCTCAGTGCTGAAATTAACTCATCAAGCACAGTAGGACACTGTTGGGAGGAAGAGAGGAAGAACCTGGCTGACCTCAGGCTGTGGCAAAGAATTCTTCAGGCACAGGCATGCAGGAAGCCACTGCCAGGAGCTGGAGTCTGGGAAGAGATCACCATGTCCAGTTGGGGGAAGGACTGTGTAGGTCATGGCTTAGCTCCCAACTTAGTCAAAATCACACACAAATTTGCCAAACCTGCCAGTGTAGCAGCTTAATTGAGTAAGACCTCAAAACATTATGTCTCTGTAATGCAACCCACCTCTTCCTGCCACCCTACATGGCCTGAGCTTCATTACTGGACTTCTAGGTTCTTCTGTAGGCTTGCTATATAGGAACTTGGGGCCTGGTTTAGAGAAATCTCAGGTGGCTCACCTTCACTTAAATCACTTAAAGATTTCCTTCTTTAACTGTAAAGCATTGAGATATTCAGTTGAGGAAACATAGTAAAAACAAAGAAACGTCTTTATTAAAGTGAAAACTACACCCATCACAGATGGATTTACTGTAATACTTGCTGATTCTCATAAAACTTAATTTCCCTTCCTAAAGACTTCTGGTTTGGGCAGTTTACAGCAATGAGGCCCGTATTGTTATCTAGACCATAATCTGCCCTAAATTAATTTTTAAAGAGGTTTGGGGTATTTTCAGTGTACATGATGTTGCGTACTTTAAATACATGTGCATGACATAATTTTTGCAATTTTATTGGAGACTCTTAAAATTGTATTCTCTCTGTGACCCTGAGATAATGTCATTTTCACATGTTCTTTTCTGTATTTTTTAGGAGACCCTGAAAGCTTTTGACCGGGAAGTAAATGTATTTGTGGACTATATGTTTGGACCTCGAGGTAAGCTGCTCCTCTTACAGCCCTTTAAGGAAATAATACTTCTAGAGCTTACCACCCAAAAAACTTCTAATAAATTTGCTGAATAATTTCTTACTGAAACATGTAAACTAGGCAGAATCACAGTATTATTAGGAAGACACTATTATTGTAGCAAATCTATCTATGCAATGATTTGTGATTCCTTTGTTTCTGAGAATATCAGAGAAATTAAATTTTACATCCTAACATGGAATTAAAAGCCTGAAAGCCTAGACCTTTCTGAAAGTGGAAGATCTGTTTTGGGACAGTTATCATTCATAACCCAGTTTGTTTGGTCCAGCTACTTATTAAATTGCCTAATTCAGAAGGGTGCTTGGAGCAAAAGCAGCCTGCAGGATCACATCCAAAATTTCAATAAGCCAATAGATTGGGTGGGAGAACAGATACATCTTTTGACTTCCTATTATTGCTTTCTGGAACAGTTTGGACAAGAGTAACTAAAATAATTGTAGGCTGGAGGTGCCTTATGCTTTGTTAGGATTGAAACAAGTAAGTAAAAGAAAATCCAAACCTAAAGTAGGACCACAGGTGAGGATGAAGCATCAAAGTCAGGGCTAAGAGAGACAAGAAGATACAAGAAAGGGGTGAGATAGGAGCTTAGACAGGACACAGTCTTCAGAGTAGGCCCTGCAAGGCCACATTGCTGTTGATAGGGCTGGGTTTAATTTCAGGAATTTCCTTGCAAACTTTCACCCATGGTTAAATCCAGAGGTGCTGCTTGTGGGGATGGATGCATGATTATGGATTCCCCATTTGTCGCAGTAATGTTCTCCTTGTCACAGGAACAGTTTTTGCTTAATTGGAAGGAAAAGATGTTTTGTTCTTAAACACAAGAAATTCTAGTTTTTCTTAGCTGGCTAGCTGGCTACAAAATCTTTTCCATCATGTCTACAGTAGATGTGAAGTTTGAAAGAAAGATTTCCAGTGAAGAAACACTGAACAGCTTGGGAACTGCAGCAGAAGTGGTTAAAGCAGAAGCAGAATAGGTTTTATTAATGGGTTCTATGATACTACATTTTAATATTAACAAAGAAATGTGATGAGAAGAATGAAAGCATGATGTTCTCTTTCATTCCTCTTTCCTTGTTGGTCCAAATTGTCTGAAGAAGTAAGCTATAGTTGATCCAATTCTGAATAGCACAGAGATCCCTTTGGGCTTTTAGAAAGCACTTCAGTGAAACAAGTATTATTTGTGTTGCTTGCCAAGTACATCACCATCCTTCTCCAGACATCAGTGCTGAAGATAGCTTTGTTTGTCCATGCCTCTGCACTCTGATCTTTAATTTAACTGGTGGTATAATGACACAGTATCATACATTTCCTGAATAGCACATCTCCCTGCAGTGTGTTCATCCACATAACTAATTCACATACATAATTCACATAAATAATTCACGATAAACTGCTATTAGTTTTAAATTGAATGACCCCCCCCAGATGAATATCTAATGAATCTGAGAGCTTCCCCAAACATCTAAACCCACAAACCATTCCTCCTCTTTCTCTCTACTGATTTTCATCCACAGTACACACTTCATTTAGCATCAAGACGGATTAAAAGGATGGATAACAGCCCTCTATTATTTTAAAAACCAATCCCCTATTTATTGTTTATATTTTAGGTAGTAACTCCTGAAATACTTGTATCACTATGCAGGTCTTTGTCATCATTACCAGATGTGTCTGAGGGCACCAGAAGAGACAGAAAGCCACACTCAAATTCCCAGAGGCAATGTGTGTCACACTGGGAGCACCAGGTTAACACAAGTTGCAGTACTGCCCAACTGGAATGAGGGACAGACTATCACAGATCTGAATTTGATTTGTAAATATCGGCATATTTTGTACCTTCATTCACTGGTATCAGCTGGGCTTCGTAGACAACTTTACCTCCATGTTTGTTTTGGAGCTAGCAGAACAAGTCCTTTGGATCAAGGAACAGCAGCCATATACCTGCCCATTGGTTTCATCTCTTATTAAGGGGTGGTCTTACAATTTGGTGTTGGCCCATATCATTCTTATGCTCAAGGCAAACTGAGAATGACTGAAATAGCAGTTTTCTTCTGTAAGAGATAATTTTTCCAGGGCAACCCTTCATCTGCAGAGTATCGTTTGGTGTTATGCAAAATTAAGTAATATTGAATTGCAGGAGCTAAATCTAATTAACGGGTTGTTTGTTTTATCTGCGAAAGAAACAGAGGTGGTCAAGAAGAGATGTATTTTGTTAAAGTTATGATAAAGTAAAAAGTACTTTTCCTTAACAGACTATGATCAGTAGCAAGGCACTGGGGCAAACCATCACACCTATGCACCTTAAAAAGGACTGAATCTAGTCAGATACTGACTGGCCAAAGCTATACAGAAACTTGAATCAAAATGTTACTAAACCTCATTGATAAAAGCCTGATACGTTTAAAGAGCCTGGGAGGCCTGCCACTCATTTAAAAGGAGCCAGGATTTCACCCCAAGGGTTTGGCACATCATGGCCAGTGACCGTGAATGAGCTTATTCACAGAGGGATCAGAGCTTGTGGGCACCTGCTCCTCCCCCTGCTGTAGTCCAGTGCTTTCCCACTGTGACTTTATTCACTGCTTTGGTCTCAATTTCAGATGCTGGGCAAGTTCAGTACTGTAAAAATAATCCTTTCTCCTATTGGCAATGTAACTTTATAGTACTTAACATGGAGATTTAACTGTCGGTCAACAGAAATACTTTTCATCTCTCATTCTTCTGATAACTTCTTTTGAAATACATTCCCTTTCCTCCCCCTTCTCGACACATAAAAACCTCCCTCCGCTTGTCATTCAGGGATAAGTGGAAGTGGAGACAAAACAGTCACGTTCCTTGGCTGCCCTTTATAAACCACTTTCTGCCAGAAACTGTCTTACTATTCAAGGTATTGAGGTCGTGGTGGGAAATATTCAGGAAGGGTACATGTTTTAACAATTTCTCTTGAAACTGGAATACTGTAGAACTTAAAAATACTTGACATGCTGACCTGATCAAGAACACGAGTTCTGCTTTTGTGTGGATCAGCCCACATGCTTGTAGCCACTCACAGCAGAATGAAAACCTTCTGAGGGGCAGAATTTATTCTGTATGGTTTGTGAACTCTTCTGAATGTTTTTCCTCTTTGAGCAAACATGCAGTTTTGTTATCTACTGTTGCCAGTTTGCCTTTGCACATGTAACCTTTATGCACCAAGTGTTGCAATCCTCCGATGGGAGACCTTTCCTTACACAGCAGTCTTGCTGACATCTTCATTTAGGATAATAATTAAATAAATTAAATTCTTATGTTCCTGAAACACACACTCCTAAGGCATCAATACTTAAACATTCAACCTTTACCTGTCCTATGACTCCTGTGTCGTGTTGAGAGCCCATAAGGGAGCAGAATCACTTCTAAAATATTCATTCCAGTGCTTCACAGATGGCTTGTGAGCTTTAAGAGTTTGTTGGAAGTGTTTCCTTCTCACACTGAGGTGCTCCTAATAAGCATTGAGCTCTGAAGACAGACAACAGGCGTTCTGGCTTGGTAACACACAACAAAGCAAGGCTGCCATAAAAGGAAGGATTGTGCTGTTGTGATTGCTTAAATGCTACACCCTCTCATGCTCCTAGAGGTTTGTGGGACTCCAAAAGAGAGACTCTAAAGCAGGAGAGCATTGGTCTTCCATGGCAGCAGTGGCATGGTTGAAAGTCTTTCCTGCAAAAGGGCTAACAACCCTCATGGAATCCAAATTCAACAGATGAGTGTTACAGCCACTGCGATGGAAGCGAGGAGGGAAGCAGAGGAGAAATGTATGAGAAAGAAAGCTGGTGTTCAAAGCCTGGCTCATATTCAGGTTACTCTAACATTTGTAAAATTTCACTTTACATATACCTGTACACATGTATTTCTGAGGAAGGAATTGTTGGAAATAATACAGTACAGCAAAATTACAATCAGTTACTAAATGTTTGGGCACATTTACTTGGTGCATCATCCATTGCCCAGTCTTTCCCAATTTCAACACATGCAGAAAAACAGTTAAATTTTTTTTCATACACTGTGAATAGTTTTTCTTTACCATTTTTAACACAAGCTTGGCCTCTGTAAAAAAAAAATAATCTAAATAATTTAAAACATTTTCCAGGAGCAAAACATCTTCCTAAGAGCGGAAAGAACTACTTTCTGTGAGACCTGCACAATGACTCCTCACAGACTTCTTTCTTCACTTACTCCCTAAGTCATTCTGAAAACGAGCTCTGATGCCCCTTTGTTATTTCCATAGGTAAATAGCTGAAGAAGGTTGCTATGGAAAATCAACTCTAGATTTTGCTCCACCTTGGAAAAAGAAAAAAGAAAAGAAAGCATACCCCTTTCACTCATGACATCCAGTTGCTCATATGAAAACAAAGTGGTGCCTTCAGCTTGGCATCTGGGATTAGGCTTTGCTCATACACACTGAACTATCTGATTACTGCCAATGGGATTACTTGTGTGAATAAGGCAAGCAGGAATTGACCTTAATATTTCATTTCAGGACCAGGCAGGTGGGACAGAAACTGTGAGAAAGCAAGCCCCTGCCCAGCCAAAAATCTTTGATAACCATCAACATAAATGTTTGCCACTTGCTTCTCATATTTAATATTTTGGAAAAGTCTCCCCCTTGTATGAACATTTTCTAGTCAATGTTATATACCTTCCTACCTGTATGACAAGTGCAGAATTAAGATAACATGCAAGCCAGCAACATTACATGTATACTTTGTATTTAATACGATCTGCAAATTGTTTGCTGAGCAGATTAAGATAGTATTTAAATAAATATTAAGTCAAAATATTAAATAAAAATTGTTAAAAAGCATGTAAGAATGGGGTTTTCCCTTGCATTTTCTCTTTACTATTAAATTTGGGTGATTTATGTAACTTTAAATTATTAGGGAATTCCATGCAGTTTTCAGCCCACATTCTCTGAGACTTAGCATGCAGTTTTGGTAAATTGAAAGCAATGGATAGCTCTTGTGAGGACAGAACAACTGATTCCATCTCACACTTCTAGCAGATTCTTTTCATGATGTGTTCTGCCTTATTTTACCATAGCTTTCTTAATTGCCAGCTCCGTGTGTTTCCTTTTTAGATCCCAGGGTTAGAGGATGGTTCCTTTTGGACTCTTACCTTCCTACGTTTTTCCTTACTGGAGCATATCTACTCTGCATATGGCTGGGCAACAAGTTCATGAAGAACAGGCCTCCTTTCTCTCTCAGACCTCACCTCATCGTGTACAACCTGGGCATCACACTGCTCTCCTTCTACATGCTCATAGAGGTAAGTGCTCTTTTGTGCAGCAGGGCTGAGGAAGGTGACTAAGATACAGCTTTCAGCAGAAATATCTTAGTGACAGGTGGTTTTGATAGGAAAGTTTAAACCAACAGCAAAATAAACCTTATATTAAAAAGTCCCTTTTTCATCTTAGATCTTGGCATGTTTTGATCATCATTCCTGAGCTACAGCCCACACCAAGGACAGCTTTTTTCTGCCAGGAATGTGTCCACAAGGATAAATTTGAATCTGCAACATCCACTCAGCTCAAACATGCCTATGCCTTGTCCTTCAGCACCCATGAGGATGCCATAGTTTGGGTTTTATTCATATGATCGTCTGTGGAATGATTTTTCCATTAATGATTCAACATTAATAGACTTATAGATGAGAGCAAGTACTGATTTATTTATAACATTAGCATATAAATATTGGTGCTACTTTTCCACTCTTGTGACTAAGAAGCTTTCCTCACACAGTCAGACAGTAAAAGACAGATGTTAAAAACTTACCATTTCATCCAAAAGCAAGGGCTGTGGGGCTTGGAGGCTGAATATGGTCACACAGATTATTTCCCAAGTACTTAACAGAAAGGAACATGCTCATATAATTCAGGATCCATTTAGAACCAGAAGAGAGGTTTGAATGCATCTGATGATTTTTCAACAGCAGACAATTCAAGCAGTGCCCCTCAGTAGACACGTGTGGTTTTTCCCTCTGCAGAGGGAAACACAAGCCAAAGGTCACAATTTGGATATTATCTGGGACCTGCCCATTCTCAGCCTTTTGATAACTGTGGTACTTTTAACATTAAGGTATTAACATACATTACTTGAAGCCCTTAAAAACAAACACTAGAAGACAAAACCCATGAAACTTTTTTTTTTTTTTTTTTTTTTGGTGAAGTAGTAACCCTGGGCATGAGAAGCCTTAGCTGAAGAGTGTGCTTGATTATATGGTGTGGCCTGACACTGCTCTGTTGCCTGCACAGCCTCACAGCATTTCTCACTCCTGGAGCTCTCTGCGACAGTTTCCACCTTATTCTGTTGGACAAGAAACTTTTCAGTAGCCAAACAGGACACCCAAAGACTTCAAGTTATAAATTAATTTGAACTAAACTAAGTGACTGGCCTGGTCAAATGGCTGAGAAGCAGTTTAGGTTTGTGCCTTTGTGCAAAGAACTGATTGTGTTACACAGAGCTTTAACCTGGTCAATGCTCCAGCTGGCTTCAGAGGCTGCTGTGGGTGTCTGGGAGTGCAGGATAAGGTTTAAAGCAAAGGAGAAACCAGCACAATTGCTGGAAGGTTTGATGACTCCACAGTGATTGTCTTCCAGAATTTAAATTAGTACTTTGATGTTTAAATCCCCATTTTGCTTGAAGGTATGCAGATAACCGGCTGCAGTAGCTGGACTCAGCAAAAACGATTAACTGAATAGAAAACAATACTGCTGCCCCCTTTCCCTTCCAGTATCATTTGGCCTGACACAAGTAAATAAATGGAAGAACAAAGAAAACTTTAGCAGGTCTCATTAGCATGAATGAAGCAAATTTTTTCTTAGCCACCTTCACATCCTGGTAGGAACTGTATTTAGCTCCCTCCTGTTCAGCTGCCTTCCTGCTCCTTCCTTCCTGAGGCTAACTTTGCTGCAGACAGTCTCTGAGTTGCATTAGTCCTCAGATTAGTCTCTTGAGACCCTGATTCTAAGGCTGGAGGCTGCTGATTTACACCTTCCAGATTGCAGCTGGGAATGGCTGGCAGTGCCAACTCACTGCTCCACATTCTGCAAATTTGGGAACCCAGGGAACACGACGGCTGATCTGTACTGCCAGCTGTTCTACTGCAGATTTCACTCTCAGCTCTGGACTTGTCAGCCAGGCTGGTTTCACATTGTACAAAACACACTTCTGTAATACTGGCTTTGTATTTTCTCTTAGTCTACTTCCCTGGCTCCTATCACAGTTTCTCCTGTAAAGGAGCAGAATGGAAGTTAATACTTGCAGTCCTGCCTGAGGTAGCCTGCACATCCCTGCTGAAGAAAAACAGGCAAATGGGAGAGCAGAAATCATCTTTTGTACCAAATAATGCCATGGTGATTCACTGTTTCAAAATGTCTAATTTCCAAAGCTTCTCTCCATGCCTCTTGTTCTCTCAGTCTTTTGTGGACAGTAAGCTCTTTAAGGCAAGTTACCTATATTTAGCACATTCTGCGCAGTGGATCCTTATGTAAACACAGTTGATCCTTCCAGTGACTGTGATCCAGGATCAGTTCTTGGTTAGACACATCTACAACAGTTGTTTTATTCCTCCATCCTCTCACTGCATCTAAACCCCTCTGGTCTCTCTCTCGGGGATAAATCACAAAATAAGAAGATTTACAATAGAGAAAAAACACATTCCCCACCTACCCACCCACACCCACCAAAAGAAACCCCCATAACCAACCTTCTTTCTTTGTTTTGTTTATATGGTGCCACACAGCATTTCTTGCAATAGCTCCAGAATGTAAGGGTTGTTTCTTAGGCATTCAAAAGGAAAAAATACCTTATTCACAAGAAAGGGTCTATCTCCAAATACAGCCTGTCCCACATGATGGATTTAATGAAAAACATGGCAAACCTACTGATGGGGGTACCTGTGCTTCAATTCTTCATCTCCTCACCCTCATCTCCTAACTAGTTATAGCTGGCACTTCATGAAAGTTGATTTGTGCAACCTCAGGGCAAGAAGATGAAAGGTTACAGCAAAGAGTCATAACAAAAGGGCTGTTTTTAAATCTCCAAGGGCAGATTCCTCTTCTGAGCCAGAGCTCCATGCACTGCACCATGGGCATGAACTATCTGGGAGCAAATTTTTATCTCTGAGCTTTGAGGTCAACCAATCCGCAAAGTGCTTGGAGGAACAGCTCCAGGACAACCTTAAGATGTGCCATTAGCCTAAGGTCAGATACCCCTATGATCCCCAAAGGACAAGGTCTAAAGATAACAGCTCTGCCCAGCTGCTCTCATCCCACTGAGATGTCTCAAAATTTTTGAGTCAACAAAATGCTGTGTGCCTCTGAAGGCCTCCCAGAAGGGCAGCTTGTTAGGCCTTTATTTAGAGCTCTGAGTTGGGCAAATAGGTTTTCCTGAAGCTGTCAAAGATGCTTACCTTCCCCAGCTGAATATGAGAGAAGTTGGCACTTGGGTTTGAAGCACAATTTTTTCAAGTACCTGAAGCTTAGACAAAGGTCCTTTGCTTAAACTGGGCAGGCTGCAGGTGGGCTGC
Source organism: Cinclus cinclus (assembly GCF_963662255.1). Taxonomy (NCBI): domain Eukaryota; kingdom Metazoa; phylum Chordata; class Aves; order Passeriformes; family Cinclidae; genus Cinclus; species Cinclus cinclus. Next base: position 65,549,177 of record NC_085046.1, read on the forward strand.
TGAGGAGGCAAAAGACAATTCTTCCCACCATTACTGCTACCAAAGAAACCCACATCACAGTTTCTTCTTGTTGTGCACTTTTCTGTATCAGTAAGTACTCACAGACCCAGATCAACTATACGGATCCAGCAACTTCTAGAGTATTGTCAATTTCTGTATAAGGAAAAACAGCCAGCACCTTTTCACTTTAACAAAAATCATAACTTTTAACAATTTTCCCTAAAAAATATGCCTTTTCTCTGCACAAATATTTTCTTAAGATGCTAAAACTACCGACCATGAGCAGTAAATCAGCTTACTGTGAAAAAACATCACATCTGTGCATATTTTGTTTCATGTGCTTACAAACCACACTTAAGGGATGGAACCTGAAGCACCAGAGGCCAAACTTTCACAAGTAGAGTGATAAATTAAAACTGGAAACACAGGAGACCAGTGCTGATCTCTGAATTCTGAAATTACTCAGGTGAGGATACTCTCTCTCACTAATAGGAATAGACGTAATCTCTGCCACAGTCCTAGGCTGCTTTCCCCAGCAATAAGTATCACCTCTGCCCTATTTAAATCAAATCTCAGCTGGTCATCCTGGTCTCACCCAAGTCCTTCTGTTGATCAGGCATTGAGAAAACCAGGACACTAGCACCATTTGGGCCAGATTAAAAAGGAGATCTAGAGATATGTGTCATTAGCAGAGGGGTGGCGTGATGTCTCAAGCTGCCTGTATCCCCAGGTAGCTTCTCAGACTTATTACAAATCCATGGGATTTGTAAGCAAGCAACCACATCCATGTGGGGAAGCAGAACTTGCATGTGAGGACCCCATGTCTCAGAGCAAAGGGAAAAGAGCAGAACTCACAAATATTGCCTGCCCAGTGCATTAACCTTGGTAGAGGAGCCAGAAAAAAAAAAAAAAAAGTCTTCTACCTTGCAGGATTAACTAAAATAAAAAGCAGTTAATCAACTGCACCTTAGCTGTTTCTAGGAGCTGAAAATCCATCCCATACTAAGTCCAGTTTCTGAATTATAGCCATAACTTGCATATTCATAGATGCCAATGTGGTGTGAAGATTCCCAGGAGTGCCAGAACAACCAGGGCCATCAGCCACCACTTTTAGTTCTACCCACTGCAATTGAGATTATGTCTCACATATTACTAGAAAGTATAATGCCTGAATTAGGAATAATGGGGCAAAACAAAAAGAACAAATTAAAAATAGAAGGAACACTTAAACTCTGTTTTATTACATCATTATAATGGCTTACATCAGAAAGATTTGCTTCCTATCTGTGCAAGTGTTAAAAAGATGGAGCTTGTGTAGCACAAGTTCTAAGTAAACCTTTAACAGTGCAGATGATGGGGAAATGTGAAAAAGATCCTAACCACTTGAAAATGTTCTGGAATTTTACTGTGGAAATCCAACTTCAACATAATCTTGCTTTTGGTGTTTGTTTTGTATTGTTTTTTATAAGATTGTGATAAATTATTACTTACTCCATCATTAATTGTTCAGAAATTAACAAATCTAAATTAAGTACAGAAATATGGAAAGATTCTAGATCCATCATTATTGGCGCTTGAGGTGAAAGATTCCTTTGAAGCAATTATTTAGTACTGAAATATTATTTGTACCTTAGGGCAGCAAGAGAAAAATAACAAAGTGAGAAGCCAGAAGAGATCAGGTGCACTTCTCTTATCATTTGAAGAAAAGGAGAAGTGGGAAAAAGAAAAACTTAGAGAGCAAAAGGTCACCGAGAGTGCACTGTAAAGCAGTGAAATGTAAGGTCAAGAGCAAACAGCTCTTCTGATTGAGAAAGAACTTTGTGTGAATGGAGTTAAATTACCCGGTGTTCTTCTATCTTAATCGAATCATTTCTTTGGAGAGCTGAGGAGCTGACTTTGCTGCCCTTGCCTGCTGTTATTCCAGCTGGGCACGTTGTCCTTACGTCTCAGTTTTCATCCTCTGTGTTCTCCTTGTCTTTCTTGTTGACCTTTCTGAGCTCTGCATTTCAGTAGAACGTTTAACCTGGTCATCAAAAAGGGCAGTGCTTTGGATCTCTCGTGCACATTCAAGCAGAATTCAGTAGAACCATAGTAGAAATCAAGAATAAAACTTCATATGATGAGGTTTTCCATATGTGCACAGCTTCTAATACCACCACAAAATATAACAGGGGAGCTATTCAGAGCAGATGTAATCACTCATGGAAAATTAGCCTAGACAGGATTTCTTTTAGCCTATCCCACAATCCCAGACAACAGCAATACTCAAAGTAATTACCATTCATAACTGATTCCAAGTAATTTGTAAGTCATTAGTTCACTAATCTTTCTATCAGGCTTATATTTACTGAAGGAGTATTAAATAGAACTGGCTGGTAGTTTCTCAACATTATGGCTTTACATTTGAGTTTCTGTTGATAAAAAATATTCAAACTATTGTCTAAACTTCAGCTGTGAAGAGGCTCTTATTTTTTTGTCACCATGTTATGAACTTTCTGACCTAAAAACAGGAAGAAAGCATTGGACCACCTATTTCATCCACCCTGGAATAATCAGTATCCTTTTAGCTACGGTGCTCCAGTTGGAGGAGACATTCTACTTAGAGTCCAGCTGTATGTGCTGCCAGTCAGGATAGCAAACTCCAGTTGGTATAATAAAGAATTAGACAATCTTTTTGGGGGAGACACCATGCACGCAATTTTTTGACCTCTAACCAAACCCATGGGGGGCTGGAGAGCCTCACCAAGCAGTAGCCCAAAGGACACTTGTTATGTCCCCATGAAAAATATCTCATGAATGCATCATGAAGAGGAACAACAATAGTTTCCCTGTGATAAATCTTGTGGGGTGTTTCCTATTCAGCACCTGGATTTGTTTGACACAACACCACCACTAAGATTTTACATCTGGGGAAACCATGGCACTAACCAAGTCACAAGGCTGGGACATTCTGGAATCTCCCAGTCCTGGGCTGAACCATCAAGCCCACACTGCTTCCCTAGAGGGTTTATAGTCATGCCAGACTACAGCTTATCTGAGATCTTTGAGGCACAAAGGCATCAATCTGGAGGCACAGGCTGTTCTGCATCTCAGTTATCCATCTAAAATCTGGGATGAATACCACAATTCTTAAAGTCTTGTCTGAAAATAGGCAACTTCTATAGAGAGATATTCTTCAATAAATACTATTCGCATATGACTTTACAATTTAATGTTTTTAGCCAAAAAAAAAAAAAAACAAAACCTTAAAGGTTTCTAGGTATTCTTTAAGACTGATTTAATGACAAGTCAGAGATGATTAGTGGTACCTTCCTCTTTCCATTGGGTTATCATGTAAAAGTGTGATGGCCTCAGTAGCCTTCTGGTGTGCTCTACCCCAGCCTCTTGGATATAGCAAGACAGTTCAGATGTTGCATGCTTGTGGAGGTAGGTCATGTTACAGGCAAGGAGCTGATTTCTCCCTTTAAAAACCAGAAAAAAGAAAAACATGTGTGATTATTAGTATCTGGTCTCTGTTTTTAGACACTGGTGATCTTCTCAGGCATTCCATTCTAAAATTCATTTAAGATAAAAAAAGAAAATGTCATTTCTCTTTCCTTCCTGAAGCACTGCCCTGAGTGACTCTTTTTCCTTGGGATGTGGCCATGAAGTAGCTGCAAAAGCAGCTATAAAAGGACTATTTTGTCCAAGTCTATAGTTCCAGGGAGGAGCTGCCATTCACAAGGGCTAACTAAAGTCTCTGGTGACCAAGGGAAATAAGTGATTCACAGCACTGCAAGTTAAGCCCTTCTTTGTGCTAAATACGTAGATTAGTCTCCTTTACTTAGTCTAGTGAGACTTCAATTGCTTGAGAATAGTGGTCATATCAAGTTGTTTTAATTGGTCTGAGGGCTGGAGCACCTTAGAAAATCCAGTAAAACATCACACCCATAATAACATCTTGCTCTGTTTTTTTTTTCACAAGAAGAATGCTAGTGTTCATACTCCTGCTCTGAACTTTTAAGATGAATTTTAATTACTTGAATACTAACTCCATTATTAATTTTTTGCTTTCCTTCTTAACTGTTTCCATGTAGACAGACCATGTACTAGATAGACCATTTCAGTTGGAAGGGATACACAGCAAACACCTGATCCAACTGCCTGACCAATTCAGGGCTGACCAAAAGTTAAAGCCTGCTGTTAAGGGCACTGACCAAATTCCTCCTAAACACTGACAGGCTGGGAGCATTGGCCACGTCTCTAGGAAGCTTTTTCCTGGGTTTCACCACCCTCTCAGTAAAGAACTGCTTCCTAATGCCAATCTAAATCTCCCTTGGTGCAGCTTGGAACCGTTCCCACACATCCTATCACTGCATCCCAGGGAGTAGAGCTCAGCACCTCCCTCCCCCCTTCCCCTCCTCAGGAAGCTGCAGAGAACAATGAGGTCACCCCTCAGCCTCCTCCTCTCCAAGTTAGACAAGCCCAAAGTCCTCAGATGCTCCTCACAGGACTTGCTTCCAGCCTGGTCACCACTTTTGTTGCCCTCCTCTGATTTGTTCAAGGATCTTCACGACCTTCTCAAAGGTGTCAGACCGGCACACAGTGCTCAGGGTGAGGCTGATGCAGTGGGATAATCCCCTCTCCTGGCTGCCTGGTTATGCCATGCTCAATGAGGTTCACAGGGAGCTGCTGCGAGCCAGCACCCCCAGATCCCTTTCCACAGGGCTTCTCTCCAGCCCTTCCTCCTCAGTTCATACTTGTGCCCATGGTACTCCATCCCAGGAGCCAGATCCAGCATTTGGACTTGTGGAATTTCATCCCACTGATGACTGTCCAGTGCTCCACTCTGTCTCTCTGCAAGGACTCTTGTCCCTGAAGTGAGTCAGCAGAACCTCCCTGTTTCATATCACCAGCAAACCTGCTAAAGGAGCATTCAGTCTGTGCCTCCAGATCACTGAGAGAAATTTTGAACAGCACTGGCCCTAGAACTGATCCTGAGGAACACTGCTGGTGACCGGTCACCAGCCAGATGTAGCCCAGTGCTGATGCCTCACGCTCTGCCTTCCTCCTGCCCTGGGACAGGGGGAATACCTTATTATTGCTTCTAGGCATTTCCTCTCTGAGATACTCCAACCATGCACAGAGATTTTTCTACATTTCAAACAGCACAGAGAACCTGCAATCAGTAGAAATGACCATTCAGAAATATAAATATCCATTCAGAAAATCACATCACTTTCCTTCCTAGCTTGTCTGTGAGAAACATGAAAACCAAGGCACAGCTGTGAGATTTTTGAAATTGAAGGCTTGAAATGAGCAGGGCACAGGCCCTTGGGTCAGGCTCTTAGAGCTTCGTGTGTTACTCAGTGAGGTGAGAGGATTGCATCATCTTCTGGTACCTGCTGCTCACTCCCCCACCCCTGAAACTTGACAAAGGAACCAACTCTCAATTCTGAACATTTTGATTCCCCATTTACAAAATTAAGGCAGGAGTTGGACTGATGTGGAAAACAACTCTGTGATTTCTCACACTGTTTATACTTGAGTAGATTAATAGAAGTCATTTATTACTGTAAAAACAGGAATCTATTAAGAAAAACATTATGGCAAACAGCAAAATATGAAAATATACTAATTAATAGGATGTTACTACTTAGCAGAGATTTTTCACAAGGCAGTGCTTTGCTCTTTACGCGATCTGTTTTTCCAAATAGCTTCAAACAATACTGGTATTAATATTATTTTCAGGATAGGCTACCAAGAATGCAAAGAATTCAAAGAATTTTTTTTTAGGGGATGAGAATTTGTGTTTTGAAAGAGAGAGGGGGATTTCTCATCTCTTTGATAGATCCTGCACTTGTACCATCTCTGAGTGATTAATAACACCATTAGCTCTGCAGAGTTGTGACTGCTCAGTGTACAAAAGAGAACATGACTGAAACAGTAGAAGTAATGTATGGGTTTGGTATCAAAAAAAAGGAGACCTGCTACCAAAATGTCTTGTGTTAAGGTGCTGGCTTCTGTTCCAGATATGCATCTGGCTCATTTGGTACCATTGAGTGAGCTGCTTACCTTCCACATCATTGAGAGCCAACAAGAAAGTCATAGCCTAGGATCACCAGGATCCCTTAAAAATTACTCTTTGCTTTCCAAATTTCCCCACTTTTTTTATTTTTAATTAGCAAGTTAGCCAGAAACCTTGAAATTATCTTGCAAAGCAGAGGAATCAAAACTCAAAATGAATTATTTTCTTTTCCTTAAAGGAGACACTGTAGTATGTAAGGCCCTACAATAGAGAATAGAAATGTTAAGCTACAGAAAAGCTGAAATGCATGACTGAGGTTAAAAAAGTCAAAAAAATATCTCCAGTCTAAGCTGCTGGCTTTTGAAATGCAGACACAAACCCAGAGGAAACTCTCCTGAACTCTCTGTTCTCTGGGGAATAAGCAAACAGAATGATCCGAAAAATCTGGCATTTTTAAAATTATGGAAGAACGAACAAAAGAAATTAAATAAAACCATGCAGTCAGAGTGGTATTCTCACCCCAAAGGTTACTCTCCATTTGCATGCTGACTGTCTGTAAGGAAGGAGTTGCAGATTTCCTAATTACCAAATTTTAAAAATTGTGATGTTGAAAAGAAGTATTGATCCTTATGAGCCTAATTTTCCAACATGGAACCTTTGAATGAAATACTTGAAACAAACAAACAAAACAAAAACAAAACAAAAAAAAAACCCCTTGAGATACTACCTGAGCTCACCTGTTTAGCACTCGCAGGAAAGCTTCATAACATATGTCAAGTTGGAAGAAACCTATCAGGAAGATGGACTACAGCACCTGGCCCTGCATATGACACCCCAACAGTCACACCATGTGCCTGAAAGTGCTGTCCAAACACTTCTTGAACTCTGTTGGGCTTGGTGCTGACTACTTCCCTGAGAAGCCTGTTCCAGTGCCCAAACACCCTCTGGGTGAAAACATTTTTACTGATATTTCACCTAAGCCTCCCTGATTCTGCTTCATGCTGTTCCCTTGGGTCCTGTCACTGGTCATCACAGAGAAGAAATCAATGTCTGCCCCTCCTGTTCCCTTCACAAGGAGGTTGTAATTGCAGTGAGGTCTCCCCTCAGTCTCCTCCAGGCTGAACTGACCAAGGGAGCTCAGCTGCTCCTCATAGGGTTTTGCCTCAAGGCCCTTCATCATTTGTGTGGCCCTCCTTTGGAAGCCCTTTAGTAGCGTAATGTCTGTTTTGTACTGTGGCACCCAGAGCTGCATCCAGCACTGGAGGTGAGGCTGCCCCAGCTCAGAGCAGAGCAGGACAATCCCCTCCCTTGCCTGCCTGGCCATGCTGTGCCTGATGTCCCCAGGACAGGGTTGGCCCTCCTGGCTGCCAGGGCACTGCTGACTCAGGTTCAACTTGCCATCGACCAGGACCCCCAGGTCCCTTTCCATGGGGCTTCTTTCCAACCTCTCATCCCCCACTCTGTACATCCAGGGTTGCCCCATCCGAGGTGCAGAACCCTGGTTTGTTACCCCAGGGACTACTCCACATGTTACCCTCTCAGCCTTCTGGAAGTGCAATTAGTTTACTGATCTGCACCATGTCAGGAGGCCTTGGAGCCTGCATAAGCATTAGAAAAACAAAAGTTCAAGGAAAAAGTGGACCTTTCTTTTCCTCCTGAGCTGTTCTATTTTGAAGGACAGTAGTAACTCAGTTGCTTTCCATCTCAGTTTTCAGTCCTTGCTTCTCTTTAATATTATCTTTCCTGTAGTGGCAGGCAGCATCTGGACAGGCATCTAACATTTTGCAAATAATCACTTTCTTTTTCCTAGCCTTTATATGGCCCCTAGCAACTTACAGATTTCTTCCACAGCTTTCCAACCACACCAGTTATCCTGAGGCCATTTGTCTGAGAACTCAGGACTTAGACTTCTTCCGTGCTTTTGTAAGTAGTCAGTGATACTGCTTGCACACCTGCTGACGACACCAATATTTGGCAGATGTGTGTTTTAAGGTCACTTAAATCACTGGCAAAGGTATAATCAAAAGCAGGTTTAATATAGAAGCGAAAGCACAACAGAGTTCTTTGGCAAGGTTCACTCTACTACTTACCAGATGGTTTGAAAAAGCAAATAAAAAACCAGTATCAATCAATGCAGACTAAAAATATCCCCAAAGTATCTCCATGGAGGACTCCTGAAGCAGCTCCTGGTACATGGTGAGACACCACCTTCCTTCCTCAGGGCTTTACCCAGGCAGGACCTGCTGGGCAATCAACCAGCTCTCACTCCCGTCCTTTAATATACAAGGAGACAACATGCAAAAGAGATTTTTCAAAAATCAGTCCACTGTAATTATACACAAATTGGCATAGCTGTAAAACAGACCAATAATATTATTGAAAATTGCATATTTTCCTAACAAATTTCAGTGAACCAACATTTTACCAACTGCAGCAGGAAACTGAGGTCAAGTTTCTTCAGCAAAACAGACAAATGAGTTAGTTGTAAAGGAATGTGTTTGTTTCAATTGTTACATATCAGTTATCTAAAAAACACTAATTTACTGTATTGTCATCCCTGTGTTCAATTTCTGCAGGCTATTTTGACCACCTAAAACAGCTAAAGTTCACATTACAGGGACAGTCACAGAATTTGAATTCAGAAGAAAATCAGCAGAAGACCCTGCTTCTCCAGGTTTCAATGCATTTTAATGTGAATTTATAATGGGCATTCTAGGCTACTTTCTAATCCTCCAGATATTATCAATAATAATTTTTAACACATTTATTGTAGGAATTAATTCAGTTTGATCACTGAGAATGTCTCTGCTTCACTTTTGTGTGGACTGTCACAGATTCAACATAGGACACTTCTTTTCAGTGTGAACTAGAGAGAAAAGTCATCCCTTCTGTGCTGACATGCATCACCCCTGTGAATGTAGCTCCAGAGCTGAAAGCAACCCACTTCTCTCAGCATCTTGCAATTCTGCTTACAGCATAACACTTCAATGCCTTTCTCCAACCCTCTCTCCCTGCAGTGTCTGTCAAAGACCCCAGAACCTGAGTTGGTCAGTTTGGGTCCCCAAAAACACTTTGAACTTATTTGAGAATAAGCAAGATCTTTTCAAAATCAATAGATTCTACATGGCATTTATAAGCAAGAGATGATGCTCCCTCTTCCAAAAGGGCTGCTGAGTGCTTTATGTGGCTGTTACTATGAAAATATTCCACATTGAAAACTACCATATGGTTTTCTGGAATCCTGCTCCATCCCAGCGTGGCATTCTGATATTTCATTACTCTGTCTGCTTCCCTGTGTGACGTGCAGAATCTAAGAAATTGCTTGTATGCCTATTCATGCCTGCATTCAGCACTGTGCCCACTCTCCTTCACTTCCTCCAGCATTTCACAGTGTAGGATAAAGAGATGTGTAGGACATTAGGAAGTATTTCTCCCATTGCACTACTTTGCATTTGCCTTCTGTTTGCTTGGCAAGCAGGGAATTTTTCTCAAGGATGGCTTTGCACAAGGAGCTGTGGTAAGCTCTGTTCATACTGCTTCAGGAGAAACATACAATATTCCAGTGTTTGCTTTGGAGCAAGGATTTAGAGATGCATTAAGTAATGAGAAATTTTAATGGATGACTCGAAGGCTCTAAAGCCAGAGAAAGGAAATTATGCATTTCTTCTCTATGTCTGGCTTAACCCATGCCTTTCCCCTTTCAAAATGCAAAGTATTAGCAAGTTGTCTAGAAGAGCATCAGTTCATGGAAGGAGTGGGTACCCACCAACAAGGACAGAACAACTGCAGGGGAAAAAGCCTTTCCATCTGCTCACAAATGTAAATCCTCTGTTTTCTGTTCCAGCTCATCCTTGCCACATGGGAAGGCAGCTACAACTTGCAGTGCCAGAACCTCCACAGCGCAGGGGAGGCCGATCTACGGGTGAGAGACAAAAGTAGCTCAGCCCTCAGCATCCTTTCTGTTTTAATTGTCTTTAACTGTGCCCAAGACATAGCCCTGAACTCTGAGAAAGTATCTCTACTCTAGAGGAGGATATATTTCATTGTATTGAGTGTCAAATTTAGATTTTTTTCAAAAGAAGGATCCAGCAGAAAAATCTTTTCCATGTCAAGAAAATAGTAGCACCCTTAAAAGTAACCAAACAACCCCAAAATTAAACAAAAACCCACTCTCAAAACAGCACCTTTGTTAAAAAAGGCAATAAAAACCCCTTCCTCAAATTTTATTTTTCTTAAATTATATTTTTACACAATTGCATAAATATGTGTAATTTTTTTACAAAACAGCTTCATAGGAAAGCAAAATAAAATTGAAGACAGAGCTCATGCTTCTCCTTTAATAGCATATTACCGCCTTCTGGGAAGTTGTATGCCTAGGGAGTAAAGCAGTAATATTTAAGCACTTGTATGGACAGATATTGATCTGCTCCTTTGTTCTTGCTTGTACAGGTAGCCAAGGTGCTGTGGTGGTATTATTTTTCCAAAGTAATTGAATTCATGGACACTATCTTCTTTGTACTGAGAAAGAAAAGCAGCCAGATCACCTTCCTTCATGTGTATCACCATGCCACTATGTTTAACATTTGGTGGTGTGTTCTGAACTGGATACCTTGTGGGCAGAGTAAGTCTTTGCTTTCTTCATCACCCGGGTCTAAGTCAGCTGCAGCTGGGGAGGAATCACATCACCATGGGAAGGACTTGTGTCACTGTGCAATATGAGGGCACCTTTAGGGTTCAGAGCCTTTCAGAACTGCTGACCACCTGCAGAATACAGGAAAGTTAAAAACATGGTTAAAAGTTCAGGCCAAAAATACCTGACTGTTAGCACCTAGATTTTTCACTTAGCTGCCCCCAGCTCACACATTTACTTCTCTTCAAACCACTTGTAAGCAAAACAGTACTGAGTAGCACAGAAAAGCCATCACATACAAGACCTACTCCAAGAGCAGATCACAACAATTAAACAATGCACAATCACAAGAAATTAAATCAATGGCCCTTTTACAGGCTCAACTCTTGTATGCATCAATCTCTGCTTTAGCAAGATACCTTACTTTACATAGTCCCTAATTAAAATACCAGTTTGAGTTTGCTTTGTTTTATATGAGAATACATCCTCAGAAGGTTATAGTAACTGTTATCATCTGGCCTGTTAGGAAGGGATCTGTGATGCCACAGGCTAGTCACTTGGCACTTGCATAAGAAATCCAAACAGCAGAGAACTACTTCAGCTGTCTCACAACAGGCACGCTTTTCCAGGGCCGCGCACAGCCAGAGGATTCCTGTGGAACTGCTTTCAAAGTTGAGAAAAAGCCCAGTTTTCTTACAACCTGTTAGAGGGAGTCACCTCAGCCCATCCTACCATTTTGTAAAGAAACTTGTTGCAGGTCTTTTTCAGAATTAAAACCAGAACTCACATTTGTTGGCACTTACTGTGGACAGCACTAAATCAAAGTAAATTGCTGTTCAATGCAGAAGCAGGGATCAGATTTCATAGTGATGAGGAGCTATTTCTAGAGGTTTTAACAAATCAGTGGGGGTTTGTGTTTTCCAATGTGTGGTCCCCCACACTTTGCACTAGCACTGCACTACTGCAATTAAATCAGTAGCTAAGTAATTAATCGGTGCCAAAATCAGAACAACTGGTGAGTCCATCTTGTAGTTGTAGCACTGCCATTAAACACACAAGCACACAACAGAGAGTAGTGCTGCTACTTCTCCATAGTCTGCAAAGTTCAGAGGATAATTAATTTCCTCTAGAACTAGTATCCACTAAGTGTCCCCTAATAAGAGCAGCAAAGTAGTATCTGGGATTAAATTCCATGAATGTGCATCTAGCAGAAGAGGCAATGAAGAAAACAAGAGCGATGATCAAACACAGGCACAAAAGTCTAGTTTAATTCAGGGTAAAGCCCCTGCTACTGTACCAGAGAGCAGGAGTACAGGTGTTTCCCAGGGTCCTTAGCTATATACCAGCAGCAAAGTCATCCACAGCAGTGTTTAAAGCTTACAGGAACAGTGGAAAGACTCATAGCAAGGAGAACGTTAGGAGAGGGTGATAAAAATAGCCTATAAACTATAGAATAGGAAAAAGGAGAAGAAAAATATGAGCTAAAAATACAATATTCAGCATGAGGAAAACCCTCTAGGAAATATAATTTGGTTTTTCAGCTTTTTCTCCCTAGGAGAGCACCTCTACACATCAGGAATGTCTTTAGCAAGGAATAAGCAGAAAAGGAATACTTACCATATGCAAGAGATCCAATATAGAAGTTATATCGTAAGCAATAATATTCTCTCTCACTTTTTAGCAGTTAGTATTTAATCTTTGTTTTCCTAATGGATTTCTATAGGTTTCTTTGGACCCACTTTGAATAGCTTTATCCACGTGCTTATGTATTCTTACTACGGACTGTCAGTCATCCCTTCTATGCGCAAATATCTCTGGTGGAAGAAATACCTCACTCAGGCACAACTGGTATGTATCTTATTTTACTCTTATTTTTAACTACCAGAAGTCCTTCAAAATGTGAGAGAGGACTAAATGAACTATAGGTAAACATTGTTATTTACACAATGAAACCAGTTAGAATTGAAGTATAATGAAATTATCGTACAGGATAAGTCACTAGTGCAGCTTAATGTAATTTAATAAAGGAAATTATGTTCAAAAGTGTTTTCTGTAGAAAACAAAGAGTAGCAACTCTGTAGTCCACAAAATTATGTTGGTTTTGAACCACTGCATGGAAAATGACTCCTCCTTAATTGTGGAAAAAAAATTATTTAAAAGTCACCAAAAATGTCTGACAGCCAGCTCCAAGACAGATCTCCACTACTGGCCAAAGCTGAGCCTATCAGCAAAGCCAGGGGCACCCCTTGTGATATCATATTTATTTAAGGGTGAAAAACATAGCACAGCAGCTGAGAGAAGGCAGGAAATGTGAGAGAGACAGCCCTGCAAATACCCATGTCAGAGCAGGAGAAGGGAATTAGCACCAAGAACCACCCTGCAGCCTGTGGCAAAGGTGGCTGGTGAAGCTGTTCCCCTGCAGCCCACAGAGGTCCATAGGGGAGCAGAAATCCACCTGAAGCCCGTGAAGGACCTCATGCTACAGCAATGAACATGTCTGCCCTGAAGGAAGATACAGACAACAGAGAAATAGGAGCAGCAAAACCAAAGCAATATGGGCTGACTACCAACCCCATCCCCCGGCACCACATGGAAGGAAGTAGAGGAGTCGGAAGTGAGGCTGAACTTGAGAAGAAGCAGGGGCTTAGGGGAAGGTGTTTTTCATTTCGTTTCTTGCTATTCTTCTGTGTTATTAATTTGCAATACTTGCAATTAGTCTTCCTTGAGTCAAGTCTATTGTGCTTATAATAGTAATAGGTAAGTTTTATCAATTACCCTCCCTACCTTTATCTCAATCCACAAATTCTTGTCATCTTTTTTCCTTCCTCTACTCTGCTGAGAAGAAGAAGGGAGAGAGCTGCTACGCGGCCAGCTGGCAGCCAAGCCAGGTTAACCCACAATGCAAATGGTTCAACTACAAAATGCAAAACGATGTAAACAAACTTTAGGCAATACAGACATCGACTGACTTCTAAAAGTCTGTTCCACCACTTGCTGTACCTGAAGAGCTGAGCCACATCAGAAGTTTCTATCAACAAGATATAAGGCTTGATATGAAATAAAGTTCCTTTTACTTTTTTTTCCTCTTATGTTCATATAATTTGGAAGTTCAGATGTTTGCAGTGAGCTTTAAAATGCTTGCATAGAAATTTGCTTAGAAAAAACTGCTTCTCTGAGCTGAAGCCATCCATGCAGGTGAAACATACTGCCCTGTTAGAAATGCACCTCAGTACACTGGATTGAGGGCACACTTATCTGGCTGAGGAGAATCAGGTGCACCAGTGTGGACTGTAGCTCACAGTTCTAAATACAGACAAGTCTTGCAATTTCTTCCCTGTCTCATGTTTGCTTCCTTTGTCCCCTCCTTAACTCAATTATTGCAAGTAATAGCCTATCTGAACTCCTTGGACTTCAGTTCTGCATTTTATGGTCAGGCTTCTAAAGCTATTGCCAGGAGTCTTCAGAGTTTCCTCCAGTTTCTGCCCAGTAACAGAGACAATAACTGCACCTGTCAAAAGGTCTGGAAGATAGAACAATACCTACTAAATCTGAGAGAAAATAAAAAAAAGCTTCCCTTTTGTCAAGTAGGCCTATAAACTTACTTTTAGAAAACCTCTGACCCCCCCCCCCCCCCTTAGGGTTTTTTTTTTTAATTTCACAAGAGCACCATTTTAACTTAACCCTCACAATGCATTCAGAGGTTAGAAAGGGATAGTTTTCAAGAGTACTTAAACTTTCAAGGAGCAGGACTAGGGGACATTGCTATGTCTGATTTAGCTAGCACTGACCCTTTCTCAGCAAATATCCTGCATTATCTTCTCTCCACAGATCCAGTTTCTGCTCACTATTGTGCACACACTCAGTGCAGCTGTGAAGCCATGTGGATTCCCATTTGGCTGCCTCATGTTCCAGTCCTCCTACATGGCCACACTGGTCATCCTCTTCATCAACTTCTACATTAAGGTAAGCAGTCTTCTGAGAACTCTCTGACAAGGATGGGGAAAACAGAACTTTTTGGAGAGCCATCTGGGTGGACTCAGATGTAGAATGATCATCAGTGCTTAAAATATGTTAGTCTTAAAATATATATGCATAACTTAAGAATAACAGATATTGCCATGTCTGAGAGAGAGAGAGTTATTCAGTAGTGATGACCCCCTCATTGCAGCTCAACTCCTCTGCATTTGTGTAGCAAGTCAGGTACTACACTCAGTACATATGGGGTCTGAATTTGCTTTGGTAGGCAAATTTTTTAGTCTTTCTCCTTCTTAGGGAAAATAAAAAATATCTCTCTTTGCCTTGTTTGCTTCAACATCTTTTAGCAGGGAGTACTCTAGCCTGCCTGCATACATAAAGCTTTTAGTGTACAAGGGTTGAAATCTCTTTTGACATTGAGAAGTATTACAGTAAGGCTAGGAAAGCAACATCACCCACAGCAGAGGAAAAACTGCAGTACCCTTTATGCAGTGTGAAGCAAATATATACATCAACAAACAACAGACAAGCTCCATTTACAGTTAACCATAAGCAGTGTTTTGGTGGGCACTAAATGAATCCAAGTCTTTACTTTGGATTCTCTTTTATAGACGTACCGGAAAGCACCTTCAAGAACAGCCGTAAAGGAAAGCCCTGTCACAACCGAAATCAAGAATGGTTTCCACAAGGACTACTTTGCTGCTGCCAATGGATTGCAGAAAAATAAGAAGGCACAATAAGTATAGGGTTTCCTATGGGTTTTATCCTAAAGAGAAAAAGAAGAAAAAAAGACTGAATTGCAAGCTTTAGCTTAAAACCTATTTGATTACGTTTATCTGTTCTTTGTACCAGACACTTATTAACCTACTGCTATTTAGGTTTTAACAAAATGAGTAGAATTACTTGTCTTGTCAAAGGTCACCATCAGAACAAAGAAAGCCAAGATCTTTCTCATATGAAAAAGAAAACCTTTCTGATCTCTAATGCTGACACAAAAACGCCTTATGAAACACTTGATGGATAAAGCCATCAATGCCTTCAAAAGGTTAGGACTCTGTTCAGACTAACACTGGGAGCACTTTCTGTGCATGCAAGAGGTCTTGAGGCAAGGCTTCACAGTGCACCCAATACCTCCAGCTAAACTGTGGCTAAGGCCAGGAAAATAAAGGAGAAGTGGGGGAAAGGTGAGAGGCATACACATTCTCCATCAGCATACCCCTCTTTTCTTCTCAGCAATTCCCCAAAGCATACTCCTTCCCCATGGACACCAGCAAGGTACCCTTGGATCCTGTAGCAGCCCTGGGGAAGGACATGACAGAGGGCAGAGCCCAGGTGCACCATCCCATAATTTGCAGGCAGTTGTGCACAATGCTCACTTGGTTTACACAAGTGCAACCTGATTCAAATGCCAGGAAGGCTAGCAGGAGCTTTCTCTTTCAGGGGGCTGGGCTGGTAGTCCCTGGCACTGTTCAGAATGGCATTCTGAACACAGAACAACGCAAGTCACTTTGGATGTACTAAATAATAGTAGTTCTAGGTAATGGATTTTGAAAGAAATAGGGTCTTAGCAGCTTAAAGAAATCCATTGAGTGTAAATGTGTGTAAAGTTAATCCTATACCAACACTGCTAATTCAAAGCAAACTGTCGTGCTGCATAGTAACAGACTGGAAGATGCAGAAAATTTGAGGCGAGTTCAGCAATGAGCAAAGCAGGTTATACAGGAATTTCTGTGTCAAGTGGACCCTACTCAGTCTCTGGCTAGAGAAACATATGGGAGTGAAGCACAATCCTTTGGAGAGGAAGCAAGGATCTGCTGTCAGCAGTTATAAAGTTGTCTCTCTCCCCACAGTCCACCACCATATTTGTTGCTTCAGTTCACTGCATTTACCCCCACTTAAATGGTTAGAAATGAAGAATACCCAGAGTTAACTTTATTAGTCTGCCCTCACCCTTTTTTCATTTAGCCCACCTAATTTCCTCTATTAAAAACAGACGCAGACTTTTTTCCTCACTTTGAAGTAGTTCCGATCTCTTCCATTCTCACATATAAAATTCTCTCAACAAAACAGCTTTTGGAGTCACTCCAACCCAGCAAGTCCCTTGGATTGAAGCAGTTCTGTAAAGGAAACATGTCCTCTCACTTTGTCACTTTGCAGAGTGCCAGGGGCAGGAGGAAGACAAAACACACATCCAGCCAGCACTGAGAGCGCAGGCAGCCACAGAAGGCCCACATGTAGAGGAGGCTGTCCCAAATCCTGCTGTCTAATTCTTCTCCACCTCTAGAGGGTTAGTTATCCCCTCCAGATATCCCCATTTAGATGGTCTGCCGTCGGGGGCTCTTGGAGACTGCAGGTGTAAAGGCAGGAGGAAGGTTAGTCCAGGGAGCAGCAGTTATGGATGCAGGGACTCACCAGGAGCAGCCCGAGGGACCACAGCCAAGAGGGCTCATGGATAGGAAGGAAAGGAGCTGAGGAAGTGGTGCAGTAGGGGAAGAAGAACAGATGGGGTTGTCCAGCAAAAGGAAGAGGAGAAAATCCCATGAAGAAGGGGGTCCTGTGTCAGAGTTCTGCTTGACAGAGTGCTTAAAAGTCCCACTGAAAGCTGTCTGACTCCAGCCAGTTCCAGCTCCATTGCAAGGTGGAAAAAACTTTTCTGCCTCAGTGGAAAACTGAAATTCCCAAAATGCTACAGCAGAAGCAGGACCTCTTAGCAACCTGACTGCTGAACTACATCATCATGAACCAGGTAACCAAAATAACTGCAATATTCAAACACTTTTACACCACCACACCAACCTAGATCTAACTGGTGCATATTCACATTTGCTCCCTTCTTCACGAAGCTGGTCACAAAACCTCACTTACTGAACATCAGTGCTTTGTTTTACTTAGTGCTCAATAAAGGGGAAAGCAGCAACCCAAAAGAAAAAAAAAATGAAAAAAAGACCAAGAACCCTGCATTCACAAAGCCTGGACACTATATGCATATACTGTTTCTCACTGGCCCTTCCAGAACCTTTACAGGTATTTCTGATTGACACTAAAAATCCCAAGATGTAAGAAATTAGTGGGTTTGACTGAGGGTGCTTTACACAGCCCTGAGTAAATGGAGAGCTTCAGAGCTCTGTAGAAATCAGCTTGGTACTGGAAGCCAGGGTAAAGGCAGAGGAATTTGAAAGAGCTGACAAGACAGTGAACAAGGCAATGAGCTGGACCATTAATCTAAGGCAGGCAACAAAGGGGCTGTGTGGCCCAGCACAGATTTGAGTGGAGTCCATAATCTTTTGATGGCAAAGCATGCATTTGACCATCAAGGTGGAAAGCGTCAGCTGTGCTATGTGTTAAAGTTTACTATTGCAATCAAACCCATAGATATCATCTTTTATTTTGTTGAAACCTCATTCAAAAGAAAAGGAAATAAATATAAATGCCTTACTTGAAATTCAAAGGGCTGGGGAAAAAAAAAAAAAAAAAGAAAAAAAAAAAAAGGAAAGAAAACAGAGATGGTCTCAGACCTTGCAGATCCAGATCAGCCAGGAAGGCTGGAATCAGGTATATTTAAAATTCTTCAGATATGTCTTAACATCTTCAAAATGCTGCAACTTTGAAGGAAGAGAAGCATTGACTTTTTAAACTGATTTTCCTGTAATACATAACACTGTAAATAAACAAATTTTACTATCAGGCTGTCTCCACTCCTCCCTAAGGCGTCAAATTGGGCTGGTAACTGGTTACTTGAGGCTGCTTTTGTTCTCCAACTTATAAAGAAACATTTTAGGGCATTCACATCAGTTTCGAAAACAATCTCCTTAATTTTATACAACACTTTCACTGGTGGTGGTGCAAAGCTTCCATGTGTTTTTTCTAGGTTTCTACCTATAAAAACTTAGGCTTTCAAAGGTAATATTGAAGTAACTTGTTTATTCAAAGCTTATACATGCCCATCAAGTCCTTGTTGGATTATTACATTGTTTTCAGTTGGAATGTGATGGCAGAAAACAGGGAAGAGACAATAGAGAAATCAAAATCTCAAATCTCAAGAATGCAAAAATTAAATTTCTTTTAGATTGAAAACACACAGTAGCTCTCAGCTATTCCTAGAAACATGTCTATTTTCCAGTGCATTACTCTTAGACACAGTTCTACTGCCTGCAGAAGCAGGACCTGTCCCTGTGTGCTCCAACTAACCTCAGCACACCTCACTGACAGCAGGCTGGGCTGTCCTCAGGCCAGGGTAGACACACACAGGTCCTCTGCCCATTTCCAGCCACAGAGGACATCGTTTTCTCTGGCTTTATGCAGCCTTGACATGCCATAGCTGTAGCCCTTGGATGGGCCACTGCACTGGATGGATGGGACCCCCACACACTACATCTTTGCTGTTCTGGCTCAGAAGTGTCAAGGAAACTGAACAGTTTGAAAACTGAGCTCTATCTATTTGCACTGAAAGGAAGAAAATAGATATCTGGATTCATAGCACTTTAAGAAGCATGAAGTGGGAAAGGTAAAGGAAACCTGCCAAGGTCAGCTACCTACCTTCCAACAGTTAACTTTAGGATAACTCAATTACACATCTGTTGCAGAAGCCAAACAGACTTTAGACCTTCAGGAGGTTTAAGCTCAAACATGCTTAATTGACCCAGAAGTGCAGGAAGTGGTATGTCCAAGGTCAGAAAACGTAATCTCTGTCCCAGATGTGGTCTCCAAACACTTCTACTGCCTACAGACAGAAAGACCATTAGTAAAGTCCAAAGTTTTCGCTTTAGGCAGTTCACAGGTTAGCAAGCTGTGCAACACATGGAGCTTCTCAAAAGCTAAAGGGTTTCATACAAAGGGATAGAGAGTAGCAGTGTGACACCCCTTTCTGCTCTCCCATACCCATCATTAAAACAGTCTCTTGGTGTTCAGACTTTCTCAATAAAACAGTTAAAACCAATAAGCATAGGTGCATACAACACTATAGCAGTTTCTAATAAGTAAGGAACACTGGTTTTTTCCTTTATCCTCTGAAGTGCTCAAAACTCACCTTCCAAGCTTTACAGTTATAGGTTATGCAGAGATGTGACAATAAGAGACACAGAAATAAGACTGATGAACTCCATATTATCCAGAAAAGATACTTGGATGAAAAGCATTCCTAACTTTTTACAGTTAGAGGAGACACCAAGAGAGCCTTTTGCCAACAGATATGAAGGGTGAGGAAATGTAGCAAAACAAGTGTTTCTACACATCTACTTCACAGCGCTGACAAAGCTTAAATGCTTAGCAGCCGAGACCAATGAATTCATCAGAAACATCAGATACAAAAAAAAAACCCCAAAACAAACAAAAAGAACCACTACTGTCATAGTTTGAAAACCAAAAAGAAAAACCTAACAGCAACAACAACAAAAAAATCCACCTTAACCAGAGGGAGACATCCCATCTCATCCTCTTCCTATTTCAAACCTTCTCTTTGGGCAGCAAACTGCTTGGAGATGCAGATGAGCAGCCTAAATAAGCCAACACCCATCCAAAAGGATGCCTCGAGGGTGAGAATTCTCAGCGGCCGTTTCTGTGGCTTTGCAGAATTCAGTGCACAGGAACAGTCGCAGCTGTTCATCTCAATTCTTGGGTCGACCTCACATCAAGCAGCTTGATAGCCCAGGTTGCATCATCATGTTTGGCCAGGTGGTGGAGAATAAAACCACAGAATATAGGCATTTATATGGGAATTACTGTAAGGCTCACTTTGAAACTTAGGAGCGGGAGCAACACAGAACAAGGCATCCCTTTACATTCACCAGTGTGAGCTCTGGATCACAATAAGAAGCAACAGGGCAGTTGAAGCCTTACCACACACCTACAGCCAGAACCCTGGGGTTACTACTCGGATAGTAAAAGCCCTAAATGTAGGACCTGGCATATCCAGGCACCAGGATAGTGATAGGATCAGCTTATTCAGGCTGGTATCTTAAAGCCTGTTTTGTTTAGTGACACTGCTGGCTGGGGCTGTCTGAGCATAGTCCCACACTAGTGGGACCAGAGCATGCCGAAAACTCCTTGACATTATGCAAAACTAGTTTTATCAGACTTCAAGCATAGCTCACAGGGGTTACAGTTTCATCTCCCAAAAGCTACAGCTGCTTCAGCTGAGTGCTTTGAGAGCCTAGAATAAAACAACAGTTGTAAGGACACTGAAGAGTAGCAGGAGGATGCAGGGTAGCTAAGTCACTAGAGCCAGCCCTCAAAGAAACAAGCAGAAGCCAGTGGATGCAAAATCAGGGTTTCAGCCCCTCACATTAAGAATTGGAGGGAGTAGACCAGTAGATCTGACCTTTGGAAAGGGCAGGGTTGAAGAGGTATTTTCTTTTAAACCACCCCAGGAGGAAAGCACCAAGTGTGTCTTGATGTGAACAAACAAACTTCAGCTCACGCCAACCCTAGTCAGGACTACTTAAGATAAAGGAATAAGCATGAAATGGTAAAGCAATTGCAACAGCAGCTCCTTGCTGTTCTCTGTACTAGTGCTACCCTGTGTGACCTTCTCAAGCAGGAACAGCATCAGCTACATTTCAGTTATGAAACAAACCCTGTCAGGCCTTGGGTTTCTGTTATGAAGGTACATTTTGCGCAGGGGAGGGTTCCCTCAACTCCAACCCATACAGCAATCTGAGGCTAGTTCTATAAGTTAAGGAGGTAGAAACCCAAAGACTGGAAACCTGCCACGTTCTCACAAATTCATTAAGGTGCATTAGCACTAGTGCTGGTTTTGCAAGAACACACTCTTGTGAAGAGCAACTATAATCTGGGGAACTCTGTCACAGCAGAGGACAATATTAGATAGCATAGTTATCTGCTGCTTACTTTCCAGACACCTGTGATGCTGTTTTGTCTAATCCTAGCATATTGTTCACTGTATTCTGAACTCTCCTCAGAGGCAAAAGTCACTGGCTACAAAAATAATTTGTTCTGCTTCACGTGCCATTTTCTGCTCAGTTCTCTGAATTTCTTGCCCTCTGCAGTCTCCAGCTTGCCATCAGGCATCGGGCCAACAGACCCCTCTCTGTTTGCAGCTCTGCAAGCCAGAATTGAGCAGCAGAGGTGTCAGGCCAGCAGCTCCCACACTTATGTGCCCACAGGAGAGGTTATACCTAACACAGCCCATGTTAGGGGTACACAGGACTCTGGAGTACCTTTCCAGACACTCTCAGTGCATCAATTTGAAGGAAAGAGTGAGATTGTTATCCGATGCAAACAACTTTTTACTTTGAATCAATTGTTACGCACTTTTACACTTGATAAAGGTGTTAGCAGAACAGTAAAAGTAAGCCAATATTTCCATCAATTTGAAGGCTATATCATTATCTGGAGTTAATTTTTTAAATTTCTTTTATTTATAATGGAGACAATCTTGCAATTTTTCAGAAATCTTGTTATCCATACAGGAATCACAACTGGACCACTTGGCACTATATATCCTTTTCAGGCAAAACAAAGGCTCAACATAATGCTTTTTCCTTCTCTTTTTTCTTTTCATTTAAAATAGACCAACATCCTTCACAGAACCATCTTCTCTGTGCTGCATACAAAATGCTCAAACGTCATCAGCAATAATGAATTCAGAGGTTTTCTAATCAGAAGGAACAATGAATACGTTTTCTTCTGCCTTCTTCACTGAGTGTTCATACTGCAGGGAAGAACAAAAAGAGAGTAAGAGAAAGCATCACAAAAATTTATACAAACATTGCAAATGTTCAAGATAAGAAATTGCAAAGATCCCGGAAGCATGTTTAGACTCAACTATTAATTCTCAAGCAATCCCTGGAACAAATGCTGCAGTATGAGCAGCTCCCATGGCACAAGTGCTCCTTTCTCAGCCCTGCTGTTCTTTAAGTGTCCTTATTCAGGAACACCTGAGTCCCTCAGCAACTCAATGCTCATAATGGAAACTTTTCCCTTTGGAAAGGCTCGGGATTCCAACTTTTACTGCTAAAAATACACAAGCCCTTAGTATTCATCATCTTTTCTAAAATCCCAGGCCCAGTCCACTCTGGTGACCACAAGTATAGTTGTTCCTTCAACACAGTGAGCTTTCTCAGCCCTGTCAAGTGCAGGCACATGGCATCCCACACACAGCAGTAATCCATCAGCCTTATTGCAGAAATGCTCAACTCTCAAAGCCATCAGATCTGCACATAGACCTGAAACAGCAGCAGTAGCAAAAATACACATCCCTTTGATGGGGTGAACCAGATGGAAACTAAGCGTTGCATCCAAGTTAGCCAAGTATTAGTCCTAATTTACAAATTAAAACTAGGGCATAAAATAGACTCCGGAGAGCTTAGGAATTTCAAGAGAATATTTAACCAGGATGTAAGTTAAATAAAAAAAGATTGTTTTATAAAAATCAAACTTGAATGCATCAAGGCTAGAAGTTACCAGGCCCAAAGATCAGATGAGAGAAAGCATGCAAGGTGTTGTTAGACTGCAGAGCCCTTAGCCACAGGCTGTCATGGATGCACAACTCCAAGGGCAAATGCACTGAGGGTCACAAACCACACAGAAACTGCCCCAGACTGTGAACCCAGGAGAAACATCACTGCCTGATGGCCCTTGTCTTCATTTTCTCCCCTAGGCAAATACTGTTTGACCTCTTGCCCTTATCAAGTATTTCCTTCTCAATGTTTTCCATGCATCAGAACCAGAAGTCCCATGAAGAACCAACCCCACGAACCAGCCAACCAAAGGCTTCCCCCCACCCAGGACTTCAATTTCATTTTCTCACTTCTAACACCAGTCAGGCCAGAGCTCAGACTCTATCCATAGGGAGATGCTTTTGTATCACACATACCGTTGTATTCTGCGCACTGTCAGCAAAACTTCTGGCTGTTTCACCCAGGGCTGAGTCAACAGATTCCATTCTGAAAGAAAAGTGATCTTAACTAGTTTTTCATGAAGCACTTACTGGTGAAGCTAGAACGACTGTATTTGCCACCGAAAATAAACCTGAGAATGACAGGTTTTTGCTCAGCATTTATGCCAACAGTGTCTTTTATACAGGAAATTATCACCTCTTTTCACCTCCTCTGACCGTAGACACAGTCATGTTGAGAGGGTGCATTGTGTGCTCTACCAGATCCCAGTACATCTCTCCTGAGCAACGGTCCTCTCCCACACAACTTCCCATACAGAGCTCCCTCATTACACTCTAATTCCAATTGAAAACCCTCACAAGGCCACAAAAACTCAATCAGTGTACACTAAGTGAAGATGCCATACTAGGTGTAGAATTCTTTCCCATCTATCAGCAAGAGTACCACCAGCCTAACCAGTGCCCTCTGTGACCATGAGAGAGGACTTGTGAGCATGCAGGACAGCTGGCAGAGACATACCTTTGCTTTTGCTGGTTGCAGAACATGTTCAGTTTGAGCAGCTGTGCATTCCAGAAATCCTAAAAAGATCCCCAAAGAAAATTCCCATTACCTGGGAAGGAGCACCTTTTTGGGCTGGCACAAAAGACGCTGAACACACCAGTGCATCCTTCTCCATGGCTGCCAGAATCTGAGTTTCCTTCTCAAGATTGGCAAGCTCTTCAACAACAATCTTCTGGAAGGTCTCAAACTTATTCAGCCTAGTGATAGAGAGCAGAAACAATTTTGACACTTCAATGTGCAGTCACACAAGGCAGACAACAACCCCTTCAGCACCAAGCCTAACTTGAGGCAGAAGAAAATTTCACTGGTGTGCTACATGGGGTAGATTTGTTCTCAGATATGCCACAGAGCATGTGAACAGCTGCACCAAAGTCACAGTGCAGATAAATATGGCTCAATAGCTGTCCCAAATAGCAGCCAGCAACAGAGGACCTAGACAGAGAATACAAAAGAATTCTTAGCACAATACTTGCACTGCATACTCTCCCAGCCTTCAGAGATTTCCTGTGCTGAAGACTTCTTCCAACCCAAACCATTCTATGATTCTATCTTGATACAAACAATCTCTCTGGATTTTCCTGCCATGGATTTGGTATGTAGTGTTGCCACAGGATGCCAGCCATTTCTAAACCTTAAGAAGGGTTGTGGTTGCAACATCCTTATTGACTTTGCCACCATTCCCAGCTGCATTGAGGTGGGAAAAATTTGACACAACCCTGCATCCACTATCCTGTGACCCTGGTTGGATGAAAGTTACTTACTTGGCAACCAAACACTGAAGCATCTCACTGCCATCTACCCATATCTTCCACCACAAAACATCACATTTTTTTTCTTTTGGAACTCAGACTTCTCCATGTACCTTAATGACACCAAATTCTACTCATAGAGGTCCCATTGATACCAGGGATTTTTAACTTGAAAGACTATTTCATATTACATTTGATCTAAATCCTAATAAGTGAATGTGTAAAAGGTACAGAGGCCTTATAGAGTTACAAGTACGGTATAAGATGTAAGTATCTCACTTATAGCAAATCCAAAAATATTAGAATTTTTTTTTTAATCTAACTCCTGTCTAAGAAATTCAGGATCTGAGAGGTCCCTTCTTTTCTGCACTTCATTAAGCAAGTCACAGCCTGGCTTCTTTCTCAAAAGATTTAGAAATAGAAGCTACTAAGTTGATGACAACCAGAAGACAGACCAAGGACTGCTCCATCACCTGCTTGCAACTCAAGCTTGTTTTGCATGAATTAACCCATCCTCTTCTCCTACAGGAATATTAGGATCAATCACATGAGTTATATATCTGAAACTCTTCTCACACAAAAGCAAAAGAAAAAAAAGATACACAGAAGCTATTTTACAGTACAAGCCATAAGCACAATAACCAGCTCTCAGGTTGGCCTTCCCTAGTAACCAAAACTGACACAAAACTGGAGCTGTTTTCAGCCAGCACTAGACCACTTACCTGCACTTGTGTATCTGGTTCAGCAGGGTAGACAAGTTCTTCTCTGAAGATCTCAGGGCGTCTTGTGTGTTGATCTCAATCCTTTTGTATCGGGACTAGCCATGGGATGCACAGTTAGGGATAGGCCATGGCACAAGCCAGAACCTAGAGGTCTAGCTTGCAAAACTTTCCCCTGGAAAACAAGTTACTCTGCAGGTTGCCTTTCATCTTAGAAGAAACCATCTTAAACCAAATTTAATCTGCAATAAGATGACACACAGTGCTACAGATATCATATGATCTGATTTAATTCAGGCACAGCAGTGACACCAACAAGCCTTGAGGTAACCCATGTGACTTTCAGGGCAGTGCTGTGTTAGGAAAAACCTAGTTAAAATTTCTGTTTTTGCCTTCCCTGTAACACTTCTCAGAATATACAAGTTCTGTAGACTATTTCTAGGAGTTCCAGACTAACAGACACTGCCACCAAAGCTCTACTCTCAAACACAAACTAAAGATGGGATATTTACATCAACTCTCCCTGAGATAAAGAGGTAATTACACATAACATGATCAATTGCTACATACGTCGAAAGAGCTCACATTACCCAGAACAATTTCTTCAGTTGGCCAATAAAACTTTCAAAGGCAAAAATCACTCCTGAATCACTCAAGTCTTCACGAAGCATCTTGGAGAAGAACACATCGTCTGTGCTAGCATCCATTTCCTGACCTAGGAGGAAGCACATGCACAGTTAGCATCATGCTGGAAGACTTCCTGGAATATAAACCTTCTTGCTACTGATGGGATTACCATCCATGTGAGCAACAACTTCTGTTATGGAGCTGGAATTTGGGGCTGCTTCTTCTAGAGCTCACAAGCAGGAGGGAAACTGGCTCAAAAATGCCCAGAGAGCAGCAGAGAAGGAAAGGCACAATAGAGCAACACAAAGAGATATTTACTGATGCCAAGGCAAATGCACAGAATAAAGGCAAAAAATAGTGAGGCCACCACTGCTTTCTGTCTTCTGCTTATGCATTACAGGGAAAGCCTGATCCTCTTAGTGCTCAGTTAGCAATATTTTGCAGTTACTTTTCCCATTACCCGCATGGTTTTTCTTCAGCTCCTGTGTTGGATGGGTTTTTAAATAGCTCTGGAAAAATCACTATTCAGATAGACTAGAAAATGTGGATGTCATGGAGCAGCTGACTAAGTGGAACCTAAATTTCTTTATTCGCACTTCTACATACACAGTATCCACTGTCATTGGCAGCGGTGCAATGCCTCCTGCTAATTTGACTTTTGGATTTTAAAGAATTTGGCCTCTCTACAAATACAACTCTTCAAGCTTCCATGTGACTATGATTTCTACCACAACAGAAGAAAAGCTGATAGTATTTAAGCACTAGATTTTACCTTTCTGCATCTCCACTTCCTCTTCTACTGAAACAGACATTTTCTTTGGTGCATGATTAATCTCAGAGGGCAAGTGATTTTCCTCCAAACTAGAAAATTTAGGCTTTTTTATGATAGTGCCACTCAATGTATCTAGAAAGAGAACAGACCGTATTTCAGAAGAAATCTGTTCTTTTACATGAGGTACATGACAGTGCCTGCTCAAGGAGAAACCACCACTGGAATCATCAATGCTTCAGAAAAGGAGGCAGCCTCATTTTATGGTCTGGCACCACACAGGACATGAAAAGACTTCACCTGCAAGCATCTTCCCTTGCAAAAGCAGGTAACTAGCCTGCCTAATATTATATAGGTATTTGGAAAGCTTCCATGTCTCCATCTTAAGGATAACTTCATTTCTTGGCCTTCTACTCTAACCATTGAAAACCTCTGGTGTCCAGTTTTTTCCCATTCCGTTTTCCAACCCAAGTTCTCAAACTGCTTATAAAAAAAAAGTTTTGAAAATAAAATTGAATCAATCCAAACAATTCAAACCAAAACTGCAGCCTCTACTTTAAGGCAAATTTGCTAAAAACCAAAGAAATAAACTAGAGCCCCATCCTTTTATCTCATTGTGTGCTTTTTCAGCTCAGCACATTGTCTGTTTGGCAAATCATCTCCCTGGAGTCTCCATAGGGCAGAATAGAAGGTGGTGGGGCCCAGAACAAGGGGGACAGTCAGACCAAGAAAAGCACCCTGGAGTAGATTTCAGGTTCACAGAGTCAGAGACCACATCTGAAATTTCTGAGTACAACCCTGCTTGGGCCTTTGCATGGCAACAACTCCTCTCCAACTGTAAGGCTATACAGCAAACAGTGACAAAAATGAAGTCTTCAGCATCTGTCTTCCCTCAAAATTAAGATGATGTGTTATTGCAGTAAAGGTGTATTCAGAAAATGCTGGACAGGTAAAACATATACTGGGAACACAAACAGAGCCAGCTCATGAAAAAAGAGGATGATTTTGTCCAAGACCAAAACTTCAGTGACTCACTTCATAGTCACAACAGTAATTCAGACTCTTAGAACTACATCAGCACTGAGAATTACTAGGATGAAAACAACACCATTGCTGTTTGACTTGAAGTTCAGTTATTTTCAACAACAAAGAGACTGTGCTGCACTTTCAAGTTAGTTTATGAAAGTCCAGTTTCATTTTAAAAAAGGATCCTGCAGTACCACTTACCTATTAAAAGAGCTACAGCAGTAATAAGCACTATTCAAGTTCCCATTTAACAAATGCTTATAGCAATGGTTTTCATCCATGTTCTTAGGCATAAAGAATATCAACAACTTGAAGGGATGCTTGTTTGTTTAAACTGAAGTGGCAGTCTACTTTTGAAACATTAAAAATTGTCTTGTGGGTCTCCTAGGTCTTCAGCTTATAAATTCCCACCTACACTACAAGTCCCCTTATAATCAAGGGCAAATTTTAAGTGTTAGCAATGTGTTCAGGAATGTAAGTAAAAGCATCTTACCACAGTCTGCCATGATAGATACAAAACAGAGGAACAGAATTTAGCAAAAAAAAAAAAAAACCCAACAAAAGCAACAAAAAAACCCACCACACAGCAACTCAAAAAAGTTAGTGTCAATTTGTCTTTGAAAGAAAATAACAGCTTTGGCACCACCTCTTTCTGCTTTTAACCAACTCTTCCGTGTTATCAAGAGTACCAAACCTGAGTCCTTCCGCTTGGCACTGTCTTCCTCCCTCAATAATTTGTCCGGTGCACCATGAAACTTCTAAGGAGAGAAAGAAAAGAAAATAAGAAGGTACCCACACTGCAGACAAGCTGCCAGGGATGTGTCTTGTTACGGGAAGCAAAGGGACACAATACACTGGCTTCAGAGAGAGGTAGCAGGAGACTGGAAGGAGGCTAAGCACTGCATTCTGCACCTGTGTGGGCTT
Source organism: Cinclus cinclus (assembly GCF_963662255.1). Taxonomy (NCBI): domain Eukaryota; kingdom Metazoa; phylum Chordata; class Aves; order Passeriformes; family Cinclidae; genus Cinclus; species Cinclus cinclus. The sequence goes on from NC_085046.1 coordinate 65,578,019, forward strand.
CTCCACATCACTGGAAGGGCTCCTGGCAGACACACTAACTAGCAGTGGACTCCCTCCAATCTCCTCTGAGAGCGTTTCATCTGTGTGAGAGATTAATAAATGACACAGGCAACAGGGCTTGAATCCCGTATTGACTGTAAATCTCAATTTAATGACAAAATAAAACCCAAGCCCACTACCCTCTTATCACACAGGGAAGAGGTGGTGGCTCAGACTCAGTCCAAAGGCTGTTTTCTTGGTGGTTGTCAGTTAAGTTCATTCATTCACGTCTCAATAGCACCATCTTAACTTCTCCTCATACAAGAAACAGTATCTACCCCTCATAGCCATTACAAAGATATATTACAAGGTGAATATTTATGGAAAAATGTGAAGGAAAAGTAGCAAAATCAAAAACAAAAATCCACCACCAAAAAAACTCATCCAAAAACTACAGACCCACACGTCTCAAAACTCTTCCAATGCACTGAAGAAGATGAAAATAAAAGTACCAGCAAGATCCACTGTGGGTAAATCATCTCCCTTGAAGCTAAACGCACTTTTTTTCTTTAGCATCTCCTTTTGAGCTCTTCGCCTTGATTCTCCCTCCTAAAACAAAACAAAGTCTAAGCATTATTTAAACATTACTAGTAGGGGTTGGGGTGGTGTTTTGGATGGTTGGTTTGTTTCCAAAATACACTAAGAGTAGATATGTACTTAAAATATGTCTAACATACTGATGGCTCTGTCCAGCACTGAAGGAGACCTGTGCCCTGAATTTCAATGCATGCAAGAGTTCTCCCTTCAGGCATTGGAGATGTACATTTGATGATGTTTCCCACAAGCAGAACAGAAGCATTGTAGTCAAGAAAGAAAAGTTTCCCAGGGGAAAGTAAAAGCATTTAGTGTGACTACTAGTTCCAGAGGTTTTTTTCCCCCAGACTTTCTGTATTCCAAATATGTATATACAAATATATACATACACACATATGTATTTGATATCCAGCATTTAACAATTTTTCCTAAGAAGTTTACCATGTTTTCCCAAGACCTCCCCTATTGGACCAAAAGAATCTCAACAGCACTTAGCAGACAAATCTCTCCATCACAATAATTGAGAATTAAAATAACACCAGTTTATTTAATTCTCACTCATTAGTACACATTTTACATCCATAATGTTTTTTAATCTGAGGCACTAAAGCATAAAACATTCTTACCTTCTTTGACTCGTAGTCACTACCACTACTTGCAGAAGATACTGGAAGCACTGCAAGAAGAAAAGCTTCCCTGGTCACTGGTAATATAAACTGTGTACTGTATTTAGTTAACTGAGTTAGCCACAATGACACACAACCTCTTTAATTTTGGTTTTCTAGATATTTAAAAGATAAAACTTCAGAACACTTCCATTAAGTTTCAAAAAAACACCTCTAACAAAGACACATGCAACAGTGCAAACATACACAACTCACTGCATCCAGCCAAAAAATAATTTAAAACCCAAAAGACAGGCTCAGCATCTTGTCTGACAGTCCCCAAGTCCCACGCAAGACATGTGGGCTCACACTGGAGTGAGAACAACTGCCCTGGAAACCCAGTATAAAGAATAATTTGAAGTTCAACTTTCTTTTGCTTTTTAATATGCACAGAATCCAACAGCTCCCTGAGCAAACATAATTTCTCCATGAATAGGAAACATTCCATCTCGTTCAGGACAATTTGGTTTCCATTTGGTGGTGACAGCAGCAGACAGCCCTGGAGCATGGCTGCAGGGGAAGTCTGCTGTTGGTCAGGTCTCCTACTCAGGAGGGCCAGGATTTGGCCAAACCCTCCTTTCACAAACCATCATAAGCTTTTCTTTTTTCATTATTTGCTTTTCTGCAGAACAGTACATCGTGCATAGCTAAGTGTTAGTAGGGGACTAGGCTCACCTTTTAATTTACTTCTCACCCTGGGTCTTTTTCGGCTATAGTCAACATATTTTGGCACCGACTGTATCTGAGAGTCAAGGATCCAGCTTTTCTCACTCTGAGCAGGGCTTGTATTCTCATTGTTGCTTTCAGAGAAAAGATGTTTCCTGTAACTGGACTAAAGACACAGTTAAGTCCTGTTCACTCAGAAGCCCCTCAGCCATCCCATTTCAGTGGCTACCAAGTTATCCCATTTCTTCCTGTCCATAGTGCAACATGAAAAGCTGTGAAATCTGCCAAAACAGCTGCAGCCAGCTGTTGAAACAGCTGCATCAAAACACTACGAGGCAGATGCTTGCCTTTTGCCAGCATGGGGTTTTTACAGTATCCTCCTTGTCTTTCCCCTCTCCTGTGCCTAAAATAAGAGCACTCTTGCAAGGAGGAAAGCCTCAGTATGTCTGAGCTGCATCCAGCAGCACCTCAGGGGGGAACAGGTAACACAGACAATTCACTAGCTGGTCTGGCAGTGATGGTGAATCCTGAGCACTGCTTTCAAAATGACAGGCAGAGCATTTAGAGGCTACCAGAATCACATTCCTCCATCTCTGCACTGGGTAGGCCTTAAACTCCAGCTTCTTTATGGGTACAACGGATTCGTACAGGTAGAAATACATAGCATTCAAAGAGGCAATAATTAAAGGCTCTAGGGATGCAAAAGCATAGACAACCTACCTGCCTTCTCTCAAGACTGTTTAATGCCTTGTTCTTGCTTCTCGTTTCATAAGTCCTGCCAAGTAACACAAAGACACAAATTAGAGTAGCAAAGACAGCAATGACACACCACAACACTGCAGAATGGGCACAAATAGAAGTGGCAGGAAGCCCCTTAAGAGTTCAGCAGAAGAATCAAACTGTAGAACAGCACACAACAGCCAAATTTTTCTTTGCCTGGATTTCCAAAGTAGCAATTCAGGGATATCTAGAAAGCAGCACTTTTTAAAATAAAAATTAATCTGCATACATAGAGGTGGCAAGTCCCTGGAAGCCTGCTATGACTGGAAGGCAGCCAAAGCAAGGCAGGGAGTTCAAGTATTTCTCAAAAATTACATCAGTAATGTTGGTGTATGGTCAGGAAAGGATGATGTTTAAGAGTTAGAATCTTACTGTCAAAGCTGACAAGAGTCACTATTCTCTCCAGCAACCTTTATATTCTCAGGTACCTGTTTATATATTAGCATCAATAACATCCACAGAAAGTGTGGTAGCTAAGCAAGGAACTGCTGTGTTCGGAAAAATCACACAGCCTTTTCGTCCTAACTTACAAGATCTTAACCAAAGCTGTGAACTCTTATGCACATAGCAAAAGGTTCATAAGCACTGAATGTATAATCCTGTACCTCTGACTTGGCAAAGAAATTTTCTGGGCAAGAATTTTTCCTTTGGCTTCAGCAACCTGAAAGCAGAGAGTTGTATTAGAGTACAGTTGCCCCATTAAAACCTCTACATATTGAAAATATATCAGAATTCAGAAGGGAAACAGATTACAAGTCCCGCTCGGAAATTCCACTTTTTTAATGGAATGGGATTGGTTGATTGAAACAGTGCCATCAATTATAGCAGACCAATATTTGAGCCTTAAGCAGAGTTCCTTTCTCTTTTCCTTGGTTTATGAATGACGTTCATTTTAAGCCCCAGCTCCACAAGGCATATCATTGGACTCAATAGCAGCTCTGGCAGCAGCACCGCAAGCACCGTGCAGGGCCCCTGGACAGCCTTGGAAGAGGCCGCTGGGGAAGGGTGCCATGGAGCAGGGATTTATGCTGACACCCAGTGGCAATAGAAAGGATCGGGCCATGTCCTTTGCGGTTTTTTTTTTTTTGTTTGTTTGTTTTTTTTTTTTTTTTGAGAGTCTGCAAATATAAGTCAAGCAGAATTTCCAACAAAAGTTTTGTGCAAAACAGATGCTCAGCAATCTGCTTTTGATATTCAGTGAATCACAGAGGTTGGCTCTGAATCAGAAACATCCCATGGCTTCACTGAATCAACAGCTCAAATGCCTGTTGGTGTTATCATGCATCACCTACTACAAAATTCATGTAGTTTTCTTACCACTCAAAAAAAAAAAAAATTCCATTTTCACCATACAGAGAAAGCAAAACCAAAATATTTCAGATTAACATTGTCCACGTTGCTATAACATCCTCACAGCATTTCTGCAGCAAATTATGTCCCCCCCTTCAAGTTAATATGCCATTAGGTGCCGAGCTTCTGTCTCAACTTTACCTTTTCATGACTTGAGGAGTCTGAGTTTTCAAAGTCATAGAGTTCCTTTCTGCAAGACAATGTAAATATGGCAATGACAAAAAAAAATGAAGAACCACCTTATAGAATTTCATTAAGAATAGGGGGGGGTGTTAACACTGTTTTCTTTGAGAGCCCCCTCTCCTCAGAAAACTTATATGCCTAAAAGCGGCTGTTTTCTAAGCTTCTAAAAATACTTAGTCCTTTTCTACTTAGTCTTATTGCTCTCTGTCTTCATTCTCACTCTTATAATAGTAACTCTTTTAAGAAACATTCAAAACACAGAAATTAACCCATCCCTGATTTATAAATAAGAACATATATATAAAGAAGACTTTTAGTTCTCACATTGCCCATAATAGTACATGGCAGGAAGAAGTAATGAGTGGAAATATAATGTCAGAAGCATTTTAAAAATTCTATTTTATTCCCTTTTGAAAATTCTAGCACTTAATATTTGTTCTCTAATCTCTTCTCTCTGTACATCCAGATCTTGTTTTCACGTCTTCCAACATTTCAACTTAACTGTACCTTTATGGCTTTCTCCCAATCGTAACTATTTCTGAAAAATCCTACAATTGCTCAACATACAGTACCTCTTTTTACTAGTAAAAGCATAAGAAGACTAAAGAACTGAGTTCCTCGCCAAAGCTTCCCGAAGGAAGTTTTCATTTCCAGATGAAACACTAGAGGGAGCAGAATGACCAAGCTAAGAAGTTCTTCACCCTTTAACTTTTGCACTGCTGCTCCTGTTTTAAAACTGCTATTTGCTGCATCTAATAGTCTTACACCACGCAAAACAAATGAAGCCCCGCATCAAGACTTATTTTTACCTACAGTCAGTAAAAAAAAAAAAAAAAAATTAAAAAAATATCTAAGCACTTGGGGTTTGGGGAGGTTTTTTGAGCTAAGAGTAGGCTGAAGCAGGACCCCCATGGAGGGAAGCAGAGATCCCCACACATGGGTCATTTGCCATCCTGCTCAGCAGCAGGCATTAACTTGACCACAACACTTGGCAGAGCACAGGAGGAGGGCTCAACAAGGCAGACTTCCAGTGCCACAGGCTGCATAGGGCCCCCAAACACCCAAGTGCTTGTTCCTGCAGTGCCCCCAGCTTTAAATGCAAACAGAAGAATGGGTGGGTGCGAGGGAAGAGAATAAATCGAGAAAGAGGCCATCCTGAAACCCTAGGACACACGATGCCAAGGAACTGGGACAATACTGGAGAAAACTTCCATATTTTTGAAAGAAGTTGGCGCTCAGAACTCAACTCCCTGGAGGATTTATGGTTGGGCAAGAAAAAAGCCAGCATGCCATGACATAGTATTCACGGGTAGAGGCACTTTTGGCGGACTAGCTTCTGAGATTTTTGTCATTTTGGGGACCCAAAGGGTCCTACAGAGACAAGTTATGACCCTTCATTGCCTCATACTTATTATACTGCCTGTTCTAGGTACATACAGGCCATCCCCCACGGGGAGCCCCCTTCCTCCCTGAGTGATAGGAAAGGTCCAAAATGACCTGGTACAACTGCTCCTACATGGGCACAGGGGCTGGTCTGCCATACCTTTCTTCAGCCCTCTTCTTGGCTGTTTTCCTGTTTCTCTTTTTGCTGGCAACATCCTTTGGAAAAGAAGAGTTGCAGGATTTAAAACAACAATACCCAAAGTCATTTGCTGATTCTAGAGCCTGCCACAAGCAGAGAAAAGGTGTGCCAGGAAACTTCCTTCCTCCCTCTACAACAACTTTGCAGGTGCAACCGTTGGCTGTGGTACTTTCCTACCACAAAGCATGGGACTCACAGAGCTGAAATTGGGGGGCAAAGTGGGTGTGGTGGTGGGGGGGGATAGAAAGTTGTTCAAAAACTCTGAATTCACTGTACAGTGGACATCTGCTACAAAACAACTGAATGAGCAGTAAAAAAATATTTAAAAACAAAAAAACCTGGAAAACTAGCACCTGGAAACAAACCCAAGAGCAAGTCTAAAATGTGATTTATTATCTAAGTATCTAAACTTAAAAATATTGCATTGGGAATTTAAATTTTCTCACATAGTGCACTGACTTATTTTTTTAATACATGGACATAACAATAGAACTTCCTAAGTGCAACTACAGGTTACTTTCAGTTACTTGCTAATTTACCCAGGTTGCAAGGTCCTACATGAGAGTCATTGAGCCCAGATACAAAACTGAATAAACACATCTATAGACTTCCAAGGCTTGCTTCTATTCAGGAAGCAAACATTCCCTCTTGAGGTGAGTGTGCAAGTCTTGTGACATGCAACTATGTCCCACACACCACTGTACCTCTGGACACAAGCACAATACATCACTTTTGGGTTGTATACAAGCTGAATAAACTCCAATGACCTTGAATCACTTGGCTGGGCCTCTCTAGAATGGGGCTGGCAGCTGTTGCCTCCACAGCTCACTCGTGGTGCAAAGTGGCACAGCACATCAGGTGTGACATTCTGTGGGCTCAGGACACTGCCCAATGGCACGAGTGGGACAACCCATCCCAGCCTTCTTCTGCAATTCCACCAGAATGACTCTTCCCCATGCTATATCTCTTCACTTGGGGGACCCCCAAGGAACACATACTTTTGGCAGCAGCTCATCCATAGGGGCTTCTTCTAGGGGCTTCTCTCTGTGGACAATAGGACACGTGAGGGAACTGTTCATCTAAAGACCAAAATGTTTATGAAGTACTAAAGGGGGGAAAATAGGGAAAAAAACCAGAACTTGCACCAATTAGCACCAAAGCAGTGGTTTTTATGTGTAGGGAAGAAAGCTAATCAATAGTTCTACAGAAGTCCAGAACCTTAACTACAAGAAATTCTGTCCTGCAAAGGTCTGGGGAAAAAAAAGATGAATGCAAGCCAAGGTAAATTCAAATTCACATCATTTTTTACCAAGTTTGGTGCCCATTATGAGCAATCTCACATTTGGCAAGCTCAGGTTTCACAGCTGAAGTTGAACTCTCTTGTAAATCAGCCCAGTGAGCCCAGCTCAGTGGGTTTACCTTGCATTTGGACTAAATCCACCATGAGAAAAAAAGTCACACCAAAGCAGACTCCAATCTAGTAACCAAACATCACTGTTCAACAAGTCCAAAGTGCCGTAACTCCGGGCAAACAGCCTTGATATCCAGGTGGCAAAGCCATCTTCTATTTAATAATTGATGGAATAACCTCAAAATTGCATGCATTAAAACCCCAGCAGAAAAACAAATACCCAAACACACACACACAAAAAAAAAAAAAAAAAAAAAAAAAAACAAACAAAAAAGACCTCACTTTGCAACTTTCTGTCTGCAAGACACTCACCTAGGCTTAGCTTTCATCACTGGAGATGGAGTTTTGGAGTTTTTTTCTGGAGAAGGCAAGGAAACTATAGTTTTATGCTCTGGAGCTACTGTGAAACTTTATCTACTTTTGCTGGAAGACCCACAAAAGCAGAGCCTTCAGCATGTCACCTGGGTGACATTTAATTGGGTCAGACTTAAGGTACTGAAGGGAACCATGCCTGACCTTGGTTAGCACCTTCCAGGTCAGTCTGCTGGCTCACTGTAACCATGGCAATACCAGAGTTGACCATTTTCTGCTTGGAGACATGAAACCATGAAAAAAATACACATATGATCAATAGAAAAGTGGGGGATTTTAGAAACAGATTTTTTAGTGGTAGCCTGTGGCAAAAGCTGCATGGCAAGTTCATCATTGTCGGTCCACATGTAAAGACCTTTTAAACAGTGTGCAAGTGACAATATGGATTTGTCACTAAGAGCATCCCACTGTCCTCTTGCAAGAGGAAGTAATTTATTTTTCTTCTTTTTCAAGCAATTTTGCCAAAATGGCACCTCTGGACACAAGTATGTGAGCTAAATAGATACAAAGCAGTTTTCTTTGAAATAAGGTTTTAGTCATACCTGTAAAAAAAATTGAAGAAAAAAAAGGAAAAAAAAACAGACTGGAGGAAGGGAAAAGGGGCACACAAGGACTATTCCATCATACACCAAACACTCACTGCTCCAGTTCCTGTTAACTGCTGTCTGTGCTGAGAGGTTAAGTTGTCTTTTTGGGTCTCCACATTTCCAGAGTTTGAAGGATCTTTCCTCCTCTGTGCATTAGAGGGCACAGGTGTTTCTGCAGAACAGAAACCAGGGTGAGAATGTCATTGCAGTAACTGAACACACTCACCACCCCTTCTTTCCATTCCCATACATGCATACACATATTGAAGCAGTACAACCTTCCAGGCACATCTCAACCTCACACTTCACAAAACAAGCCAAAATATCTTCCAAGTACCCAACAAAGAATTGCAATGCAAAATGAACAACATATAAACTCATCAATACAGAATGAATGCAAGTTTATCATCTTAATGCTTGCTTGTATTGCTACCTTAACTCCTAAGCTCTGGAAGGCATGGAGCAAGCCTTTGAGTCCAACTAAAGCAGGGGCATCTTGCACCATTTGGGTTTCCCTCCACTGAATCTCTATCAGGCACTGAAATATTTGTTTCACTGTAGATGGCTACCTTCTGCCCTTTGTACTCCTTGACTGCTTCAAGCAGCAGTGCTCACCTTGCACGTCTGTGCGCTCCATGGTGGGCACTGACAAAGGAACTCCTAGCTCATCTGCATCTCCAGAAGCTGGAGGAATTCCATTCTAGCTGATTTTAGGCTGTAACTGAAGAAGTTACTGGCCCAGACATTTAGAGCTGGAAGTGGTTCTTTCAAGTATTCACCCAGAGAAATCTGAAATGTGCAGGAACTTAGAGGAAATTGAAAATTTCTTTTTAACATTGTCACATAAAGAATATTAGCTATCCTAAGAGCTCTTCAAACCTCATTTGTTTTCAAGACAGTAGGTGGTAGCAGTAGAAAGAACTGTGATTTCACAGCCTTAGATATGAAAATATCTCTCAAGCAAGTTACACCAGTAAAGGATCCACACAAAAAGTTATCACTCTAAAACCTGAAATACAGGCAGTTTTGGAGCAAGGACAAATCCCAGCCTCCAAAGTTAAAAGATCACCATAAAAAAAGAAAAGAAAAAAAGAAAAAAACACAACAGAATAACAACCACACCAGCTCCCAAAAATCTTGATATCAAAGTCAAGCTGAGGAAGCATTTCCTAACTAAAACCAATTTTGTTTTTTGTTCACGCACATCTCCTGCTTTTTTGCTGCAAGCAGCTTTTCTTTAAGGCTGTGACCTGGTTTGTGGGGACTTACAGAAGTATTTCAGAGCATGAGAAGGAAAGAAAAGAGTTATTTTCTCTTTCTTTGGCAAGTGCTGGGCTTAGACCTTCCTTTAGATCAGACACAGAAATGACACATTTATCTGTATTTCAGGCTCCAAATTACCTCAAAAACCACCAAATTTAGAACACAATAAAACTGACGAACGGTCCTGAAAGAAGATGCCTTGCAGATGTTCACAGCACAGGAAGCACCACCATATGATGATGGAAAACTTAACGTGCCCAGTTCAAAGAAACACAAAGCATTGGCTGTAGGGTGATGAGAATAAGGAAATAAAGGCTCTTCCAGGTGCAGCTAAGAGCCTGTCCTGCCTTAAGGCAAACAAGTGCTTTTGTAGCTGGGGCACACACAGATACCTTGCGCTGCAGCACAAGGTATCTAGAGCAGCAGGTCACCTCCTGCAGAGGATCTGGGCTGCTGCTCACCTTTACCCACAAATAGGGATTGCAGGTCTGCACTTCTGCCCCCCAAGCTGTTCTTGCACCTCCAAGGCATCATCCACTGCACTTGGGGACAGGAGCACATAATTTTCTAGCACATCACCTTGTTCAGAAGAAACAGAAGTTTCCTCCTTGCAGGAAGCTTTAGTAGAGGTTGCCCTACCAGATGCACCCCACTGCACATAGGAGAGCTTGTTAAGGTGTAAGCACTACCCCATCAGAGAACCTGTGCTTTCAGAAGGTCACAAAGCCACCACCTCCTCTGCAGGTACCCACATGGCACAGCCAAATCAGAAACAAGGCATCAGGAAAGCCAGAGGGGAGGAAGGGGGGTCCTGCAAATGGAGAAACACTTCTGCACACCCTGCACGTCAGAAGTCAGCCAGCAGCTGAAATGTGCCTTGCCAGGCCACCTGCCAGCACACTGACCCTGTCTCCATGAGCATTCCCCTGCCCGTGCTACCCCAGCAGCACATTGCCATGGTACCCAGCCCTCCCTCCCTGGGCTAGGAGGGACTCAGCATCTGCCACAAGCAGAGTTACCAAGCTCACAAGGCCAGAACAGTAGAAGACTGATCTTGGGCATTGCTTGGTTTTTTGTTCTGGGTTTTTTTTTTCTTTTTCTTTTATTTTAAGTGAACTTAACTGTAAGCTGTGGACTACAAGTGAAACAATAATTTGAAAACCAATATTAAATTTAACTAAATAACACAATTAAAAAAAAAAATCACCTGCTTCATTCTGCATGACTTCCTTCCCAGTGTGAACAGTCTCATCTTCAGACTCAACTATCTGTTGGTATGAATTAACCTCATATGAAAGTGGTGTTAGAAAGAGTAATCTTCATTTAATAAAGTCAGCTACTTAGTAATATAACTAACAGTTGCAAATTCCCAGCAACAAATCAGTGCATACTAATTGAGTTGGTCATTTGGAAAGGTCTTGGCTCCTTTAAGGGCAAACAACAACCACTATATTATGGTTATTTACTCTCATGTAAGCTTTTCTGCAAACACTACAGACTGTGGATTAATTACAAATCAAAAAGTGACTACACTAACATTTGGGGGGAGGGGGAAAAAAAAAAAAAATCACACACAATTTCTGTTTTTACATTGGCTAATAAAAATGCTTGAAACTTTAGAAGTACTCTATTCTTTGTCTTGAACTCTTATCTACAAAGTCAGTCTAAAATTAGCATTTTTCAGCACACCTCTAGGTTTTTGTGTAGCAAATTGCTCATCCTGTGCAATGCAACACTTAGAGCCATATATAAGAGCATGTTCTTACTTAAAGTTATGCAATTAAATGCTATAGGCTTTATTTTCCTTCTTCAGAAACCCAGGGAATAACACAAGGAATTTAATTAAAAAATAATTCTAACCTGACAGCTTTTAAACCATAAATTCATGTACCTTGAAACTTCCTTCCTAAAACACCTAATTTCTCTTCCAGGTCAAAGCTTAAAAAAATCTATATAGGCTGGTATAAATCCACAGTGAGAAGACAAAGATATAATAAAGAGGCACAGAGAAAATAAAGAAACCACAAAACAAATCCCACAAACCTGAATGGTTTTGTCCAGTGTAAAACAAAGGTAAGAGAAAACCACATATATTAGAACTTACCATCAGTTTTTCATCTCCCAGGACTTTTCTAAGTACACTCAATATTTCAAACTCAGCACTGAAAACCAGTTTGACTTTTGTAGCTTCTATTTTGTTAAGAGTAGTGGGTGTCATCATCAAAATTTTAACAATCTTTTGTCTATCCTTCTCTGTGTAAAAAAACAAACAAACAAAAAACCAAACAATCAATTACATTTGGTTTAGATCAAGACATCCTTCTCTTAACCCAAAAATTTCTGAGTAAGTGGGATTTTTAAAACAATCTTTTACATCTTGCCCTTGCATTTCCAGTTACTCTGTTCTCTCATTTCTTTCCTGTTGAGTCTCTGTAATGCTGTTCCCTAGCACACCTATAAACTGACATCTCAAGCTGTCCTGCTTGGGTAGGGAGGGCAGGTCATGGTGCAGAATGGGTTCACACACAGTCCAACAAGCAAAGCTAGTGCAGGATGACCAAAGGACAACACAGAGAAGAAGGAGAATAGACAGGAAAACCTTGGTGATAGTGAGATTTAAGGTTTATTTCATGTGTCTTATGGACCCCCAGCCAAACAGGATAACGTTGTTGGAAAAATCTTACCCTTCACACTGTAACTGCTGATGCTTTCTTTTGACAGCCTCACAGAGTCCCAAAGAGCTCCCTTTGAAAACCAAAGCCATTGGGTCAGAAAGGCTGAGGGAGTGCCCACCGACTTAGGCTAACCCAAGGCCACCTGGGCTTTGCTATTACCTCATCACAATCCACATAGAAAGTCACACTCTGGCTGCCAGAATTGAAATCAATCCAAAACTCCTCCAGTTTCTCATCTGATGGCTTCTTCACCTGGGGAAGAAGAGTGGCACAATTGTTCCCCCAAAAGCCCCACAACTGCTGTATCACTCCCAATTTCCTTTAATGAGAGAAAACTGGGAAGCGTTACCCTACGTAAACATCTGTACCTATTGCAGAAAGAAGAGTTCAGATCACCCTGTGGGGTGCCAGCCCACTGCTCACCCAACCACACCTACATCAGATGTGGCTCTACTTCAACCAAGGGAGAAGCAACACTCGCATGCTCGTGCCAGGAAAGGAGCTGTGGAAGCTCTGTTTCTCAGCATTTGAATTAATCAGAAGCAGTGGAACCAGCTGCCATCTGCACAGGTTTGATTCAATATGACCATCAGGAGTGGTGCCATGGCTCATTCAATTGGAGGCCAGAGCAGCAAACTGCAGGATCTGCAACTCTTCTCCAGCGGCATCAGGCTAATCTTATTTTCTGGCAGCCTGAAAACAGCTCTGCCAGAGGACTCACTGTTGCCCTGTGCTCCTGTTGCTTTTTAGAACTCTCTTCTGTCATCACCCTGAAGAGGAGCGTTGCCTCTATCACTTGACTGATACAACAGCGAAGTCAGCAGCAGTGAGTTGGGAGCTAAGTGACAAACAAGCAAACTTCCCAGCTAGAACAGAAGGTTACACTCTATGCTCCAAGAAACTAAGCTCTTCAATGAAAAAGAGACAGGGAAAAAAAAAAAAAAAAAAAAAAAACATTTACTACAAAATGCAACATTTCAGCAGCCATAACATTGTAGGGAATGTGAGAGCTTTAAAGGCTATTACCTCATTCATGTCAGCAAAAGCAGATACGCAAGGAAATGAGAAGACACTGGAAGAGAAGCAGATAGGATACACATGATACATTCAACATTAGAGTTGGACTTCAATTACTTTATTTTTAATAAGATTAGTAACCAATCATTGTTCAAAAAATAATTTAAAATTTTCTAAATTTAAATTAAGCTTGGATAAGCTAGACTACAGTATTTTAGCAGTGATACATTATCTTCATTGATTTTACTTTCAAAAGAATCACCATAAAAATGCATAAAATTTCCTTCTTAAAAACAACTTGATTTTTCACAAGCAATGTAGAATTTTTTAATATAAGACAATCCATTTTACAATTCTATTTATTCCCCTCTGCAGTAATGATGTAATGATGTCACCAATTTATTCTACTTGTTCCCAGCTTACCTTCTTTTATCTCCAAGCCTTTCATTTAGTAGGTTAAGAAACTTTCTGCAGTCCTTCAAGACAAATTACACATTATTTTAAAAAAATCAGGCTACTTTTCATTTGCAAATAGTTCTTCTACTGTGTAGAATAACTATTTGCTTTGTAGCCTCTACTGTGCAGTTAAAATCTTTAAACTAGTCAGTGGGACACCAAACATCACTGGGAAGAAACACTCAATTTACTACAAAAGGTCTGACTCAACTTAAAACCAGTAAGAATTTAAATATGAACTCTGCAAATTAACTTGTTTATGCATTATTTTACATATAAAAAGTGAAATAAAAAAATAGAACTGACTTAGAAGTAGGAGCTATTTTAACAATGTATCATTTACTATTTACCATATTAATGGCAGGGAGGAAAAAAGAATAAAACATGCCATCCACAAATAACTTTGTATTTACAAAATTAGTTTTGTAGGAACTTCTTGCAAGGACACCCTGGTTTAACATAACCAAAACTAGCCCCTATACAGACTTGCCAAGTATGTTGTTTTCAAAATAAGGACCCTCACCGTCTCAAATTCTCGATCCTTGATCTCTTTGAAAGCTTCAGCAAGATAGTTATCTTCAAACCAGTGGTGAACAAGGTCATCCCTCCATTTTTTTATCATTAACCTACAAAGTGCTTCTGAAAGGGCAACCTGAAGGTCATAATCTGCCGGGTAAACATAAGCACGGGATAAATATCATGCCTCCCCCATAACAGAGGGTTACAGCGTTGCTGCTCCTGCAATTTTATACTGCACAGCCCCATCCATCCTGTAGCCTTGGTTTCCCCGAGGAGAGCAGGGAAGGGCAACAGCCAAGGGTTGGCTCAGGCATCCTCAGCACCTCCAGCCCAGTGAGATCCAGGTATGGAGTGCTGCAAAGCACGAGTGCACTGGGAGATGTGCTTGGGGTTCAGGAAGGGGATGGGAGCAGAGTCTCATCACCAGCCCACTATACACTGTGGCAATACTCTACAGAGTGTTATTGTCAAGAGAAAACAAAAAATATTTCGCTCAAGTGGCCATTAACCTTGTTAACTAAATTTTGTCCACAACATGGCAAAGCAATTCAAATTCAATTTTTTTAAGACTGTCAGCCAGCATATTCCATAAACACATACATAAAGCTAATCTAATTACTCTTCTAAATAAATTGATTTAGCTTGTCTGATTAGTCAATATGCATTACTAATACCAACCAGAAATAACTAATGTATTGCTGCATTTAACTTTTATTTATATTTTGTTAGAGCACATCTGGCTTTCCTCCCTAAAAAAATCAACTCTTGACAAGGAAATATAATTTAAATTATAATTCATCTATAATAAAGAAGCAGATGAGGTAAAGCCGGAGGATTTCTTACCACCAACTTCCAGTATGGTTTTTGCAAGGTCTTTCCTGAAACAACATAATGCCACAAGTTAAAATGGAAACAACTAACTCTTAATGTAGAGAGAGGGTGTTCAGGTACATTGGAGGGAAAAGTCACTTACGTGAGTGAGCATATCTCCTCAGAGAGAGGGAACTTCTTTCTCTCCTCCCGTGGCAGACTGTCAAGTATAGAGTTGAGGGTCCTCAAGGCCTTCCCCCCCCACAAGAGAAGGGGTAGAAAATGAAGGGAAATAAATCCATAACATTGTTTCACATCTGTTATCTAATTACACAAGCTTTCACACAAATGTATCAGATTTTCTCCGCACAGCAGGGATCTTACCTCCAGATGCAGAGCGCAGCCAAGATTTGTTTCTGTCACTAGGTGCCCTAGTTCAGGCAAAAATAAATTCACTAGCTCTTTCTTCCCTAGAAAAATAATTTGAAAGGTACAGCTAGAAATGGGCTGCTGTCCATATAAAAATAGCTGAAGTGACTACAGCTTCTTGTGTTGAAGGAATAAAAATATCCCAGGTGCAAGTTCATTTTAAGACAAAGCTACTAGACATCTAATCCTAGACAGAAAGGGGAACTGGTAATTTCCAGCTATAAATAAATAAATAAATAAATGCTCCGGATACACTAACTTCTGACCTGGTAATTATTTAAAGAGGCACAGAAAAGGGCAGCCAATTACTAGCCACAAGAAAAAAACCTGAATATACAGGTTTTGTCAAAGTCAACAAAGCAAACCAATAAAGTATTAGCCAGAAGATGCTTGTGCCACTCTGCTCCCAGTAGAACAAGGTGCAAGGACAAATAAGCATACATTACCAGACCCACAGTGCAATGCTTCATCTTTACATGGATAGTGAGCCTAGATGCCAGGTCACACAGATACTATCTGAAAGCACCTTCTCCCCCTGCCCTAACGCAAAACCAGCTGCAGCCACAGAATAAAGTTTTGCTGCTGAAATAAATGGGAGAGACAGACAGACATGCCTCTGCCGAGTTCAGAAGGCTGAAGGAGTTACCATACCATTCTGTGGAGAGGGTTGCTTTCAGCAAGGGAATGATGTCTGGTGCCAGAACAAACAGAGGTGCAAGAACAGACTGTCTAGACCGAACTCCTTTCAGAAGGCACTTACTCTGATCAAGTGAAGTGCTTGATGCTGCCCATTTAATAAAAGATACCAGAGATAGAATTTTTTGTACAAAGCAAGAAAACAAAGAGAAAAAAAAAGTTTTGTGCTCCAATATAAACGTAAATGAAAATTAACTGAAGAGAAATCAGCTGGAGAATTTTATATATAAATATATATATACACTGCAGTAGGAAGCTGGAAAGAGAAAGGAGACAGAAATATGCTCCCAAGATTAAGATTGAGATTACTGAGGAATGGAAGGGAAAAAAAAATTACTGACCTTCATTACTGCATTTGCAAATTACCTGATGGAAAGAGTAAAAGAAGCCTTCATTAATACACCACCACCCAAGAACAGCAGTACACAAAGTACCAAGCTGTTTATGCACACCTTCCTCACCCCCCAACTTTCAGATACCGAATAACATGGAACAGTAGTGTAAACCCACATCAAAAAAAGCCACCTGATCCAGGTATGTCACATATGGTCACCCTAATCGTGCAGGTTGGCAACACCCAGGGAGTGTAAAGGCAGCCAAGCACCCACTTCCCCCAGGGATTTCAGCAGCACTTGAGAGCTCAGTGCCCGCAGGTTCCCCGGAAAGCCTAGGGAAAATCATGATATTGTTCTCCTATTTTTATTACACACGTGGGCCTATGTAAAAGCACATTCTATGTTTATACACTACAGTACTAGATACCACAATCTAAGGGTGTTAAAGTCCCTTGAGGAAAATTAAAAATAAAAAACTTTAAAAAATTAAAAACAACTCCACAATATGAAACACTTCTTCCTCCACAGTGAAAGCACACGGAAGAAACATAGCAGGAGAACAAATAAATTAAATTTTTGGGAAAATAAACTGGTACTTTATAATTTTAATGTGTTTAGTAGAGAAAGAAGAAAGTTTGATTTTGCTCAAATATCTTTTAGCATAACTCCTGAAAAGAGCCATAAGTATTGATATGAATTCTGATGAACAAAGTGACTCAGTTCCAGTAAGGTACAGACAGCAACAGCCTAAGGAAAAAAGCCAAAAAAGATCCTTTGTATTACAAACGTTACATCACTAGGCCTCTAACACCTTTAAAATCATGAATATTTTAGATTGAAACCTAAATCAGAGTCGTAAGCAAGTTAGATAATTCTTTAGAATTAAATCACCTGTTTCAAACAGAGTAGGAACAAATTTCCAGGACCACTTTAGCAAATACTTTTGCACATAAAGTACAGCTCAGTGTCAGTAACTCGTGGATTTTAAAGAGAGCTTTGGCTCACAAGCTTTTAGTTACAAAATGCACCAGAATTTCTTGCAATTTTTTCTACAAAAATAAATGCTTCAAGTTAGACAACAAGAATATGCTTCTCCCAAGTGTGTCAAATCTCAGCCAGACCCCAGCCTGAAGCACGCTTCTGGACACTGCCCAACCACACCATCTAGGCTTCATCCTAGTCTCACCCCCAGCCCTAGGGCACTCTGCAATTATTTATTTTCTAACAGGAAACTGTTTGTGAACAATAGTTATCCAATAAAGACAGCCCTCCATCCCCTTAAATGCACAAACATACCAGTGCAGAATCAAAGAAGTCTTCAAGCAGTAACATCAAAAATTTATTCTCATTTGGGTCGATGACAGTCACAAATGCTCTTGCTCTTTCAAACCAAGATACCAGGTAAAAGTTAAAAGAACGAGTTAAAAACTGGGAAGAGGAGTTAATAATCCTTTAACTATACATGCCCGTAGGGAACTTTACAGAGTTTTTTTTACTCTTTAAACTACAGTCATGTACTGCGTCAAAAGCTACATGGCTTTAAGGAGTTCAAATTTTACTAGGAGGGCATGAAAAGTGCCATTTCCCCTTTCTCTCCCTAGCCCTCCTTTTATCCTCCCTTCTTGTCCAAAGCACCCACTCGTGATGCTCAGACAATATATGCTGCTAGTGGCACCAAAACTCCTATAGACATTTCTAGAGGACATAAATTCCCAGCAAAATACGGTAAAATTTTTCAAGACAATCCAAGGTAAATATTCTAATACTTTATGTTTTTAAACATTGCATAATATCACACAAATGAACTAGAAATCTACCCTCCACTGGAAGTACAGAGCTTATACTGGAAATATTTTATTAATTTATCAACCTACAGGCATTTTGAGCAACTGTATCCCTGAAAAGTGTAACTACAAGGCAGGAATATAACATTTTGGACCAAGGACTTCTCAGTACAACTCTGCTAGCAGAGAGGATTTCTTGCCTGGTCCCTGGTAGCTGTGTTAGATTCTTGTGGCACAATTGCATTTCTACTACTGCAACTATTACCAGCTGAAATCAATATAGTGCCAGAAGATAAAACACAATTGCAGATTAAATGCAGCTGGTTTGCTAAGTATCTAGAGAGCGACCTTTATAAACAATATCTCAGACTTTAAAAACACAAAAGCAAAAATTACTCATGAATCCTAATACTAGAACTGTATTTTGCTGGAGCATTTAAAGTACATCTAGAAAGCCTACATCATTTCATTAATGGGACTAATAGAAGTTCATCCCCTCCTTCCACTATCAGATTAAAAAAAAAACCCCAAACAACCTAACCCTTTAAATCAGGCAGTAAGTGGGGCCATAAATTTGGCTGCTATACCAAAAGCAATAAAAGAAAGTAAGCATTTTTTCCCCGCAATACATTAAAAAAATATTTTGTTTCTGTGTGGCCAACAAGCCATCCTCTAGTTTTTGCTTCCTTGGAGTTCTTTTTCTGATGGAAACAACCTTAAATCACATTAATAACTTGTATATAGTGTCATACTCATCTTTGCTACCAGCCCTTGCTCAACAAACAAGCTCTTCCCTTCTTGAAGATCACTTTTAAGGTAGAGCTGAATACATTTCAGCAGCAGTGAAACATTCTCGAATTCATTCTTGTCTAGCTCCTATAGAAACACAGAGTTCTGCGCATCATTAGCCTGCTACCCTCCGAGCTGGTTGTTAGGATAGTTGAGATTATTTGTGGCACTCGCCTTTCTCAGTGCTTTGTCCAGCTGGTTAAAGAGCGATTCACTGTATTTCTGGGGAGGTTCTACTTCCTTCTCTTGAAGTAGATCGTGTATTTTTTGAAACCCCTTCCCTTTAAAGGCATCAATGAGCAGTGATTCGAGCTGTACAGGGAGGGGAAGGAAACAAATAGTGAATAAAATAAGCAGGCATTGAAACTGTAGCAGCAGTAATTATGATAAAATAGTTACAATGTTATGTTTAAAGCTGCCAGTTTCTGTTTATTTGTTTTACATTATTTGTTTCTCTACTTTCATTTTATTACTTGGTCTGAAGTGAAACATCAGTCTTAATGAGACTTAAAACAGTCTCTCTTAAAAGAGACAGAACCCTTGAAACTGAGTGATCTTAAAAGATACCGAGTAAGGAAATAGAAACTGGTTATACTAAATTGCATAAGTCCCACAACTATTACAATAATTTCTTCCCAATTACTAAAGAAAAGATTCAGAGAACTGCTGCACTTCCCACATTAAATAAAGTTACTAGGAGTTCTGGATCACGCCGTTTCCATGTAAGAAATGCGCCTTTCAATAAATAAATATATATAAATAACAATTAGTAAGATAAGGAAAAGGATACACCGAAAATACCCTTACATAGTTTTCTGCTCTGTCTGCCATATTGCCCCTCAGATCTCTATTTCGTTCTTCACTTTTTTCTTCCTTTAAAAATAAAAGAAAACCACCGAAAATTAAAAAACCTTCTTTCCCCATCCCGCCCCAAAGAAAGAAAACCCAGCCGACCAAACCAAATCCAAACACTTTTTCTGGCCCAAAGCTGAAGAGCACTTACTCCCAAGGAATCCCCCGTCTCCCAAAACGCTGGTTTTCCTTCTTGCATCACCTAAGCTGCAAACCCCCCCCACCATTGCCTCGCCGCCGGAGGTTTCTGGCAGCCGCGGGGAGTCCCGCGGGTGTCCCAGGAGGGAGCACGGAGTGTCCCCTCTCCATGGCCGCTGCCGGGTCCCCGCCGCTCACCTGAGCCATGGCACAGGGGGAGAAAGCGCAGGAGCTGCTTCACACCCTCCCCACGGCCGGGACCCGCTGCTGCTGCTGGACACACCCGCGTTTAGGGTGGAGGAAGACCCTCGCCGCCTTTCTCACAGCCCCAAGCGCTCTCCTTTCCTCAGCAAACCCTCACTGTATACCACAGGAGTGGGAAGAAAAAAAAAATAAAAGCAAGAAAGGAGACAAAGCATCCCGGTTGCTCCCGCTGTAAAAAGCCGCAGCTGTGCGGCGCCGGGGACGGGGCCCCCCCGCAGCCCGACCCCGGCTCTGCAGCACCGCCCGACCCCGGCCGAGCACAGCGGGGCGAGAGCGGAGCCCGGAGCCTTCCGGGGGGCTGCTCTCAGCCGAGATGTGCCACAGCCGGCGTGTGCTGCTGCCGGGGGGGCTTTATTGTGCTCAGCTGAGGGTAAAGTTCAGTAAATTTTGGACCAGAGTAGATGGAAGCGGCTGAGAAAAATGCTTGCGAACAGGTGGGATCGTTTAAAGGGTGATAGCAGCGCTCGGAGTTCAACGCCTCGGTCTCTATGCCGTTGCGGATAATTGTTATCTTTCTGTTTTTCACACCAAAAATCAATCTCCCTCCTCCACACCACCATCCCCCCCCCCCCCCCCCCCCCAAAAAAAAAAAGGCAAAAAAAAAAAAAAAACAACCAAAGAAAAAGGAAAACAAACTCACGAAAACCAAACCAACCAAAAAATCGCACCAAATTTAAGACGTCTTCGGCTATTTCTCTCGAAAAGAAAAAGGTAACAAAAAACGTGAAACTGTTCAATAAGTTAAAATGTGCCTATCAACACAACAGCATCAACACCAACTTTACATTTCAAACCAGGTACTACAGAGCCCAGCGCGAAAGGGAAGCCTGCCAAATAACGCCGATTTGGTTTACATCCAAAGTGCGGGTTATTCAGCATCTTTGCCTCCCTCCGAAGGCTTTTTACAAGCTGCGGCAGCTCCGAGCTATGTTCAAAACCCAAGATCATGAGCAGCCCGGTGGGGCAGAGACAGGTTCCCCGGCTCCCCATCACCCCTCCAATCACCCCGGCCACTCGCGGGAGCGGGAGGCAGGGCCCCGCGGCTGTCGGGTTAGATTGCCAAACCCCGCTCAAACTTGCCGAGGTGACGGCCCCAGTGCTGGGGGGTGGATTCGTGCACAAGCCTTGTGTCTGTCCCCCGCCACACACCTTCAGGTGAGGGCAGCGAAACCCGCCTGTGGCGTGCAGGGGGAGCGCAGCTCCTGCCCACCCAGGGGCCGCGGTGGGCTTCGGTGATGGTGCTGCTGTTCCGCCTACGGGACCGGCTGAGAGCTTCCCCCCCCCCACACCTCGGCGACGCCCCGACGGCATAAAAAACCGGGAGCCGCCACCTACGGCTACTCTCTGCCATGAAGCTCACCTGGGACATCAACGACCCCAAGCTGCCGCAGGTAACGGGGGACCGGGAGGTGCTGGGGAAAGTCTCCGTCCAGCTCCAGCGTGGAGCTGGGGAACAGCGGAACGAACCTTACTCCAAGCAAAGTTTTGTTTTACGTCTGCTTTATTTCTCTTATGCCTCTTCACCCTTTTTTGTTCTGTTTTGTAGCCTTCATAAAGGGAATTGTAATAAGAGTATGGATTTGAGACACAGCTTTGCCTAGCTGGATATGAACTCCTCAAACACCCTGTAGCTACATTTGGACAGTTTCCTTCTCCCTCCTTCCCCTCCTCCTTGTTCAAGAAACATTGAATAGGAGCTTGAATTGACTGTTTACTATCATGATCCAAGTTATCTAATTATTTCTTTCGTTTATTAATGTAACACTTTCATGGCATTGAGCACTCCACTCTTGCCTAGTTGTGAGTTTCAAATGCATTTTTTAATTTGCGACTTTTTTCATCTTAGAGTTTATTTAAGTTTACAGAGCCCATGCTGTTATGTCTTAATGAATGTCTTAGTGTTGTAAATGCTAGCAGTTTCCCTCTGTTTGCTAGGATTGCTCTGACATGTGGTACATACATATGTTAAATACATATTGCATTATAAATATTTGCAGTTTAAAATCTTCTTTCATAGTTATGGTAACTACATTTGAGAAAGGAACTCCAGAAAGCCACGACATCCAAAATGAATGCTCTTTGTTGAAATGTTCTTTGTTTGTGGCACATATACTTCCACATACAGTGGAAATACATTTATAATGACAAACATTTTTATCTCTATTCTTTGGGAAAGGCCTTATTCAAATCGTATTAGGTACATCTTAAGAAGCCATTCCATAGCTAAAATTTCTAGTTTCCTGCCTGCAGGTGCACGGTCCCACAACAAGCAGAACTTAAGAGCAGTCATGATGAGGATGGCTTGTGTCCTGTCTGGCCACACTGATAGTAGACTAGTCAGTAAATTCCGGGAGTAAGGCTGATGTCTTATAGCTGGCAACTTCACTGTGAAAATGTATACGTGTCAGCAGACCGTGCTGCAATGAATCACAATGCAAAAGAAGAAAGGAGCCTGACTTTCTTTTCAGATATGGAATCTCAGACTGCCCTAGCCCTTTTAGAGAGCACTTCTGAGGAAGTTATTCTTTTAATATGTCTTTTTCTGCTGCTTGGCTGCCCATAGAAAATGCCTTTTTTTTTTTTTTTTTTTTTTTCTCCTCCCGTCCTGTGTTTTATAACCAGGCAAAAATACCAGGTTGTAATATACTAATAACATTCTCTTGCTCTTCTCCGCGCTGCCTTGCCCTGCTGCAGGAGCCCAAGCACTTCGACGCCTTCCAGGAGTGGCCCGATGGCTACGTGCGGCTCATCTACTCGAGCGAGGAGAAGAACGCGCAGCGGCACCTCAGCGGCTGGGCCATGCGCAACACCAACAACCACAACTGCCAGATCCTCAAGAAGTCCTGCCTGGGCGTGGTGGTGTGTGCCCGGAGCTGCGCCCTGCCCGGCGGGGCCAGGCTGCAGCTCCGCCCCGCCATATGCGACAAGGCTCGGCAGAAGCAACAAAGTGAGGGACCCCCTTTCTTTCGTCTGGGCTTGATTTCCAAACCGGAGTCACTCTTACTTGCGCGCAGACTAAGGCGTAATTGCGACGAGTGGTTAATTCCAAATTTCATCGATGTCTGTTTCAAATACTTAAGGGGATATGGATTTAAATCCTTTAAATTACTAGCATTTATACCTAGTGGGCAGTTCTAGCTCGTATCATTTAGCTATGCTTAGTAGTCTACGTTGCACTGTCTAATACGTTTTAATCTAAATTTTGGACAAGTCTAAGCATGTTGCTCTTGAGCTCTTTTACTCTCAGGCGGCATCCTTGTCCTTAACCAATCTCTTCAGTAGTTTCTGTCTGTTCACAGAGAAAGCCTGTCCCAACTGCAATTCTGCCCTCGAGCTGATTCCTTGCCGAGGACACAGTGGCTATCCGGTCACAAACTTCTGGAGACTTGATGGCAAAGCAATATTTTTCCAGGTAGAAAGCAGCCGTATGTATTTGTGTGCACTATATAAATTATACCTGTATATAAAATAATACCTGTAAAGAGAGAGATTTCTTCCTCCTTGCACCCCTTTTTTATTTAACACAGACCATGATGAGTATGATGGAAGTCTAGTCCATGACTTAATTTCTCTTTAGCATGAACATGATAAGAACAAATAAAACGATAACACTTGGCTGTCTCTTTAAAAGCAGTACTTATGGGTTGGCAATATTAAATTTTAACTACAGTATCATTGATGGCTAAAATTCTCCTATTTACAGAATGCAAATACGAACAGAAATGTTGTCTTGCACCCTGGTGCATATGACAACTGGATCTCTCCAATGTTTATTTCCAAATACTTATTTGCTACTAAAGTAAATAAGAAAAAAGGGCTTACTTAATTTACATGAGTTGAAACATGAAAATTCTACTTCCCGTGAAACTAGCTTTTCAATTTTGAATGATTTAAAATCTTGACAGGAAAAAAAGAGATGAATCTTTTTCAGAGATTCAGAGATTTTTTTCAGAGATTTCAGAAAGAGCTGAAATCTGAAATTTCATCTTGATTTTTCTTTTCCTTTAGCAACATTAGAACAAAAAGTAAACGAAAAGTTTTTGTTCTATGAGATGACATTTTCTCCTGGATAATTTTTTTCCCCTGACTCATACAGCAGTGAATTCTGTTCTCCAGTCAGTAAATGGGAAAAACCTGGTTGTTTGGCCAGATTCCCTCCTATATTATTCAAATGTTCTCTTACAGACACATGAAACTGGAAGATTTTACTATCAAAAAAGTTGATAAACACTTGCTCAGAAGTTAATTTCTGCTTGAGAAGGGACAGTGTTCGAAAAGCAATTTTGTATTTTGTACTTTGTATTAGGGACTGTACATAGATCTTTCCAGACAAATGAGTAAGGAAATGTAGTGTCCATGACTTCATTGTATATCAGTGTAATTTTGGTTGCCTAGATCTGCGTACCCACAGATGTTTCAGTAACAGAGCATCTTCAGATGGTTTTCCAGGATATAATTTTCAGTCCTGTTCAAGAAGGTGTATTGCTTTAAGAGAATATTTGTCATCCTGTGGCATGAAACCCCTTGAAAGTCTATTTATACTATTTATGCATGTGCTTATAAAGCAGAACTGAGATGCTTGATTGCAGAAAACCAACCAAATGAGGTTTTTTTCCACTTGGTTCTAATTATCTATTCCTGAATGTCACAAACTTACGTAGCACTTTTTCTCCTTCATAAGCTCTGCAGTTCCCACTGACTGCTCCCTCACTTTTTCCTTCTATCTACATCCAAATAATGATTTCTTCTATTTATTTATTTTCACAATTTATTTGTCCTTGTTTAGTTTCTCCTAGCTTTTTTCTCATGCCAAAACACAGAGCATGCTGTGACTACCTCCTGAAATACTTACAGCATTTTCTCTTACCTTAGTGCCTTCCAGGTTCACATCTAATTCTCATTTAATCTTGATTTAGGCTAAAGGAGTCCATGACCACCCCCGGCCAGAGAGTAAACTGGAGGCAGAGGCAAGAAGAAGTGCAATTAAGAAGCAAATGTCCTCTTATCACAACTCCCAAAAAAAGAGATCTCTAAACTCAGAGGTAAGTCAAACTCATTAGTGAAATTAAAAGGTGACATAGATGAAGACTTTTCTTTGTCAATTAAAGAGGTGTGATAAGCATGCACTGGGGATACCAGGGCAAAACAAAGCTTTACACCATGCTACATCTGTTGATTTGGGGCTGAAACTAGCAACAGTACAAGTATTGAGATATATGTATGTGGGCAGTATTGATTCCTGTGTCTTAAATAGCTACTTCTCCTTGTCAGGCAGGAAGGTACCATGACAGCAGTGGTTACACCAATAACCTACAGAACTTTCACTGCATGGATGGCCCAGAAAGAGTCGGTATCTTCACAGAAACCAATTTTTCAATTCCGGCCCCGTCTTACCCTTCACTGCAGAACGTAGACCTCTACAAGGCACCTTATGACTCAGCCAGCTTCCAAGAGGACCAGCTGTCACCATACCCCAAATGCCCAAATCCAAGGATCTACATGCCCATGCCATGCAGTTACGAGTTTGGAGTCCCTACCTTTATAAGCTCGAGTCCTTACTCAACATTTTACAAAGATCTGACCAGTCCTGCCATTGATGCAGACCCCCTCAGTCTGAACGGGTCTCACTACAATGCTGTGACCACCCATGATAAGAGCTTTGATAACCCTGGCAGGCATTACGGACTGAAACCAGCATGGGGGAAAACCGGCAGCGGGGACCCGAGTGACTGCGGGCAGATGGCAACAAGCGCTTCCCACCCTTGCTACGGCGGGGACTATCCCTGCAGGTACAGCCCCAGCCCCGCTCCCATGGCCCCGCCGCTGCAGACAGTCATCACCACCACCACCAAGGTGTCCTACCAGGCCTACAAGCCACCTGCACTGAAATACAGCGACAACATCTGCGATGTGAAAAACCTCCAGAGCTACACCCATGTGGCAGAAAATGTCTCGGGTGCCATCTATTCAGGGATGAAGATTCAGGAAGACTTTGGGATGATAAAGTCAGCGTTGCTCTACCAGCATGATTCCATCCCCACAAAATCCAAACCAGCTGAGAGCATGGAGAGCTATCGGTATGGGCTCCCTCTGGGGAACAGCTTTGCTGAGCATGAAGGCCAGGCCCTAAGGTTTGAGAGTGCTGAATATTGACTAAACAGGGCCTAAATAACAAACACCTGCAAATGGGAGAACAGATTATTGGGCTATGTGAGTGCTAAGCCAAGTGGTTTGGGATTTGAGGGGATGTAATGAAACGGAACATCAAGACAGCTTTTTCCCAGAATGACCTTTCTTGGTCTGTGAGCTGAGTGAATTATACTTTGCAACTAATTTCAGAGAAACCCCATAGAATCTCTAAAATGGCACAAGGAACTGAGCCCAAAACACACCTGGGAGACAGTAATATGGAGGCACAGCTCCTCTGGAAGTCAACAGCCTTCTCTGACAGCAAGAGCAATCCACTTATAGGTACAACTCCTGTCAAATGCCTCAAGCTTTGAGAGAAATGCAAGAAAGAAAAGATTGATCAGGTAATGGGAAAAAAATGAAGGAAGATGGCTATAGAGTATAGTCAACTGAAGAAAATGGCAGGGAAAGAAAGAAATAAAAGAAATGAGAAAGCAAGACAATTTGCAGAATAATTCACCTGCCATGATCCTTTTGATGAATGGGAAGATCAGCTAAGTTTCTCTGAAATGAGAAATGAAAAACCTGAAACCTAAGAAATGAAAAATGCTAAATTCATGTTGCTTTTTGATCCCCTGTATCAAGAGTAGAGACTACCCAGCCTTTCTATGTAAGAAGGACAGCCCAGCACAGCCACACCAGGAACTGATGCCCTGTAACACTCAGGAAGGCTCAGGCAGCCCCCACCAAGCCTGCTCATCATCACATGGCTGCCGGAGTTAACTTATGTGGTCCTGAAAATCATTTGCAGTGAAACTGGTTTTTGTTTAAAGGGGCCTTGCAAGCTGGTTAGACCAATTGTTATTGGTGCAGAATTCTCTTTACCCGTGAATATGACTCGACCTGTCTGAGAATGCAATATCCCAGCTGCTTAGTACAGGTCAGTGTTGAATGAACCTTTCCTAGCTGCCTCTCTGCACTCTATCTCCATCAAGTCTTTCTCCCTCTTCCAAGGGACTTCTGGTCATTTTTCTCTCTGTAATCATAGCTCCCCATGACAGCATTGCTTCAGAAATTAAAAAAAAGAGCCAACAGAGAGGTTGCAAAACAAAATCTCCAAACTAAGCTAAGCGAAGAAAACATAAGGAAATACATTTCCAAACATAAGGAAATACATTTCCAAATTCATCCCTAAACTAACTAATTCTTAATCAATCTGGAAAAAAGAAAGCAGAGCAATGCTGGTTTAAAACTAAAGATATATTGAAAGCTGCCTAGTACTGGAGAATAGAACCTTCACCCAAAATGTGTGTTCCAAGCAAGGGAGCTAAGTAGACACAGGGCATTGATCAGGGTAAAAAAAAAAAATCTTCTGATTACATTATTATTAAGTTACAAAGTACCTTTAACTTTTTGAACACTTTTTTTTTTACCTCTGTCTTAGGTATATTTTTGCTACGTTTTGAGAAGCAGCATATTATCATAGTCCTTCAATAAATGTGAAATCACAGTTAAAAGCAAGGCACCATGTAAACGTGAGCAGTTGGCTAGTTAGATTTATAAGGTTCTATGCACTGAAACCATCATTAAACTGGTAAACAAATTGTATTTTCAAAGCACAGTATACAAATATGAGGTTTAAAAACAGTTCTTTCTGATGTATATTTTCTTTATTTTATAGTTTTATGAAAAACGAGTTCAGTCTGAGATGTGAAACTGAGCCCACAGGAATTTAGTAAATTGCATCCTATTTCAGCAGTGACTTGTTCAGCATTTTAAAAATTCAAGCCAGACAAAGATGGAATTGACAAAAAGACTAAATTCATTTACCTGTAGCAAGCTTACCTTGTCTTTTAGCTCTAGTGTATTTGCTGTATATCTCCCCTGGCTTTTGTTAAACTCTTATGGTAATTCTTCTACCAAGTGTTTTGAATTACTAATAAGAAGAGATTCAGGTGAACAACACCAATTTGATAATTAGCCCACATACTAACCTTTAAAAAGGTGGTTTGTGAGTTATTACCCAGAGAGAGTGACACAAAATTTTGGCGTTTAGGAATATATAACTCTATGCCTGTTTACAGAACTGGGATTTCTCAGCTGTATGCCAAATCATATTGAGGCATTTGACATGTAGACTAAAAATCAAACCTTACAGCCTTATAAGTTTAAAGGGGGAAAAAGTATAAGAGGGGAATAAGGCTAAACAAAATGACTAAAAAAGCTAAAACGATTCACTCCAGATGTAAAAAACAAGGGAAATAGTAAAGCTGTAAATTGCTCTATTTTATAGTGACTTTAGAGGAGTTAGACAACCACAGCTCAAGCACAAGTTATTAAAATGCTACACACTATTAAAACACAAGCTGTGGGGGCTGCATGCTGTTTGCATTACTGGTATAGAACTTGCCATTGTAGTTGTATGTCTAAATCATTATGCTATCCAATTAAACATAGCCTTTAAAGCAGAACTTTGTACACCATTATAGCTAATGCAGCCAATTGTGTTAAGATGCTACTTTTAGGGTGTGAATTTATTTATAATAAACATGACAGCTGTTTAAGCACAGTGGAAAGCTATGGTAGTGATTACCTTGCTGTATCATCTGAACAGTACAACAAATAAAACCACTCTAAAGGTTATTGCAGTCTTTCTTCACCTTGATTCCTCTCATGTGCAAGTGTCTGGGATGAGATTAGCTGTATGTTACCTTTTACAGATAAAAGGTCAGACGGGAAAAAATTTAGAGATGTAGACAGTTTTTCTCTTCAAAATACATAAATGTAAAGGCAGTGGGAGCTTCTGTAACAACAACAACAACAGAAAAAAAGCTGAAATTGAAATCCTCATTGTAGGTTTATGCAGCTGCAGTATTGACTTTAAAAGCACGTTCCTCAGGCAAAGCATCATCCTGACTAAGCACCTTCTCTTCCATTAATCATCCCTTTCAAGTGTGGTTTCTGGTCCTGCATTGAGCACCTGAGAGGAGCCCTTCACCAGCCTGTACCCTCTACTCTGACAGACATCTTCATCTAACAAATTCCAGTTGTTTTGTCAAAATCACAGAGGGAGCGGAGGAGAAGGTGCTTTCAAATCTCAGTCTCCTGTGGCTCTGGCTTCAAATGGGTTACAAGGGCCCTACTGAGGTAAAGCACCATCTGTCCCCATGCTGAGGATGTCCTTTGTACCAAAACAGCAGCCTCACAATGGAAAAGGTTAAAAGCCTAAATGTTGAATGGAAGCCTCCCAGAGACAAGAGGCCCTGTGACAATGTTTTTCAGTCGTGTACCCACGAAATGCAGCCATGTGTCACACGCCTGACATTCAAATACCTGTGGGCACCACTTCGTGGTCACGTCTCCTCGTAGGGGGCAGACAGAGCCTGGTACACTTGCTCCATGACCACATGTATTTACCCCATCCTGCTAAAGACGTCATGTGCGAGTTCAAGCAACTTACCTAGCCCTCGCCCCTCTTCTGGAACCAGGTCATCTCTGGGCTTTTCAAATGTGCTAAATGCTACAACCAAGGCATGCAGGAACTTGGCTCTTTTGAGCTTATTCAGCCTGAAGTAGGAAATCTCTTATTTGAGGGTACAACCCATCACCTTAAAGACAGAGACAAGCTTTTCTCCGAGTTCTGTGAGTGGAAACCAGCAGTGTAACAGAGTTGAATATTTGAGACTTTTTCCTCCCTGGGGGTTTTCTGGGATTTCTTCTGGATTTTAATGTCTTTTTGGGGGAAAGCTATCTAATATAACTGAGACAGCTTTCACCAAAGTAGATCATGTTTCCTGAGAGACATCATTTCGTAGGATGTGTAGCTCTAGGGGTGCATTTAGGAAAGTTCATGTCATTCCCACCCTTATCAGTAGAAGTCACATGCAGACAAAATGGGTAGAACTGAGGCATTTTGTGTTGGAGTGGTTCCTCTCAACACATATGGCAAAAAGTTAGTCCAGGCCTGTTAAAATCCCTCTGCCTGAGAAATAACAAGAGTGGTGTACGGTGGTTATCCATGCCTGGATTACTGCCTTTGGTGTTCTAGCTGCCTAAAGTTAAGTATCTGTCACTCACAAGCAAAGGGAAGGTGAACCAGATAGCGTTTATGTAGTGCTACACCTGGGATTGTGCAAAATGGAGAGTGCAGCACCCCTCCAGGCTTGCAAGAGTCCACAGGAGACATGAAGATCAGTGGGACAACACAGGTGCAAGTAAGTATCACAGGGAAACGTTGCTAGTTTGGCTCAACCTTATTCAAGCAAACAGAAAAATGAAGTTTACACAATCCCTATAAGCTTCAATACGCATGCTGGTACTTGTGGTGTTTGGGAGAAGGTAGTTTCAGGTATATTGGCTGGCACTTGAGCATAGCATCAACACCTTTAAGGACCAGAACCAAATGAGGTTCTTTCAACAGAAAATTACCTTGTGTTGTTTTGTAAAATAATCAGGGAAACAGGTGCATAAGGATGTTCTCAGAGGTGCTTTAGCAGGGCTCACAAACATCCTGGCTCTCTTTGTTCCATCCTATTGCCTTTCCTTCAGCTTCCTGGTTCATAGCAAGAGCACAGGACAGCATCTCTGTCCTGTCTTTATGACAAAATGAAGTGTTAAGTGACTGGCTTACAGTGCTAGTACTGCAACTCCACACAATGTTGCAGTCTGGCTCGATCACTGGCACATCCTGTCTACAGCCTTTTGTCTTCAAGTGTGTGAAATATTGGGGACCATTACAAAAAGCACCAACAATTGACAGACACAAGATCCTGGTAAGAGAATTTAGAATTAAATGTTTCTCTTGTGCAAAACTAATACAGAAATTATTTATACATAAACACCTTGCTTGTGCCAGATCTCTTGTAAGTGACTGTAATTAGACTGGAAATGCCCCACAGGCAACCAAGAGCATTTTAATCTTGTTCAGCAACATGGACAGTGGGATTGAATGTACCCTCAGCGTGGTTGATGATGACACCGAGCTGTGTGGGGCTGTCAGCATGCTGGAGGGGAGGGATGGCATCCAGAAGGACCAACAGGCTGGAGGGATGGGACAGTGCAAACCTCATGGAGTTTAACAAGGCCAAGTACAAGGTCTTGCATGTGAGTCAGGACAATCCTGAGAACAAATACAGGCTGGGGGAGAATGGGTTGAAAGCAGTCCTGAGGAGAAGGACTTGGGGCTGTTGGTTGCTCAGTATGACCCAGCAGTGTGTGCCTGCAGCCCAGGAATCCAAATGTGTCCTGGGCTGCATCCAAAGCAGCATGGCCAGCAGGCCGAGGGAGGTGATTCTGCCCCTCTGCCCTGCTCTGGTGAGACCTCACCTGCAGTGCTGCATCCAGCTCCATGCTCCCAACCATAAGAAGGACATGGACCTGCTGGAGCAAGTCCAGAGGAGGCCACAAAGATGCTCAGAGGGCTGGAGCACCACTCCTATGAGAAAGCTGGGCTTGTTCAGCCTGGAGAAAAAAAGTTCTGGACTGACCTTGTAGCATCCTTCCAGTACCCAATGGGAGCCTTCAAGAGAGCCAGAGAAGGACTTTTTACATGAGTATGTAGGGATAGGACAAGGGGTAATGGCTGTACTGTGAGACAGGGTGGGTTTAGATTAGATATTAGGCAGAAATTCTCAACTGCGAGGGTGGTGAGACACTGGAACAGGTTGTCTAGAAAAGCTATGGATGACCTGGAAGTGTTTGAGGTCAGGTTTGGATCAGGCTCTAAGACAGGCTCTGGTCTAGTGGAAAGTGTCCCTGACGACATCAGGGAGGATGGAACTAGATGACTTTTAACATTCCTTCCAGCCCAAACGATTCTGTGATCTTATGAAACTGAGTGGCAGCAGCAGAAGAAGAGGAGGGAGCCCATCACTGGGAAAGGACAGTCATAGGACATGGCTAAACTGTAGAGAGAGGGAAGGACATAAGGACAGGGAGGGGACAAAATTTCCACTGACAGTGGAGAGGTGTTTTCTCGTACCTAAGGTAGGGATATATCCATGTAGTAGAGATCAAACATATTCTTAGAGGTTAATGTATGGTTAAATTCTTTGCTATGTACAGTCATCTCCTGCTGAATCTCTGCCTGAATTCTGCTGTGTGGGTTATGGCACTTCCTTCTCATGCCCAGGTCTCACCTTTGAACTTTATTTTAGCTGGCAGTCACCGCTGACGTTTTGTTTCAGTAAAGGAAACAGGTTTATTTTGTTTCAGAAAATATAATGTTGTTTTCTTGTACTTTCATTTCAGCAAGCTATGTGCAAGTGGTCAAATCCTTTGAATTCCAGAAAACCGATTCCCATAGCCCCACGTTCCACCCAGTTGACTTGAGGTATAATCAATTAATCTGTCAACAGTTCTTAAACCATCACAAAGTTACCACGCCAATTAATGAGGAACAGGGAGGGGAGAGAAAAAAAGGTAAAATGAAGACAGCTTCCCATTTTTGCTCAGCAAGCCTGAGCTGCCAGCAGATAGGAATCTGAATTTCTAGAACATTTTCTGCCTTTCCCTCCATGGTGCTTCTAGTAGTTATTGTGTTGAAATGATCTCTTCTTTTTCTTTCTCCTCACTCTCAAAAACATTAAAAAATAGGAAGCTCAAGCAAATGTTGAGAATTGAAGATTAAAATGAGACTTCCCTGCCAAAAGCATCTCTGAATCAGACACTAAATCTGCCATTTTTATTAACTGTGCCTTCTGTACACCTTGGAGCAATGCAAGATTGCAAAGGACCAAGGAGAAAGTTCATTATTATTTTTGTAATAGAAATACATATATTTTATAATGCATAGAGCACTCAAAGTTTCCCCCCACATCAGTGTCAGCAACATGTATTTTAATAAATTTACAATAAATAATTTTAAAAAATGCTAGGGGGAAGAAATCCCTCAGGTTTCACTACAGCTGTGAATATTACAGGTGGGAATTTCTGTACAAATCCTAAGTACACTGTGGCTTAGCTGGTAGCTTTATTTCATATGATCATAGAATGGTTTGGATTGGAAGGGGACCTTGTAGTTCCAAACTAGTTCCAATCCTTTTGCCATGGGCAGGGACACATTCCACTAGACCAGGATGCTCAGAGTCCCATTCTATCTGGCTTTGAACTCCTCCAGGGATGGGGCATCCCCAAGTTCCCTGGGCAACCTGTTTCTGTGCCTCACCAGCATCACAGTAAAGATTTTTTTCCCCTAATACCTAATCTCCCTCAATCTGAAGCCGTTTCCCTTTTTCCATGCTCTTGTAAGTAGACTCTATCCATCTTCCCTGAAAGTTCCCTTTAGGTATTGTAAAGCTGCTCTAAGGTCAGCCTGGAGCCTTCTCTTCTCCCGGCTGAGCTCCAACTCTCCAGCCTCAGCACCTCACAAGAGAGGTGCTCCAGCCGTCTGAGCATCACGGAGCATCCAGCTCTGGACTCGCTCCACACACCCATGTCCTTCCTGGGCTGGGGACCCCAGAGCTGGATGCAGCAGTACAGGTGGGGTCTCACCAGAACCCCAAATATATATTCAGTGTATCATCACTATTAGCAGTAAGTATAATATATAATCACATATATAGTAACTATAATATACAATTATAATAAAAATAATGATTATAATAACTGCCTAAAGACGATCTCGCGTATCGTGGGGCCACCTTCAGGGAAGAGGTGACGCGACTCCCGCCGCCAGGCTCAGCTCCCGTTGCGCACCCCTCCCTTTCCAAAGGGCTGGTGTCGCGGCTCTGCACAGCGCTGCTGATCTTACCCACGGCCTCCCCGCTCCCCCTGGGCTCCCCTGGCAGCCCTGCCCTCAGGAGGGCCGGGGGGGCGGTGCCGGCGGCGGGGCCCGCCCCAGCCCCTGCCCCAGCCCCAGCCCGGGCCCGGCCCCGCGCCCGTCGCCCCGGTGACGGGGCAGAGCGGCCCGGCCGAGGGAGGCGGCGGGCGGGCCGGGGGTCGGCGGCACCGGGCTGGCTCCGCCTGCAGCGCCGCGGTGAGTGCGGGGCAGCGCGTATGGCGGCGAGTCGGGCTGGGCCGGGCCGGGCCGGGGAGCGCCCGTGTCCCAGGGGCTCGGCCTCTCTGGGGTCCTCCCAGCATGGAGGAGGTGCTGGTTTGGGCTGCTGCGGGAGCGTTCGGAGCTCCGTTACGGAGAGGGGGGGCTGCTGCCGGTGCCCAGCGCGGTTCGGGGGGCTCGGGTGCTGGCGGGGTGAGCTCTCGGCTGTGCGGAGGGAGCAGCTCCGCTGCCGGGCTGGGCTCTGGGTGCGGCAGCGCCGCGTGTGTGCGGACCCTGCGGGCACAGGGAGCCTGCGGGCACGGGGACCCTGCCTGCTTTGCCTTGGGTGGGGCAGAGCCGGGCCTTGGCGGCCTGAGAGGTCGGAGGTTGGTGAGAGGAGGTGAAGTTTTGTTTAGGAGAAGCGGGGTGAAACTCGCAGGCCGGGCGGTGCCGAGCTCCGTAGCCTGAGTGAGCGGCGGGAGCGCCGTGCTGCCCTTGGCGCTGTGAGCGCTGAGGAAGGAGCCTGGGCACTCCTGGGAGGCGACCGAATGTCACCAGGTGGAACTGAAATGGAAACAAACATTTGTTTCCATTCTCGAGACTGAGAGGCGATCTCATTTGTGCGTATAATTATCTCAAAGGCAGGTGCCAAGAGGATGGTGCCGGCGTCTTTTCAGTGGTGCCCGGCGACAGGGTGAGCAATGGCCATAAACTAAACCCCAAGAAGTTCCAGCTCAACATGAAGAAGAATCTCTTTACGCTGAGGGTGGCAGAGGACTGGAACAGGCTGCCCAGGGAGGTTGTGGAGTCTTCCTCTCTGGAGACATTCCAAATCCTCCTGGACGTGTTCCTGTGTCACCTGCTCTAGGTTACCCTGCCTTGGCAGGGGTGTGGATTAGATGGTCTCCAGAGGTGCCTTCCAACCATAACGATACTGTGTTTTATTGAAACTTACAGTGGTGCAGAAGCTGAAAGATGAGTGGTTCTGGACACTGCCCAAAACTGGAGACTTGAAATTCCAGCAGCACTGGAACTTCAACTAACATTTCATTGTTATCCTGAAACTTGCTGTAGTGCATTGTGAGAAGGGGTTTCATGGGGGTGGGAAGAGGTAGTCTTGCTGGCATGGTGGTAATCTGCTGAAAAAGTTGGTGTGAGTAATTTTGGTTTGAAACCAGAGCTAGTTTGAAACAAAACAAAATAATATTTAGAGCCAAAACAAAATAATATTTAGAGCAAACTGGAGTTCTTGATTTTGATATGCCCCATCCTGAATGCCTGATACACACAACTGGAACAATTTATTTGATTTTTAAAGGGACTTTTTAAAAAAAAAAGTAATTTAAGGCAGTCTGTTTCACAGCACCAGTATTTATTGTCAACATTACTACTGACTTCTTTCTTGCAGCTTGTAGTCCAGCTTTTAAATAACTGCTGGTCTTTGATTAGAGTAGTGGATTTGAGGTTAATCTCAAGAACTCGATCCACCTGTTGTGGGACTTGATTACTGGCAGCTTTGGTAATACACAGTCACTACCAAGAAGGTTCTAGCAAAATTTGTTTGTTGTTTTGTTTTTGGTTTTTTTGTTTTTTTGTTTTTGTTCTTTTTTGACTTTTAAAATCTGTATCAGCATACATTCTGTGCTTTGCAATACTGCCATTTCTGATCATTGAGAACAGTACTGTGCCATGCAAACAGTTTTCATGATTTCCTCAGTTACTGTAAACAGGTTGGTAAAATTTGGTTGTGGGTGTTCTGCTTCTCTGCATGGGAGGTCTTATTGGGTCATATATCTTAGTTTCTATTTATTTGAGAGTGGTTTGTTTAGGATGCAGATGTAGAGCTCTTGGTAAAGCCTAGTATTTGTATATAAGAAATGTAGGTGATTTGCTGCTATTCATTACATTTTGAAATGTAATTCAGACATCTAAAATAATATAAAATTGCTGCTAGTGCTTAAAACGCCATTAATACAGTAAAAGTGATGATTTGTTCCAATTCTCTGGTACTTGTTGAGATTCCCTAAATTTACACAAATTTTAGGTTCTGTCAAGATACTGTATTTTGTCCTCTATTTGTCCCTGGCTTTAATCTTTTTTTAATCCTGTGTAAAGAGATTATGGGCAGTATGTCATGAGGAGTATCGAACAAGCTGTTGCTTAGACAAGCATTTCTCTTGTCTATTTGGTAGCTGTTATGACAATTTCACATTTTAGAGCTTTGCATCACTG
Source organism: Cinclus cinclus (assembly GCF_963662255.1). Taxonomy (NCBI): domain Eukaryota; kingdom Metazoa; phylum Chordata; class Aves; order Passeriformes; family Cinclidae; genus Cinclus; species Cinclus cinclus. The sequence goes on from NC_085046.1 coordinate 65,614,551, forward strand.
AGAAAATAATGAGCATTAGTATGGAAAAGGCCACTCCAAAGGCTTGTTTTAATCAGAAAAGCTAGATTGGGCCCTTGCTTTTCCTCAGGCTGGTACAGAAGACAAACCTGAACTGCAGATTTGAAAAAGAAAATACAGATAGACCATTGAGGAAAAAAATGCACATCTGAGCTGGGAATGAGTGTTGTAAAGTACAAAGTATGCAGAAGTATGTTGTAGTGAAATGTGAATCTCTGGAGCATTTATGTTCTAATTATCATGCTCTGTAATTCCAGCACATGTCAATGTGGGGTATGTGTGATGGTACACAGACATCGTGATCAGGGTACATGGCTTTCACGCCTTGTTTTGTGCATTTTCATGTAGTGGATTTGACACTTCTACCTGATCATTGAAGGAATGCCTTGACTTTTCTGTACTTTACTAGATCAGGTGTTTTCGTACCCTAAAAATTGAAGTGTACAGCAGAAAAGGAGTAAGGCAATAAAATATATCACAGACCAGACAAAATTAATAATTAGGTCTCTGATGTGTTGTAGTACACAGAATTTCTGGAGGCAAGGGACACTTCATGTGAGGTTGTTTTGTCAAAATATTAGAATTGGATAAAAGGAATAATTGTAGAAGCATGTGATTAATACATACTCCAATGAAAATTACTTGGAAAGCTGATAAGATTTAGGCACCAGAATTAGCGGATTTAAAGGTCAAAACTTGAGGTTTGTGTCTAGATCTTGTTCTATTTATTGCAAATACAAGTCTTCCTCGTGTTGTTTTTGGTCCACTTTGTTAGAGAGCAAAAGATTGAGCATGAAATGCAGGCAAATTCTCCAACTTTCTAATGTTACTCTAGGAGTTCAAGCTAGGGCCATCTATGGCAGATACTGCTGAATCCCCTCAAAAAACTCCATACCTTAAACAGTGCATGATGATGTTTGTTGAAACAGAGAAGCACAAGCACTCAAAACTCAATATATTTCACTTCGCATGATCTGCCTCTTATGTGTATTCATAAAATGCATACACAGTTTATCACTGCTGACACTTTAGGTGTGATGCTGTGTTTTAAAATGGATATAAGAATATCCTCAAGGTTTATGTGTTGGTTTGGTTTTTTAATATATGCATACAGCTAACCACTGACAACTTGCAAGATGTGTATGCAGGAAGTATCTTAGCTTGGAATAAATATGCTTGATCATCTGCTTATTACCAGAGGCAACAAATAGTCTTGTAAAAAGGCATTATTGGTGGTATTAAAGACTAGAGTGTGTGCAGGCATTTTGGTGTACAAGATATAAAGCTGAACTCTGAGGAAAAAAAAAATTGCTTAAATATATGAAAGTCCAATTTAAAACCTAGTCATAATTTGAGATGTCTGTGTTACTTTTTGTTAAATCTGTTTTTGTAGCTTTGTTTCAGTGTATGCTGTTAACCAGAAATCTTATTTCACTATAGCTGTAGCTTTAGGGGAGGAGAGGTGTAGTTGGGTGTGGGGAAAAAAACAAACAAACAAACAACTTCTTTATAACTTTCCTGACAAAATGAATGTTGCCTAGTGCAAAGATTATAAATTGAGATATCCACTAGGCCACTTGTTACTGGCATCTTGACAGGTGATGTGAGATTCTTTCCTGGTGACAGAAACAACAGGGAGTAACACTCTGTGTTACTTCTTTTAGGAAGCAACATTTCAACTAAGAACACCTTGGAAACATTGGTCTATTGTCAAGGCAGCTGTTTCCTTTACATAGCAGGCTAGTCTGCTTGAGAATGTATATTTCATACTCATTAAGAGGCCAGTTTTACTGTTATTTTGCCAGGCCTGTAAATCTCCAGCCTGAGTCTTGTTATCAGCTGAATGAGAGTTTCTTAATCTGTTTGAACAGACTAGATTGTAGCTAATTCTGGCATAAGGATAAGGACTAGAGAGTTGCATGCTGAGTTCTCCATCCCCTGTAAAGGTAGGCTGATGGTGTGTTTCCATTGATTTGAGTTTTATTTTGTATTTTCAGACAGCAGAGGCAAAAGGCAGAGAATGCTGTTACTCAGTTAACATTCAGTGTTTGTTTGTGTATTAGCATTTGCGTTACAGTGAGTAAATGGTACAATGAGAGGTTGTTAGTTTTTTCCTAGTCCTGCATAAATAAGTGGGTGACTCTTGTGAGTTTGTGTAAGTGACATCAGGCAACTGGCCTTCCCCTGAAGTGTTGGTGAAAGATAGCATTCTGTGTAATGGAAGCTGGGGTGCAGATTCAAACTTGGATTGGGATTCAAATTCATATTTGCATGGATTCAGATATGGTGATTCAACATTGTTCAATATGGATTCTTTTCCAAATAATAGTTCAGATTTAATCCTCCATACCAGTGCATATAAGCTCTATGCTTCTCTCTGCAATCCTGGTAAAACTGAAGAATAAAACTTAACTCTTCAGCCATTACTGTGCGTAAGAATTATGTGAACTTCAGAGCAAGATGTCCATGTACATTTAGAACAAAACAGTTTATGTGGGTGAAGAATGCAGTGGTTATCCTGCTGCTCCATCTCCCTTCCTCACTAACTTTTAAACACAGAAAACCTGCTTGCATTACCAATCCAAAACACAGTGTTTTAACCCTAGGTTTGCCAGGGCACCCTGTGCAAAATTTGTGTCCTTATGTTTTCCAGTACTTAAACTGTGCCTTTGTTGTAGTTCAGGAAGCTGCTGTTGTCTGTAAATCCAGAGTAAGGGCTTCCAAAAGAAGACACCAACTTTAAAACCACTTTGCTGGTTCTAGGTCAAATTATGATAGCAACCTTGAGTCTCCAGTCTCTGCTTGCTGTAACCCTGATTAGACAGTACAGTAGACAGCTTCTGTGGTTTGAAAAATTGGAAGGAACTAATTACAATTAAGTCTATTTAAAGAGCACAGATGGCCCTGGAGGATATTATTGTTTGATACACATAGTAGAGTGTCTCTTTCCTAAAATAATGTAAAACTACCTAGTCTTTTTTTGTTTGTTTTAAGGACTTAGTGTGAGAATGACCATGTTCTTCTGTCTCCCATTCTTCGTAACTGGATCTCAAAGTAGCTCTAATTTGGAAGAGAGCAGTGAATATCCTGCTCAGTTATGAGAAGCATTCACCAATATAAAACAGTCTGGAAGAAGACTTCTCTGAAGAATATCAAAGAGCACAGAACCCTTTAATGAAACAGAAGAAATTTAGCATTTCATAAGCTTTTGGCTGTCTGAATCATAAAAAAATGAATCGTTACACAATTATGAAACAACTGGGTGACGGCACCTATGGCAGCGTGTTGATGGGGAAGAGCAATGAGTCAGGAGAACTTGTGGCTATCAAAAGGTATGTAACATCTCAATTCAGTAAAGGTGCTTGCAAAAATCTTAGATTTTCACTTCTGGCTTTATTGTTGTCTCCCATATGTGCAGAATAGGAAAGAAGTCCCCTTTTAAAAGGACATTAACATAACAACGTTATTTTTTTAAATTAAGATCTTAAACAAGGTGATTGTGAGTCAGATTTCTGCTAACTGATCAATAGAGAGACACATCTGTTTAATTTACTGATTTACGTTGGCTTGTAAAATTGCATGCTGCTTTTGTTCAGTTTAAACACAAGCTGCTTTTGTTCAGTTTGAACATGCTTCCTTCTAAAAATATTGTTAGGCCAGCACCAAAGGAGAAGCAAAAGTGAATGTGATTAATTAGGGCGTTTATTTATATGAATTGCAGGAATAGCAATATTAGCTTCCATCCCAGCCTCCCAAATCTTTGTGAGTACTGCATTAAACTTCATGTGTTGCTACAGTGATAAATAACAGTAACAGTCTGGTCAGGTGAATAAAGACTGTCTCCTTGGCTCTAATAAACTTGGACTTCTGTATAATCAAGAGCATTGTCATACTTGCCTTAAAAGATGATTATGAAACAAGAAAAATTCTACTCAAGGCATGGGAAAGTTTCCCTTGTATTCCTAGGGAATTCCAAGCAGGATATAAAGTGTAAACTGAAATACCAGAAACTGTGTCTTGCTCAGATATGGATTTACTGCAGTAAGATAATTGCAATATATTTGATTGACTTTTTCTTTAAGAATTTCTGGGAATTTCAGGTTTTGCCGTATCTGGTGGTAACAGCTGGTACTGTTACTGAAGTTAATATTAATCTAAGCTAAAGAAAGACTCTCCAATTGATTATTTAAATTATTTTTAGCAAAAGGAACAACATTTTGTGGGAAGTGGTTCATTTTTGTGATTTCAGGATTTGGAATTCTGTTGCGTGATTTTTAAGCTTGGAACTCGAGAGGGTACAGTTTAGCTTGAATATACTTTTATTTTAAATGAAAATCTTGGGTTTAAATCTCTTCACTTTAGGTAATAAAACTTTACTGAAACACAGCAATGACATTCATGACTTCATTCCAAGATGTGAGCAGCAGCAGATGTCCACATTTGGATTTATGCAGGATTTACAAATAAATGTATTACACTGTTATGTCTAACTATTAGTTTAGAGGCTATGATGTTGCTTGAAAAAAATGAAACTATTTTTAAAATTAATATCTTGGAACAGATCTTTTTAAATGAGTGATCAGGTCAGATGCTTTAATTATAATAGAAGGCAGTCCAGATATTTTGCAGATTTAAATTTTTTTGTTTGTTTGTTTTGTTTTCCTAGAATATACAACTTATGCATAAGGATCTGTTTTTCCATATTATATGTGCAGTGTCGTTGTTGCTTGCTTTATTATTAAAAGCACAATTCAAATTATACAGAGGGGTTTTATGTCCCTTTTACTTTAGAGTAACATGCTCTCTGTCTGTACTCTTCTAAAAGTATGTTTCAGTGTTTGATGATTAATCACTGTAAATTCTTAGCAATTCTAAGCGTCAACTTTGTTTTTAATTATATTGCTGTATGCTAGAATGCTTTAAATTGAGTTTGAAATATAGATAGTGCTAGACTGAGAAAATACCATTTAGGTTTTTCTAATTCTAAAAGCATTCTGTACTGTTAACTGAAAATGCTTTATCTTGGACTTTATTTCAGAATGAAAAGAAAGTTCTATTCATGGGATGAATGTATGAATCTGAGAGAAGTCAAGGTAAAGTGGTGAACATAGCACATCTAAAAATAAGTGTCTGGTTAGGCTTGCATGAAAGAAAAGAGCAGCTACCATGTCCATGGATAAGGCCAAACTCTGTGAACTCCTTAAATGCTGACAGATTTCACAAAACTGTGGGCTGCTGGTACTCTTAGAGGTCCTGCTGATTTGTGGAATATCTATTCTCAAGCAGTGGCCATGTTTCATAGCCAAGCCTCTTATCTTCAGGAAAGGAAAAGAAATAGATTTTGTATGTGTGTATTTCTGTGGTTTGCAATCTTCCTCTTTCATTTTACTTCCAGATTTCTAGCTGTGTATCCATTCCATATATCTTGGGTTTAGGGCATCTGTAGAAAGCACTGGGACTTTTGGCTAGCCAAGTGACAGAATAACACTTGAAAACCTGGGCTTTAGTTCCAAATAATTTCATATTTTGGGCATCTGATTTTCTGTATATACAAAGCTCCCAACTAAAGGGCTTTAGAGTTAACTTAGTGGAGAGTTCAGACAAATTAGTATGTCCGAAATGAACATCTGTAAGAGAATCCTTCTTCATGAATGTTTCCTGCCAGAAAGAAGGGGAAAAAAATGCAGGTTTTCTTATTCAGTTCAGTCAGTGAGCTCATGAGCTCTTCCAGCTTCAGATGTCTTTTGTTGTAGGGAATTAGGTTTTTGTGCTAATCTTTACTCCAGCTCTGAGGTAATCCCTAGAAATAGGTTTAAAGTACTATTAATATAGTTGTTGCTATTAGTTTGAAATTTATTTGATCTTCTGGGCTGTTCTTTAAAACAGATTACAAGACAAGTAATGAATATGTTGGGTGGATTCTGTGCTAGAAACTCACATGTTAAAAATTTAGTTCTGGTAAGGAATCAAGGTCACTGTGGGGTTATCTGAAGCTGTATTTTGCTCTGTTGCAGTCTCTGAAGAAGCTAAACCATGCCAATGTAATAAAATTGAAGGAAGTCATACGAGAAAATGACCACCTTTACTTTGTATTTGAATACATGAAGGAAAATCTCTATCAGCTAATGAAGGATAGGTATGTCTTTTTTCACTGAAAAATAGTGTGCTATCATGCTTTATTTAATGATTTGCATACTACCTTGAAGAACACTTGGGGATTTCTGGTTTTGGCTCTTCTTGCAGCCCTATTAATGTTGAGCAGGAGTTGCTGCACCTGCTTATCCAAGGGTAGAATTCTGCATTACTCTGTTACAGCACTGCATATTGTAATGCTTTTGGAAATAAGTTTGATTACTTGTTAACAGGGGAGTTTACATACCTTTGTGTACAACCATGAGAGAAATTTCAAATAGTTTTGTTTTGTTGGGTTTTTTTTTTTCTTCACTAGCCTTTATTTTAATTTATGAAGGATTGGGTGAACACTGTTCATGCTACTTTTGCTTATGGGTTTGACTTAAAGTGGGGATGGTACACACATGCATCCTTGTAAGAATGGCCTACACATAAGCTAACTCTGATGTTGCAGTCTTGGAGAAACAGTACATAGCAAGGCTTGCAAGGTGGACTTTAGAATAGGACCTGCCTTTTCAATAACATTTTCCTTTGATGAATTGTTTTGCCTTCAGTTTGGGTTTCCTTCAGACTTTGTCATGCACTTTTGCCTCCTAATGTGACAAGCTCCTGGGCTGACATCCTGAGGTAGCTGCTGGTGACATTAGCACAATGTTACTTTGTGGCTGAGCAGAACTGCTCTCATCAGGGTTCCCACTGATGAATGCACCTACCAGTGCTGCACTGTGCCACCTCTGCCTTGCTGCACCACTGTGCATTCCACGTTCACCTGGTCAAGCACACTGCTGGCCAGACAGCTTCTACAGAGAGATACCACCATGAACTTCTCAGCACAGAAGTTCTGCTGCTGCACTCAAAGTGGCTGAGATTAAGGCCCAGTAGAGTTTTGAAGTAAGGGTTGCATCTCTCTTACTTTGACTTGATGGGTCTGTTTTCATTTGTTCATGATGTGTTAGGCAAAATAAAGAAACACATGTGTTCTGAAGATATATTATTTTTCTTAATTCTGTACATTTTTACCCTGTTTCTTCGCAGAAACAAGTTTTTCCCTGAGTCAGTCATCAGGAACATGATGTATCAGATATTGCAAGGGCTGGCTTTCATCCACAAACATGGTAGGTTTCCTACTAGAGTTCAACTGTGTAGCACGTTCTTATTTTTAGAAAATAAGATCATGCACAAAAATAACATGAATAAAATTACCTAGCAAGCACTGTTAATCATATCTGATAAAATCATGGTTACCTGTTTCAAGTGTGGTCTAGTTTTAAACTTTACCTGAAGTTACTCTTTGTTTTCCTATAATTGGATTTTCCTCTTTCTCTTGGAAAGCACTGGATGTTGTTCAGACACTGTGCAGTAGTTTCTTCTACTTTATTTAGCAGATGAATAAACAAACTAAAGAATCTGGTGTGCTGTGCTATAATAAACATTTCTACTTCCTCAAAAAGATCTAATTGAAAAGCAGAGATACATCAATACTCTTGTGTTGAGATACTATAACTAATATGAGACATATATATAATACATATAATATATTTATATATAATATATATGTATGATCTACATATCAAAAATACTACAATAACTTGTTCACTAAGAAATTCAAACAGCATCCTTATCAAATACAACCTGGCTTTAAAGATTTTGGTAAGTGGGATGTTTCTAAGGATTACAGGCATGGTCTAAGTAAGAGGTGAGGTGTGCTCACAGTAAAAAGTTTCACAGGGTTTGCAAATCTCCCAGTGCTCATGTTTAATATCTGTCTGCAAACAGTATTCTGAAATACTGGTATCAAGCTCCTTTGCTTTTAAAAAGGTAGTAATTTATTCTCATGCTCAATTTTTTTTGTAGTTGTTCTTTACATCACATTGATATCTTAAAAACTTTTCAAAGACCATAAACATGTGCTGAAAATAAAATAAGCAACTTTGTTCTAGTGAGGTTTGATTTGCTTTCAGTATACCCTGAAGAGGTTGTTGGTGGATTTTGTACAGTATTATCAAATACCCAGAAACTGACATTTTCTTGTCTTTCTGATCAGGATCATATACTGTTTTCTGATTGTTAGCATCCTCCTTTTCTACCTCATATCTCTGGGAAATAAATGGGGAAATAAGATTTTAAGAAAAACTTTCAATTTTAAGTTACAGTATTAATATCTTGATTTGCCCATAAGTGTATAAGGGAATACCAGGTATGATAAATTTTAACATTTACATTTATTTCCTTGTAATAATTTTAGCCAATTTCTTCCAGTCATTTTCAATTTCAGCATGCAGAAATTCAGTGCTTTATTCTAGCAAGTGGATTTCAATCAAATTAATGTATAACATAATAAACTGTGTGTTTCAGTTAAACAGCAGAATTAATTTGCTTGGTGACTTAACCACTGCCCAGGTATAGAGGTCTTCAAGCCAACAGCAAGCACTGAAAAAGCTTTCTGTGCCTGCATTACTGATACTAGCATTTCTGAACAAGATTCGTTCAGTAATAGACATCCTTTATATGTCTGTGTCTCCAAATTGTTGTCACAATGATAACTAGCTAAAAATCATTCAAGCAATTTTATGAATCAAGTAAGTGTGTCAGATGCTCAATTTTCCACTATCCAAAACTGACAGAGCAGTTGTAGGTTTTGCAGAAGATTTCATTCTGAAATTTGTTTTTTACTTGATGTTGGTGCCATCCAATTCCTTTTCCTTAGTGTGCTAATGACAGTTTACATTTGTTAATTTAAGAACACTTGGTGTAATAATAACTGGAGGGAAAATGTGTGCATTTGTTGGGGGAGAGTTCCAATTATTTTATATTGAATTAAAAAAGAAAAAAAAGGCTGCAAACCACTATATTATTCCAAAACATCCCAAAGTAAATATTGGATTACTCCTATTAGAAGTTGCTGCTTAAGAAGTGATTCTGTGATAATTTGTGATTCTTTTCTGCTTGGTCTTCTGCAGGATTTTTTCATAGGGATATGAAACCTGAAAACCTTCTCTGCAGTGGACCAGAACTTGTGAAAATTGCAGATTTTGGGTTGGCTAGAGAACTAAGATCTCAGCCACCTTACACAGATTATGTTTCTACCAGGTGGTAAGTATATAAAGAATTGAATACATTAGCTTAACTAATTGTGTTCCTATGGCCATTTTAATGTATTTATTATTTCCTTCCATGCTCACAGGTACCGTGCTCCGGAAGTTTTGCTGAGATCTTCTGTCTATAGCTCACCTATTGATATATGGGCAGTTGGCAGCATAATGGCTGAATTATACACACTCAGACCTCTTTTCCCAGGCACAAGTGAAGTAGATGAAATCTTCAAAATTTGCCAAGTCCTAGGGACTCCGAAGAAGGTAAGGCATAAAAAACTTCACACAATTTTATTGCAAAAAAAAATTAAATAAAACTATTGCAAAATGAATTACTGTTTCAATAAGTTTCCTGCAGACTTACTGTTTGCTCAACTGTATTTCTTTTCAGCTTCCATTAAGGCATGTAATGCTGGTCTTTTGTTGTATATTAGTGTCTGTATATCATTTTTTGAAGTCTTGCTCTCTGATGAAAGCCAGATAAAATTGCTTAATTTAGTTATTTAAAGCTATTCATAATGGAAAACAAATCAGAAGTCTTCTAGGATTTAATTTACCAGAGCCAATTTTCTTTCCCTTCCTGAAATTGTAATTTTTCTGTGCTGGCACACAGAATTTGAGGCTTGGAAAAGTTACCATAACTAAGACAAATTATGCTTTTGTTATTTTTAAAGCATAAAAGAAACATTTCATCTCACACTCAGATGTCTCATAAATGTTATTAGCAATAAGAAGTAATGGAGGGAAAATGTGCAGTACTTTAGAGAGGAAACAATTGTTTATGCTTATTTTCTGGATGAGCTAAATACTATTTAAAATTACAAGGAAGATTTGGGTAGTGCATATAAAAATATATTCAGTTCAAAAGTTGTTTTAGTAAATGGATGGAAGAACATGAAAGAAAAGAATAAGGTTACCTGCAAAACTTTGAATGAACTGAAAGAAAGACCATATACTATTAAACATTTTTTCCAGACTAAATTTAAAAATGGCAGATGTATACCAGTGTTTTAAGGGTGCAAGTAGAACTTGGTGGAATAACTGACCACACACAGTCCACCTAGATCTGAAAAACCTAAGGGTGAAGAGAAAAACATCAGTTTCATTAATGTTCTACTTATAAAAAATACATATAATATAATTATTATATAATTCTTGTCCAGTCAAGGAGCTGTTATCAGTAGAGAAGTAAGGAACAGAAAACTTAAAACAGAAATAGATTAAGCTTAGCTAGGAACATGCAGAGCTTGAACTGGTGGGAAAGCATCCAAGAGAACATACTGAGAAACAGGTGCAAACTCCTGACAGAGCAAAGAGGAAAAGGTCAGGTGGAGAGTTATGGATGATATGGTGTGGAAGTGAAAATTGGTATGATGTGTAAAACAGTGCTTGCCATGGCACAGTTGTGCCTCAAGAATACTGTGCAATAGAAGCAGTATTTTAAGATTCGAGTTTTCAGATGCAGATGTGAACTTTATTAAGCAGGTCACAAATCTAGGATAGTAAGAGGAACATTTTGATGTATATGAAGAATATCTGAAAGACAGCACCATCCTGGCTTCTGGAATATTTTCAATGTACAGCTTAAAGATGCTCTGTAGTGCAGATCAGAGAGAGGATTTCACTGTGTGCAGTTGCACAGCAGGACTGAGCTGACTGCTGCATTTTTTCTCTAACCTTACAAGGAGCTTACAGAAGCAAGTCATGTTTAGAGTCTGTCATTCCCAGACTAGAAAGCTTATTGCTTGGGAAAGGGAATAGGGGAAATATAGGGGGAAAATAGGGAAAAAGGAATATTAACAGCTCAGTATTCCAGAGAAAACTGTAGCCTTCACTAAGGACCTTAGGACTTAAGGGCCTTTTAAGTCAGCCCGGTAGGATCAGGAAACTGTAATGAATTACTTTGTGCCTCTGTCATCTGCTGGTCAGACTTGAGAAATTTCTATCCTTCTAACAATGCTAAGGCATTTTTCAGGAACACTGCTATATAAAAGGTGTACTTAAATATTAGGATAGGAATTACCACAACAAATAATGCATTTGTTACAAGTACTTACATTCTGAAAAAATATCACCAGTTATTTTAATAGTTTGATTTTGCAGATAGTTTTACAAATATTATTATTTCAGACATGCATTTGCATTTATTCCATTATCCTGCAATAATGAATTACAGGAATTATGCCCAGAAGCTATCTTCATTCCAGTTTACCTTCCTGTGTGTAACTCCATAACACCATACCAATGAATGCTGTGAATCTGGGTGTTTAAAACAGTGACAGAGAACTATTTTGTTTTATTTTATAAATTATGTTGCTTTATTTGTTTTATAGATAAATTAAATTGCACCATTCAAGAATTAGCAGTGGTGTAGCCTTGTGTGTATTTAATGAAAAAATTGATGACAGTCTCAGTAGGAGAAATTAATTAAATTAATTTTCATTAGTTGAAGGTTGGCAATGGCATTTTAAATAATCACAAATTATTTTTTTATATAAGTGTATTTTTCATTTTTGCTCTTGTACTGTTTTTACCTTATCCCTATGCTTCAACCAGTTCAACATGCAGCCCTTGGTACTTGTAAACAGTTGCTTTATCACTATTTCTATCAGACAGAATGCCACTAAACTCAATAAAGAAGGGCAGTGCAGTGAAGGAGCAGTCTTTCTCCATTAATTTAAATGAACAAACTGTTATCTGAGGTGGAATAGGAAGTCACTTGAAACCTTGAATTTTTTTTTAACTAGATGTGATTTGCAATTATATTTGAGGGATTTTTTGTTACCATGGACTGTGCTAACAGAGCTAAAACTGTTGTACACAAAAAGATGAGTAATGGCTATCATGGTACCTTATGACCAAATTGTATCAAATCAGTCCAGTTTGCCCTGCAGCAGTGTAATACGCTTGGTGGATAGAGGAGGAGTACAAGTGTCATACCTTGTCTTCAGTAAGGTTTCTGATGCTGTCCCTCATAACATTCTCAGCAACATATTTCTATAGCCTGTTTGGAAAGGCTTACACAGAGACTAAGTTTCACTGGCTCTTGTTCAAAAGATGAATTGAATAGAACTTGAGTGGTTCTGCCTCTGATGAAATTTTTTAAATGGTATTGAAAGCTGTCTGCTGGAGTAGATTTTGCTAAAGATAGCCAGCTGAGAAGGATTATGTTAGAAAACTAGATTAGAATTTAAGAGGGGCTTTTTATGTATAAAATTAGAGAAGTTGCTTTAAAGAATTTTTTTCAGTAGTGCTGTTTTCAGGCAAGAATAATCAGCTACATAAATAGCTGTGGATAACCATCCAGCTAACACATCTGTAGGAGAAGCCATAGAAGCTATTTAGTGTATTGTATGTCTAAAGACAAATACCATACCTGTGTGTAGGAAAGGAGTATTGTTCATTAACAAGTGAACTAATCTATTTCCCTTGCTATTTTATCCAGTTTAGAGTTTTCCTTTTCAGAGAGAAAAATCAGAGTCTAAAGAGGAAATAAAACTTAAAAAGCCTAGACCCTAGGAGTTGTTTGGGTTTCTTTAGCCATACAAAGCAAGACTGGAAGAAAGGAAAAGAAATCCACCTCTAGGCCTCTCTAGAGGGAAGAATCAAATAGTCCTCCTTGGTATCTGTGGCTAATAGGACACTCTACAATGGTAATTTATTTTTGTATGAGAAACCTCCATTTTCCTAAGCTTGAGGAGATGACTCTTTGGGGTAGTCTGTATAGACTGGCTGTGAATTGCCAGGAATTGGAAGCTTTTTGAGATTTCACACCTGTCAGGAAGGGACAAGGGTGTGGAGTAAACAATCTCTTGAGGTCTTTGATAATCCTGTAGTTCTGTATTCCAAGAATGCAGTTATCAAGGAACTAAGAACTTCAAAGTTTACTTTTGAAAAGTTAAACACTTGAAAAAAAGGTTCTTATCTGTTGGTCATGGTTTTTTAATGTTGCAATACTGTCTAGTTCTAACTTAATTACTGACTCGTGTAATGGTGGGATCAGTGCTATGTTGTATAGGCTGTGGCATGGTGAATGGAAGGACTTCACCTCTGATATTTCCATAAAGAAATTCCATTTCCATGTTAAAGTCAGCTGCTGGGCTCATTTCTGTGGCAGACGGGATGTTCGGTACCATCCCTGGTACTGATGCACTCTGATCTCCTTCAGATAGAATGTGTCCAAGTGTGTTATTCATGGTGATGGTTCCACCTTTAGCTACAGAAGACCTCAGGAGGACTCTCATTGGAGACTCATGCTGCATTCACTGGTGTTGTAATAATTGTCATTGGAAAACAAAAATGCATGCTTTCAACTATATAGAAAAGAGCCATGCAGACGAAGCATGACTCAGGCTGCCTTAAATTTTATCTAAATAAATCTTTGTTCTTTTTTGGTGCTGATTTTTCTTTCCTTTGAAACAGAGTGACTGGACAGAAGGGTACCACCTTGCTTCTGCCATGAATTTCCGTTTCCCACAATGTGTCCCTATAAGCCTAAAAACTCTCATCCCAAATGCAAGCAATGAAGCGATACAGCTTATGAGTGATATGCTGAATTGGAATCCAAAGAAGAGACCTACAGCAAGTCAGGTCTGAGCACATGAATGATTAAGTATAAGACTGAATTTTCTTGCATTGTTAAAAAATTGTAGATACACAGACCAATTGATTGTCATAATAGTGATGACCACAAATGCCTTCTCTTTGGTGGAAGTGAGACTAAGTGGTAAGAAGACAAAGTTCTAAACCTGGCTCAGCAGACATCAGAAACTCTTCAGCTATTTCTGCAATGTTGTCTTCTGTATTGGCGTATCTTAAAATTCTCTCTGTACAGGACAGAGAAATAGCTTAGGTGCAAGTGTTTCAGTTGTGTCTATCAGCCACTTTTGCCACTTTTGTCTTCTTCCCCACCTGTACAAAGAAAGGTACCAAAAACTTCTAAAACTGCTTTTTGTGAAGCTGCAGATGGAATGCAGCATGGAAGAGCTAAGGATTATTTTTACTTGGAATGTAAATTGTACTGTTTGATAAAGAAAGAACTTGGTGAAGAACATGTCAATAGGTCACAGTTTTTCTCCAAGTTAATTTTCAAAAAGCATATTTCAAGGACTGAAGATGGTTACATTCTGTGGTTTTTTTCATTGTATTAGTCATACCTAATGTAATCCTATTTAGAATGTATGAAAGAGGAATACAATTGGGAAAGAAAGGACATATTGCAAGTTACCCTAGGTGGATGTAGTATAAGTGATTCAGAAGCAGTTAAGCAGATGGTACCAAATAAAGTAACCTTTCCTCTCCACTTTATAAAGCATGTCTATTGTACGGTGATGGAGATTGATCTGTAGTCTAGCACTATGTACCTCTACACAAAATACTGTATGGTGCTTTAGTGCCTTATAAAAGCAAATAACCAGCTTTTACCCAGGTGAGTTACTGAGGAAGCAGCTGCAGCAGTTGTGTAATCCACAGTCAAAAGGAAGACTTTAATGCATACACACGGCAGTGTGTTCAAAGGCAGCGATTCTTGAGCACAGCTGAGGCAAAACATGTATTTGAGCACTCACAAAAAGTAGGGTCCTACCCAGAAGGATTAACAGAGTGGGTTGTTTTGATATAGGAGGAGGTGTGTTGCAGAGCATGAACACACCTTAGTATCTAGCAGAGGATATGGAAAGGTCAGAGGAAAGGATCAAATTAACATCTGCCTTAAGACAGACGCTGTATTTTCTTAATAAACACCATGAAGGTACAGTGAATGTATTTTAAAGAGAAGTAAAAGCTGATGATAAAAAAAATGGGGGAGAAACCTTGCTCGTTAACATCCTGTAATTGTAGAACCCATACATGGCAATCATCTTGCTTCTGGTTTTGTTATTGTTGTTGGTTTTGTTTTTTTTTTTTAGCTGAAAACCTCAGGCTATTCACTGAGCTGCCAAAACACAGCAGTGGAGACATGTAATAAAGCGTGTGGTAAAGGTAGTGGGGACTACCTCTTTTAAAATGGAAATTTGTTACTGCATAAATATAGAATGATGTTAAATGTGTAATGCACCTCAAGACACAGACTCCACCTAGCAATAAAGAAGGGGACAAAAGGACATGACAGCTGTCATATGTACAAGTAGATCAGTCTTACTAAGTTATGTGGGGGGAAGAGTCTGAAATACAGAACTGCCAGTTCTCAACACACACTTTACATATGATGTCATTGCACATCCATCTTCCATCTGTTCTGTAAAGCTTGCTCAGATGTTTCAGAAACCTGCTTAGATCCTTGATGAGGTTACCAAAGTAAATTTATTGAAGTGAAATTAATGTGTTATATCTTCTTCTGCAGGCTTTGAAGTATCCTTACTTTCAAGTTGGCCAAATTTTAGGACCTCCTCCACAGTGTCCAGAGAAGCAGATTTCTATTAAAGTGGTTCAGCCAACAGAGCCAAAGCCATCTTTACCTAAACTGGAAGCCAAGCCAGAACCTCTGTCTTCACCTGATTTACCTGACAAAACACAGCCACAGCACTTGCCAAAGGTTAACCACCAGCCTCTCCAGCAAATTCAGTTGCCTCAGAATACAGCTGACCAGCAAGTACCAAAGCAGCAGCAGCCACAGGCACAACCACTTTTTCCACATATCAATAAAAACTCACCGCCTGTAAGTTGTCTTCAATAACTACATAGATGGTTTTATTAAAAGTTCTTACTATGTTCAGCCAGGTGATCACTTGAAAATTGTCATATGTTTTATTAGAGGAGATACAGACTGATAACTAGGGACTAATTGAGGATATAACTGTCTGCTTACTAAAATTTTATAGCAATTCAGAAGAATAGATTGTTTGTAACAACAATGTTGATTATAATGGGCCTCAGTGACATGCTTATGCAGTAATGGAGTTGAAACAGCTCTCACTTACTGACCTTTGAGAAACAATTCACAACTGTACTGTCAGTACACAACAGAGAAGTGGAAAGGGGAACTTCACTTGCCACATGCAGGAAAATACCAAAAAAGGTTCATCCAGTTCCTAACCTTGTAAGAATTTAGCAATTATGATTTTTAGGAAGATGAATAGTAAACTTTGGTTTGTAACTTCCATTTTGCTTTTGACCTGTACTCACTGAACTGCAGTACAAAGTATGTTAAAAATAACAGGCATTCAGAGAATGCTGAAAAGCAAATGATAAATACAAGGACAGTTTTAAAGTTTAGTAATTTCATTGGAACAGAATGTTGAAGAAGAGGCCTGATCAGTTTCTTTTATTGGCTGTATTTACTCTGGGGACTCAGTAATGCTATGCATCACTGTGCTCTACTTCTTGAGAACTCAGCTACCACTGTTCAGAGCATGAGTTCAGCAAGATGCCAGAAAGTGGTTGAGCACTGAACTGGGTTTGCAAACAGAATGTTAACCTCACTACTTCAGGTAGACTTGAGCAATTCAAGGATGACAGTCCAAAAGAACCACACTCCAAATACATGCTGACATTACTGTGTTTTGTGCTTAAAGACATAATGAGACTATGACCACAACAGGTACAATACACTGGGAAAAAGTCTCTCAAAGTCTGTAAGCAGTAGTCAGGAGTTATACTAGATACAAACCAGAAAATTTTAGAATTTAATTAAAGTGCTTTTATTAATATAATTTTAACTTTTTATTATTTAATTTTTTAAAAAATTTAAAATAGAAACAAGCAGCTAGTGGCCCTCTGAATGGTGTACTAGGTCCTAAAACCTACAGAAGACGGTGGGGTCAGACTTTGGTGAAGGCTGCAGATAGCTGGGATGACTTGGATGACCCTGAATTTGGAATGTCATGTTCAAAGAAGCCTACTATTGCACTGTTAAAAGAAAAGAAAAACAAGGAATTTCTTTTTAGGTAGGTCCTACAATTTAAAAAAATCACAATTTCTTTTAGTAAACAGTGTCCGTAAGTAGATTTATAGATTAAGACAAGTCTGTTAAAATTCAAGTCACCAAAATTCTGCAAGAATGCCAAGAACTGCATAAGCAGATCAGCCTTGGGTGTTATGTTGTTATAGTGCCAGTAATATCCAAATATAATCAAATTTGTTTTCAGGCACTATATGGTTCAGGTGTCTGTTGTGTATTTAAGAAACTATTTTACTAAAATTTGACATACTAACATTACATCCTTTGTCAGTTAAATGGTACTATGTTCTACCATTTGGCCACATTTGCTTTTATTCCATAGTGTTAAATACATTTGTTTGTTCAAATCCCAGGTCATGAGGTGTTAGGTTTGACTGTTACCTTGTGGAAACAGATTCTACTGAGAAAAGTAGGATAAGTGAAGAGCACTGTGTTCTTCAGGCTAAGGTCAGCTTGTGGTCTTCTAAGCTGGAGTTGTTGGTCACATGGTTTGAAAATTTTGATTTTTCAGTGTGCCAGAATCAAAGGCTTCATGCTGTATCCAGCCAGGAGGGGGAAACAAGATTCTGATGAGAAATGATTCTGAAAGATCAAATACATCAGCAAAAGATTACTACATAAACCAATCAAGATATCTGCCTGGTAAGGTTAAAAGTCAATACATATGGAAAATGCAAGCTGTGCATAATCTACAGTATATTTAAGCTTTAGATTTCTCACTGGATAGTTTTATTTTTCATAGCCAGCTAAATTTTCAAGCTTTGGACTAAATGCCTTTCCCAGAACATATGACCATTGGTGCAGCAATTCCTGCCTATATAAACATGGCAGGACCCCAGCACTGCTTGTACACCATAAAAGTTCACAGGCCCTCTTATGACCAGTAACATAAAAAATCCTCAGTAATATAAATCCAATGTATGTTGGATTAGTAGGAATATATCCTGATTAATCTATAAGCAGGTGTAGTACATGAGGACTAAAGAAACTATATGCATTTTTTTCATCAGGACCATAGCGAGAGGATTTAGGAGTAATGAATTCAAATAGAAAGAGAGGAAATTTAGAAAAGATATACAGAAGAAATTATTGTGAGGGTGGTTGAGGTACTGGACAGGTTGTCCAGAGGACCTGTGGATGCCCCATCCCTGGCAGTGTACAAGGCCAAGCTGGATGGAAGATTGAGTAACCTGCTCTAGTGGAAAGTATCCCTGCCCATGGCAGGGAGATTGGAACCAGATGATCTTTAATGTCCCTTCCACCCCAAACCATTCAATGATTCTGTGATTGTATATGATGCATATATACCAATTTTGCAGTGTCAGGAAGTTTGGGGTTTTCTGAACATAAGTTCTTATAAACACAGTCCCCCCTCCTTGTGCAAAGTGTTTAGAAATAGCCATCTACTGGCACTGGTAGGAATTCACACACTCACTTCCTTTCCCAAGGTAATCATCCTTCTTTAGAAATGGATATCTTAGTCTAAATCTAGGTGATTTTGTGAGGAAAATAACAAGATATTATTTAATTACTAGAAATGAGAATGGAAAGGAGAAAGTAAAGAGAATGTTTCCCTTAGTTATAGATTCTATAATTAAATTCTTTTCTCAGTATCTTTTGTTACCATGGTGGTTTGTACAATTGCAGTAATCCTACCATGAATTCTGTAATCCACGTTTGAGAATTTAGGTGGCTCACAGAGGAATTCCCCATTGTCAGGCAAGTTGTTTTGGTACAACATATGATTAATTTGTCAGGAACTCATTAGGGCAACGATGACTTCTGAATATAAGTTCTTGAATGTTAAATAGGATGCTCAGAGATTCAACCGTTAAATTCCAAAGGAAAAGAAAAATATAAAGGGTGAGGAACTTCCCTATCTAAAGGTAACAAATGGAAGAATAATCTCTATTTATCTTTTTTTAAGCACAATTTTAATGTCTCCATGGTTTTCAATGAGAAGGCACAGATGTAAGAGTTAATTAATTTCAACACGTAAGGGAATAATAGTTCCAAGGAACATAGTTGCTATTTATCCATATTACTTTAGTCTACAGCCACTAGATCTGGGAGCTGCTTTCCTGTATTGTAATCCCATTAACTCTTGTTATTCTTCTAACATGCAGGAGTAACAAGAACCTTTTTCCTACTTTTTAACTTAACCCTTGAAGAAATAGTTCATTTTCAGTCTTGGGAACCCCAGCTTTTGATAGGTATTTTTAATTTGTGTGTTCCTTTTTTGACAGACAGAAATATCAGTTATGAGAGTATGGTTTTATAGAGACCAAGTGCCTGTACCGAAAAGTATTTTAAAAGTTTTCTTGAAAGCCTGATGAGAATTGTTCTTAAATTACTGTCACTAGTTTTCATGTGATTCAGCTTAAAAATCTAATCAATGGACATTGTTAATTTACATTAATGATGTTTTGCATTATAAGGCAAATGATTCAGTGTTGGTTTTCTCTTCTAGAAATATCATTTATTGGTTTAATTAAGTTTGAAATTCGGTATTTATAATATTTTCCATCATTTGTTTTCTAAGGTGTGAACCCGAAGAGCGTCTCTTTAGCAGCAGTCAATAAAGATGGATCCCATGGAACCTGGAGCAACCAGTTGTTTGCTAAATCACTGGCAAATGCTGGGGGAGGATTGACTTACAGCAGAAATACCACAGGTAAAAGTGTAATTGAAAATGGTCACATTATATCTCCTCTTACTTTAAGTAAGTTAGTTAAGACCATCTGATCTAACTTCTGCAGTTAAGCTTAGATTCTAGGCTCTTTTTTTCCTCTTGTTTTGGTGAAAGACTCTTAAAAAACCAACTTTTTTATGTGTGATATGATGTATTTGCTTTCAGAATACAAGGTATCAACTAGCCCCTATTTATAAATAATGTTCTGTAAAGATAAATTTTGAGACCATTATTTTACTTTATTTAAGCAAGTAGTTTGGCCTCATTACTGCCTGCTCCCTATGCAAATGACAGTGTCACCCATGGAAAAACAGGGGTGGGTGATGTGCTCATGTAATAAAATTGCTGCCTAATATTTTAGACATGTCTTTTATGAATTTACTGAAATTTATTTAATTTTATGAAAATCATTTGCTGCACGAAAAGTCCCTTATTTCCAGGAAGGAACTTCCAGTGAGACTATGTTTTGTGAAGAGCACTATTATTAACATTCTACAGAGTGAAGTCCAGCACTAGTTAAGCACTTCATCTAAGATTTCACTGAGGAAACCATCAGGCTCTGGACTGAAATCTGTCTTCTCACCACCAATCCCTGTAACTCAGGCACACTGTCCCTGTTATGGGAGGTTACCTTGTTAACAACTCTGCAGCCATTATCCAGCTTGCACGAGTCACTCTCCAAATACTTTAGTGCCAATAAACCCCCTCAGCTTTATATGCTTATACAGCAAGAACTTCAGGAGGTTTGTTTACATGCAGATGCTGCACCCCTTTTTAACAGAATTTTATTAGCCATTCTTCAGTGTCAACAAACTTCATTTTCCCCTCTGAAAGACAGATGAGCTGAAGTTGTTCATGAATTAATGTGCAAGATTTTAGCAAGTGGAAAAACAACACCACCTACCAGAATTTTTTTGTGGAAGAGGTTTTTTTTAAAGCAATCAACTTGCCTTTTTTTCTTCCTTTTTTTTTTTTTGTTTACTGAAATAGAGTATACATGTGCATTAGAAGTAAATTATTTATAAATAACTTGCAAGGGAATCAGACACAGAAAAGCAAATAGCTGCTTGCAAAAGTTCTCATCAATCAACTAGATATCTACCTACTAAACTGCACTGAAGATAAAATTAGGGTGAATGCTAATGGTAGAAATCCTGCATTTGTCTTACTAACAAGAATTTTTTAAAAAGACACTAAAACCGATTATTTTTTGTTTGAAAATACTTATTATTATTTCCATCGGTATCTCAAATTGCATGTGCTATTTCATATACTGGGGAGACAGCAAGACTTAAGACAGACACACATGAAAGCAGGATAAATGGATCACAGAAATACAAGACATGTAAATTATTCTCTTTTCATACTGGCAGTCTGAAAGTCAACACTGTTCTGTTTAAATAACTATGTATAGTTTATTTAAGTAGGCTGCTTTTTTTTCATCAGCTACAACACTGCTCTACGGCAAAATAAGAGCAAACAGTTATAAGTGCTTTATTTATGAATGATTGTAAGTTTATGATCAGTCAGCTTTGAAGATGTTCCCAAGTCCTTAAAATTGTAAATGGAATGTAATTGTATGGTTGGTAAATTATATTGTTAGTCCACAATTAGAATGGACCTTGAAAAGTAGCTTGTTGGAGTCAGATATTCATTCTTGCTTGCCTTTTTCCCCCTCCTCATTTCTTTTACATCATCTAGACTGGTTCTTCATACCCTTCTTCTAAAGTTCTGTCCTTCCATCTTTTTCTTCCTTTAATTTTCCTTGTCTACAGATGAGAACTTAATTATACCTATTGAAAAGCTATCATGCAAAGAAAGGTTGAATGAAAAATTAGAGGATCCAAAAGGTAATTTATGTCAATTATAGCCTGGTTCTTTGTACATTTCCTATTTATGTTTTACAATTTCTTGTAAAGAAAATTACACTTACAATGCAGGTTCCTGATAATCGTATACTTGCATTTTCAGTAGCAATCTGTTTTGTCAAACCTTGCTCTCTTCATTATGGCTTCTTCTGGATACTTAGAACTTGATGTGCTTTAAAAGGTAGAGAATATTTTATTACCCTAATTATAATCCACAGCAGGTAACTGGATAATGGTGAGGAGGTGATCAAAGCAGCATGTGCACGTCCCCTCAGGGATGGGTTGCTTGTGACAGCACGCAGGGCTTGCACCTTTTCCTGCATTTGGATTCTCTGCCCATTACACTGATCTTAGAGTGCTGTGCTTGCACAGGTTTTGGTGGAGTTACCTTAGAGTAAAAGGGACAAAACTCAGGATTCCAGACAGCCTAGTTTGTGCCTTTTAGTTCCACTGCTCTGAGCTCTGAAATGATCACAGAAGTCTGTGAGTGTTGGTGTGAAGAGGAACTTTATAGGATTGCACAAAGGCCAAAGATTTAGAAGACAGGAAAACTGGCAAAGCCGATACAGTATATTATTGCAACTACCACTGAAGCTGTGATGAAGATGCTCACACCTGATGAAGGTCAAAATAAACTACTCTGTATAGCCTTCTGCTTGACAAATTTAATACTACTGACCATAGCCATACCATGAGAGAAAAGCATTTCTCTCTGGACATTGTGCCAACATTGTCTTAACACTGTCCCAGCTGATGACAGACATGAAGAAACTAGGACATTTTTGTGGATCAGGGAGCGTAAGTATTGTAACAGATCTTCCACTCTTCCCCTGGTCACTAATTTCAGTACTAATTTTGTGTGTACATGCACATTGCTTCCCAGCTTCCAAATGAGGATGGTTATGTCAGCCTTCCCAGGGTAGTGCTGCTTTAAAGAAAGATCTGGACCAAAACTAGGCACAAATAGGTGCCTGTATATAGCCAGGGTTAAAGGGAGATGATAATTGGGTCTGACTTTTATAGCAGGCCTTCAGCTGTGGGAGCTGTCAAAGTCAACTTCAAGTGGTGCAGCACTTTCCACAAGAGATGTTTGGTTCCATTCTTTTCTATAGATTTAGGCCAAACATGCTGAGCACAAGAGTAGTACTGAGCACTAGTTACAGCAGCTTCCAGTAAAGCAAGTAGATGTAAACAAAAAGGCAAGATCTATATTTCTCTGCAACTCAGTGTAAACCTTTCTATGTGGTCTTAAGTTTAGTGGAGGTACTAATGAAATGTTCATCCTGCTCTTTGTCTTTATTCCTGCTGAATTTCTGACTGTTAAGTGCTGAAAAGGGTCCAACTGATCTACAAAGCAAAGAATGAATTCAGTGAAAGAATGTTTGTTTTTCAGGAGACAAGCTCTAGGGAGTTTTTAAATAACACTCATACTTGATACTCTTGTGATACTGCAAATATAATTTGAAGCAACTATAAAAAGTAGGCAGAGTTTTCTGAATGCAGCTGAAAATTCTAAAATTTTGTAATGTAAACAGGAAATCCTGGCTTTGTAAGTAGTGGTGCTTACAACCCATCAGGACTTTACACGTCTTCCTTCCATAAAAAAGAAGTTG
This sequence comes from Cinclus cinclus, assembly GCF_963662255.1. Classification (NCBI taxonomy): domain Eukaryota; kingdom Metazoa; phylum Chordata; class Aves; order Passeriformes; family Cinclidae; genus Cinclus; species Cinclus cinclus. The sequence goes on from NC_085046.1 coordinate 65,637,863, forward strand.
GATCAAGTGGACAACGGATACATCTAGCACCTCTTGGTGCACCTGTATCAGGTAAGAAATATTCTTTTACTACTTAGATCCAGGACAAACAGAAATGTTCATTTTCCTTGCTTCTTAAGAGATGTATTAGCCCTTGGTAAGGTTTTCCTCAAGTTTTGTAAATGAAATTGTAGGACATAAATTCTTCGTAATACAAGTGAACTGCATGTAGGTGCCTAAAGAGTGTCCTGACATTTAGAGAAACTACTGCTACTAATATTTGTTAGAAAAAAAGAGAAAATAATTGCAAAAGGTGCCAAGAAGATTTAGACCGTTTGTTAAACTACTGAGCATTAGTGGTGCTGGGCATGTAAAAACATGCAACTCCACAACTCTATAGCAAATGGTCACATAGTTGGGACTCCATTCATTTGTTAAAAACAACTGGATGTAACCATTACCTTGGATCCTCTGCAGTGTTGGTGACATTCTGAGCACCTTCTTCACTTTCATGTTTCTGACTCAGAGAAGATGAACAGGAGTGCTCAGGGTGCAGAATAAACTGGTTTGCAAGTGAAGATTTAGCGCTGTTGTCCACACCCAGCAGCCCACTTGTCTAGTTATTTCAGAGGAAATGGCAAGGCCCTAAATCATTGGTGAATTGTTTAACCAAAGGGCCCATGGCAGACCAATCTGGTCCTGCTTAATAATGCTGTCTTTTTGCTGACATGTACCTTTAAGTTGCCTGTTCTTAAGAACTTGCAAGTGGCTTCAGAGAACTGGAGCAGGGGTGAAGAAAGGAGATGGCACAAACACATATACGTAAAATATGCTTAGATATATGAATATTCTGTGTCTGACTTGATCAGAAGCCCACCAAGGAAGGCTTGAGCTTCCCTTCATTATTTTATTGATTCACTGCTGAAACACAGCTGCAAGAGTTGATTTGTCACAATGCATGGATCAGGAAGTTCACAGGAGGACAAAATATGCAATTCTCTAGACTGCTGTGAATAGTGCAAAAAAAAAAAAAAAGAGGGATCACATGTGGTGTTCCAAAGGAAATAAAATTTACTGTTAATCTGTAACTAGAAATGTACTATGTGTAATAGAAGTCAGAAAGGGTGGCAGATGGAGGTCAATTAACATACTCTTCCATGTCCTGGAGAAAAACAAGAATCCTATTGCCTGAACCACTCATATTTACTTTAAGTCTTCAGACTTGTATGGGAAGAGAGATAATAACAAACAAAATGGCAGGTTCTATCTCCTAGATATCAGTATTTGAACATTAACATTTTTGGTGACCCTTTGCTTTATGTTATCCAAAAATGTAATAAGTTATGCTCTCAATTGTTTTTGCTCTTTTAATTTTTTTCTGTTAATTTTTTTTTATGCCATAATTTAAATGTAGTATACAAGATCCATTTTTTCTGAGGAAAATACCAGGAAAAGTGACCTTTATTGCCAACATAGTGTAGGTTGGAATCATACTTGCTGACAGAAGATAGAGAATGCCAACCTACAGTAAAACTAAACAGTTTTCAAAGAGGTCAGGGAGACCTGACTCCCAATTTCAGCTCTTTGATGTTTCCCCTTTTTTAATGTCTTGCTCCTCACCTGTTCCTTAACAGGTTCAATCCACTGCTGAAAAATGCTACCAAAATCAGGTGGTTTTCTCTAAGAAACAGAATGATACCTTGGCACCCATTCAATTTAAATGTTAAATTTTGTTTTAAAGAGTATCATAATAAGACTAAACTACAAAAGTAGGAATGGAAGGGTCAGGATCTACCTTAGGAATGGTAAGGAAACAAGGGAAAGGTATAGCAGGAGTCTGGATAAAAGGGGTCCTGGCTGGCTGATTTGAAGACTTGGGATAATGGCTGAATTAGTCATGAACATGAAGAAATGTCAGCCCCTGCAGTAGGGCAATTACTTTAATCACATGAAACTCAAGGAAGTAGCAGTTACCTGAAATGTCAGAAGGGAAAATCTGAATAGGAAGGCTAGGAACACATTACTGTGCTACTACTAGTGCCTGAGATCAGGTGGGTGCCATTATTAAGAGAGAAAAAAAGCCTTCAAACTTGGAATAAATCCTAGGAAATCAATGGAGAAATGGGAAATGGAGCAAAGACTTGCCACCAAGTACATCAGTAGTTCTGAGCTAAGCATGAGGGGAATAAAAAGCATAAAAATCTCAAAAGGAACAAAAGGGTCTCCAGAAGCTGTCTTTCAGTCTAAGATGTCTGAATCTTAATCAGTTTATCAATGTTATTATGACATGCCTTTTTAAATATTTGAGATAGAAAAAAAGAACACTTTCATACTGTAGCAGTTTTGTAATAGGAGATACAGCGTTGTAGACATTTGCTTCAGTTTTTCCACTGAATTTCATTCTCAGTGGTTTTTTTGAGTGATTGCTGCAAAACAACTATTTAGCAGGTGAGGATAATACACACAAACTATTGGAAAAAATAATCTTATCTGAAAACAAACATAGACAGCATGATCTCTGGCACATGGTGTGATTCTTTGGGTTGTCTTATGTGGGGCAGGAGTTGGACTCTACAATCCTTGTGGGACCCTTCCTGGGTGTTTTATGACATATAGGAGACCAAAGCATCCTGCTACTTTAGCATCCTTGAATACTGTAAGTCATCTGTAAGATCTCGTTCTTTTCTCTGTAGACGAGTAAAGTACCTTTTAGTTATCATTAATTCTGAGTTATTGTTCTTTTCAGATTATTCCTGGAAAAACAAAGCTGCTCGTCCTCCATTACCAGGTCCTACTTTCAATGCATCAGCAAAAAACTTGAGTATCTTAACTCGCTCCCCAGTTCAGCGAGTACATGGGAGAACAGACTGGGTGGCCAAATACGGAGGGAACAGATAGAAAATACCATCCTGTGTGGATATTACATGCTCAGTGTTCAGTTCTCCTGCACTTGGAAACCTGAAAAGCCTATTTGCTCCAGCTTTTCCTAAGACTATGCAATAGTAAAGAAGAAAAAAAACAAAGCCCTTGTGTTCTGTTACCTGTATAGTACATATAACACCATGTAACATACTGGCTGTAAAGTAGGATACAATGAAGTATTGTACAACACATATTGCCAAAACTGAGAAGTAGATTTCACCTGATGTTTTCTATAGGTAGATCTCCTGTTCCGTTACTCTTTGGAACAACTAGGGTTAGGGGTTGTTCATCCAGTGCAACAGCTGCTGCTGGGATGTGCCTGAAGCACACAAGTCGCACAAAGAAAGGCTGAAGCAGAGTGGCACCAGGCTTCCAGGTGTTAGGCTGGTTCCTTAGCAGGAAGTGGGAGTGAAAGCACAGATCTGGCTTTGTGAAGAACATCAGTCTCCTGCAAGGATTTCAGAACTCGTAACTAAGAGTTACTCAGGGTCTGTAAGGTGCAAATATTCATGTAGCAATGAGAACTGAAACCCTTGTAGAAAGACATAGGCTATCCACTGATAGATACTACTACATAAGGAAGGTCTAGAAATCTGGTTGGTAGAGGGCTGTTCAGCAGTTGAAAATAGCTAACCAAGTACTGAATACTACTTAGCAAGCTGTGAAGTGAAGCCTAACAATCAGATTCTGCTGTTTTAATTAACTTATTGCCAATTTGGTCAAATATCTGTAGAGATTTATCTCTGTCCTGTCAAAGGAGTGTCACAGTGATCTTTTAAAGAGCCTAAATCACTGCAGTCCATCAGTCATTTTAAGGGAAAATTAGCCAAAAATGCCTAAATTGTCACTAAACTCTTGTTCCTACATGTCTTTATTGGGTGATCAAACTAAACTAGAGAGTTTGAATAGACTATGTGAGGAAGAATATTGGTCTGTTCTTCAAAGACATTGCTTTCTGGTTTAGATCTTAAAGGCCAACTTAGGTACCTGAAAACACAGACAAAACTTTAATTTTGTATGTCACTGTTTATATGCTCATTCAGTACCATCCCCAGCTTTTATGCTTTTATAATAATACTGCCCAAAGGACTTTGCAATGTACAGTAAATTGTTTATTAGGATGTTGAACTGGGCTGCTTATGTTAACTGCATTTACAATAAATGCTTTAGACTTTATAGTAACATTAAACTTGCCATTTTGAAGTACAAACTGAGTATGCTTTCTAAAGATAAAAAGTTGTTAATGATGACTTCAAGCATTGTAAAAAAAAAATATTTGTATGGCTTTTATAAATGGATATTAAAATTTTAACTCCTGTTGTTGACCCAATGTGTTATAACATAGGGGTTACGTTAACTTCCTGGAAAGCAATTTAATCTGAAACAGCTGTACCAAAAAGTCAAATATTTTGTTAGGAAAATGGCACCTAAAGTAAACACCACTTTTTAATTTTTTTTAATACTGTAAGAGCTATGCAAGGATAGGGCTGTCTGGTTAGTAATGTACTAGAGAGTTTAATTCTATTGCTACTGGTCTGGGAGTAAGTACTAAGGGAATGAGAAATACTAAGAGATGTCCCTATACTACTTCAATGCATCTTAATTTAACTGTAGAACATGTCTGTAAACTTGCTATGGCAATAAAGAACAACCTCAGACAGTTAGTAACAGGCATAAAAGCTATGATTCTATAATTTAAAAACAAAATAAATTCATCGTTTGTCTCTAGTACAAGATGCCAATGACAGTTAAAATCAAAGCCTGGTCAAGGAATTAACTAATAATGTGCCGACACCTCACGTGTCTGTGAGTCACTTTAGAGCAGAAAAATCAACAGGTGCTGTTTATGGCTCTAAATATGGTTAGAAGAAACATGCTGTCCATGTCATGTGCTAATGAACCTTTAAAGGGCTTTGACATAACCAGATCAGTCTCTATGTGTGCAGAAGCAAGGCATAACGAGTGTTGAATAATTCTTGTTGCAAACAGCAAGTGAAGGCTAACAGGCTTTGTACAGTCGTTAAGCTCTGATTCATTGGTACATGTTAGACTGCTACTGCAGAAATGCTTAAAAAGTTATTATATGCTAATAAAATTTCAAAGGGATAAAAAGTATGTAAGACTAAGATTTTTTACTTTTGTCCCTTTGCCTGTATAACTGCTGTTTATCTTGAGCATGAGTGTTCTACCAAAAGTTCTAAATGACTTTTACCAGCAGTTCTCAATTCAATCCATTGCTTTCCAAAGCTCAGGAAACAGCAGCAAGGGTTCACATTTCGATCTAAAAGTTTAAAAAAGCTTTCCACTCCAGTTTTCTGCTTTCTATTGTCTTTATTCTGTTAAAGACAATTGCAATTCAAATTCACAAGTTACCTGATTTGAGAGCAGCAGTATACAATTACAAAACTGCTGGGTCATGGCTGCTTCTTAGTTTATTTCAGGAGATGCATTTGTGTTTGCATCCTCCTCCTACAGAAGAAAACTGCTTCAATAGAAATATGAAGAGGCAAAAAATCCCCCATAAAGTAGTTTAAAGAGAAGTGTCTTAAATGCTAATGTCTCCCTTACTAACTTTTTCAAATTAGAACAAAGATGTGGAGATACCTGCCCACCAATGCTGGGTCCTGGGCTGGAATTAGGCACTTAAAAGGGTGACATATTAACAAACCATCTGCTGTCCTGCATGCCCCTTATTTCTATGCAAGGAGGTAGGAGAGAAAATAAAAAAAAAATGAGAAAATGCATTTTTGCAAAAAATGAGAAAAATTTTGAAAAACATTTGAAAAAAAATTGAAAAAAAACCATTTTGAAAAAAAAATGCAAATACAGGTGAACACCTGAAGCCAAACTCTGCAGGGTGATAAGGGCTCAAAGAAGATGCTCTGAGCACAGTTCCCCATTCAGATCTGTCTGTGCTCAAGCCAGCTCTGACCCAAGTTGTCTGGCCTGGGACCAGACTGCTAAGACTCTTGCTGGAGCTGCAGCCATTTCTGGCCACGTCCCTGCAGATCTGGAACCCAGTCTGACTGACCTGGCATCCTGGCTTGACCTCAGCCCTGCCTCATCCCTGTGACTTGCCTGGCAAACCACTGCCCTGCTGGCAGAGCCTGGCTGTGACCACTGGCCCAGCTCTGCGCCTCCTGCTCATGCAGCACAAGGTCACTTCCCTGCCTGTTCTGCTGTGACAAGGGAGGAGGGAAGAAAAACCACAGGATGTGACCCTCCTGCCCAAGGTACTACCCTGATACGCTGAGAATTCTGAGCAACTGCAGAGTCTCACCAATCTAACGGACCAGCCCTCTTGCTTCCATCTCTCTCAGTACCAGGCACCAAAGAAAGAAGGTTGAAGAAGTCAAAGCTCAGAATCTGTGCAAAAAGGGACATGAGTTAAATGAGACCAGAAAAGGGATACATTACCATCCATGTGTATCTGCCAGGATATTTCTCTATGGACAGTTTATATTTAGAATGATTTCAGGCATTAAGGGAATCAACTGAGGACAAAGACTGATCAAATAAGCCCTTTGGTCTTTAAATAAAGTTTCATACAGTATTTTCTAAATCTAAAATAGATTATCCCCTCAGGAAAAAAATAAAAAATAAAAAGAAAAAAAACACAAACCCAAACAAATCCCAAACTAAAAAACTTTAATATAGTACTTATCTGAATATATGGTCTGTATGCTTTTGTGCTCTCCACTTCCCTCCCAGTTCAGATTTTTATATTTACAAGTTACTAGATTCAGAGATAGAATAGATCATTTATATAATTCATGCTGGCAAATATATCCTGCCATCCTGCAGGAAAGGCACCAAACTGTATCAATCCAGATGAACAATTAAAGACAAAATACGCTGTGTAGAACACAAAAGTTTGCAATAATAATTTCTTAGTTTATTTAAAATCATATTTTAATAAAGCTGTGCCTATAACTCAGCATTACCTAATAAAGCTTATTTTTAATTTATGATTACTAATCTGTAAAAGTGAAATGAATGACATATAGCTGAGCTTACAAGTGATTGCAAGGCATGGGTAAGTATTTATTGCATTACAGCAGAGCCTCAACAGCTGGCTCCATGATTGTGTTTTGTGGTATCAGGTTCTAGCACGCAGTGCTGGCGGAACAAACCCCCCTGACTGACAAACACTGTGAATTGATAAATTGGCATGGAAAGGGAGATGGAATATCATCAGCGTGTTTATTGTATTAATTGCTAGTGACAAATTGGCAAGTCCTCTCCCCTGGTTTTAGAGCTACACATGATTTTAGAAGGGCAAGTCAGATGTGCATTTAAGCTTCAGTCCTGCAACTGTCTGAATGCAAGGGCCAGAACATCTTTGTTGACACTAAACTGCAGGACCAGAAGCTAAAGTAATGTTCTACTCATATTTTCTTGCTTGCTTTCAGTGCAGAAAATGTTAAATACCATGACAAGGGCTCTCTATCTCAGTCCTTTAAAAACACAACCCACGTGCATTAGGATATGAAAAATACAGCGCACAGGTAGCAGTGCCTTTTCCACTTATGTGTAGAGCATTTAGGCAGTTGCATTTTTGGGCTTCTCATTCATGTGTCTTCAAGTCACTTGATGCAGATTTATGGCTTAATAGGTTTTTTCCATCATCTGCAATCCAAGCCGTCCAACCATCAGTAAACTGTGGAACAGAACAGTTGTTATAAAAGCAGGAGGTGGAGGCAAAAATCCCATAAAGAACAAGAAGGAAGAAAACATGTAATTTCATTTAGCTGGTCACCACCACAAGATTTCATTTTTCACAGGACTTACCATGTAAGATTTTTAAAACAATATAATCCACAAATAAGTAAAATGTTTATTGAGTAACACAGGCAAGAACAAAGGACAGGTTGTTGGTTACCTGGCACCAGCAATTATCCCAGGCATTGCTTTTTTGGAGTTGTAAAATCTCATTCCCATAACAGCAGACAAGGTGCCAGATGCCACTGTTGAAAAGAAGCCCAGTCAGAACTATGACACAGAAATGCCAGCGCAGCATTGCCACACTTGGACACTGAGCAGCACCAACCAAACAGACCTACACATATAGACAGGAACGTCTCCCTCTGCGAGTGAACAATTTGATTTCCTTCAGCATCAAAGCTGTCATTACACGCTTTTCAGCAGCTTTGGTAAGCTCGCTCCACTGCTCAGCTGAAGTGAGATCTCACCAGGGTTGAGACCACAGTCTGATCACACACAAACTCTAATCCTCTGAACAGGTCACTAGCCCTCCCTCAACCCTTATTTGCAAAAGAATTATTATTCCCTCGAACAGGCAAGCTCAAAACTGCCAGAAAACTGGGATGGTGACAGTATTCATTATGTGGGAAGTAAATACTATCTACACTTCCCATTTCTCTGCGACATTCTGAACTGGAAAGTGGCACTAAATACTACAACTGGAAAGAAAACAACCTCCTTTGAAAATTATTAGAAAACAGAAAGCGATCCAAAGGATCAAACTGAAAGAGCAATCAACATCTTAGACATTACTCCAAATTGTTTTATCTCTAAATGTGGAGAATAAATCCCCATCAATATTCACATGAAATTTACAGGGCCACTGTTTCTTTGAAGAAGAAAGGCAGGTGAAAGTGCTGTATACCTTTCTCCAAAGCCTCAAGTCTGTTTACATCAGACAGGGTAAAAGGCATTCTAGCGATCTGCTGACAAGATTCTGTTTCTGCATTTCCACCCCTGATGTACTAGGACTAACTTACAGTTCTGCAGGAGCCACAGCTGCACATCACAAGGAGAGCTGAGGAGGGATGGAGGGATGGAGGGATGAAGAGCTGTACTAGACTGTGACACATCACTGCTTTCAAGAGGTGCATTTGAAAGCAGTCCATGCACCACATCAGGACATAAAATATCTGCTCATCCCTCTTCCACGACACTGTCTAATAACCCATGGCAGAGATGTACAGCCACTCCACCATGCCAGAGTGGAAGGACAGTTCACAAATGGAAATTGTGCTGTACATTGAGCTGCAATCTACCATTCCTTACCACGAGGTCGGTCCTCTACAGTGGCTTCACAGAGCCTTTCAGCACATTAGTCCTGTTGGTTTAAAATAGTCTTCAATCACTGTAAAACTATAGTATCATAGCACTAGTAACACTATGGAGTAGTTAAAGAACTAGCAGGATCCTCAAGAAGTCATCTAGGATACCCTAGTGCCTAAAGTGCCACCTGATAGTGGTTTAACCAGATATTACACTCCTGCAGCAAAGGAACTCCCTGAGGTTCACCTGAGTGCTTCATAATACTTTCCACAGTGATTTCATCCTTCTTCCCCTGAGGAGTTAACTGCAAGCTTAACACCCACAACTTCTTGTAAGTTCTACTATAAGCAAGCAGAATAGATCACTGCCTCTTTTCTTTCGCATGCTGTTTCTTCTACAGTGTATGATGCATTGGAACATGCACTGCCCCTGAGAAGCTTGTGCAAACCAGGGTTCCATAAGGCCACATATCACCTGTCACAGTGCTGTCACTACTGCAAAAATAGTGCTTATTCCACCACCACAGGCTAAAAACGCTGCTTCACAATCAAAAATTTTCCACGTATGTTCCCTGTACCTGAGGTGCTGGTTTAACGTATTATCTAATCTGGCAGAGACAGGTATTCCTCACCGACTCTGGATTCAAACGGGACAATCCAGATCTTCGACCCACGTATCGTGCTCTTACACAAATACCTCTTGGCTGTGGGCAGGAGGTCCTGCCACCACTTACAACATTTGTGTAGGTAAAAGGGCGCGGGGAAACAGAAACATGCTAGAAAAACAAAAGGTTACTGTTCCCACCGCTACCACTAGCACTCATTACTCCGCTGCCGAGTAAACTTACCGAGGGAAAGCCACACATTCTTCGGGTCTTTGGACTGCTGGTAAGCGCCCAGTCCCGCTAAGCCGCCGAACAGAAGACCGGCAGCTAGAGAAGGGACGCTGCCTTGAATAAAAAAATAAAGCAGTCAGCGGAAGAACGCACACAGAGTCACCCTGCACACCAAACGAAAGCACTTCGAGACTTTCCCGTACCAGTAAATCCACAAAACCAACCTAACCAAAGCGTTAGGGTTTAGGGTGTGGGATCTGGGGAGGTTTTTTAAAGAGGCTTCGCAGACCTCCGCGAGCACCGTGGCAACAAGGACTCAGCGGCGCTTGCCGGGGGGAGCTGCCTGCGGGCACGACCGGGACCGGGACAGCCTGTGACGGCCTCCAGCACCCACCTGCCTTGGCGTAGCCCACGACACCGCCCGTGGCCACCAGCGCCGCGTAGCCGAAGCCCAGCCAGTCGTACTCCATCTGCGGGCAGCCGAGCCGAGCCGAGCCGAGCCGGGCCGGGCCGGGCCGGGCAGGGCAGGACAGGGGAGGGCAGGGCCGGGCAGCGGGGCCGACCTTGGGCCGCCCTCCCTCCGTCCTGCCCGCCCCGGGGACGCCTCCCGGAGGTCCCGCCCGCCTCCCGTGACGGAGCCCGGGGAGGGACAGCTCCGGCGGCGCCGCGGTGGCGATGCTGGCTCTTCTCCGCGGGGGTTTGCTTGGTTGATCGCCCATCGGTAACGCAGCTGGAAGGTCAGGAATGAAGCAGGAAACGCGCGCCTCTCCTTTTCTTCCCCGGCTCGACATCACCCCGCATTGCCAGGGTGTGGAAAGTGGAGGTTGCTCTCGATCCATAGCGCTTTTCCTCGCGCTCCAGCCGTGCCCTAGCGTGGGGTCCTTCCCACGGGAGACAGTCCCGCACGACCTGCCGCAGCGTAGGTCCTTCCATGGGCTGAAGTCCTGCAGGAGCGGGCTGCTCCAGCGCGGATGGTCAGCGCGCTTGCTCTAGGGTGGGCTCCTCTCTCCGTGGGCTGCAGGTTCCTTGGGGCATGCCCACCTACTCCAGGGTGGGGTCCCCTGTGGGCCACAGATGGGTCTGATCCATGGGCTGCAGGGGGTTAGCCCGCCTCACCCTGGGCTGCACCTTGGGCTGCAGGGGAATCCCTCCTCTTGCAGCTGGAACACCTCCTGTCCTTCTTCTGCAGCGACCTTGCTCCACTGACCTTCACAGTGTCTCCCAAAAGGTATTCGTTCCTCTCTCCAGCTGCTGTTGTGCAGTAAGTTCTTTCCATTTCTTAAATACATTATAAAGGAGGTGCCTCCGGTGTCACCATGACTTCACCCTTGGCCAACAGCGGGTCTGTCCTGGAGCTGGCTGACTCTGCCCAACATGAGGATAGGTCCTGGTGTCTCCTCTCGGAAGCCAACATTGCCCTGGCAGCCCAATTCAAATGTCAAAAGAAGGCATCTGGATTCCTCAGCAGCTCTGCTGAGAATGCTGCGCACGTGCAGAGCGATGGTGGTGTTGTGCTACAGCGCACAGTCCCAGCACCATGTGGAGCAGCCTGCCCAGCACTGCACTGGATGCTGTCCTTTGTCCCGAAGGCAGGCTTGCTACCTGGTGCCCAGTACCAATTCATTCACTGAGACAGGTGTTTCCATTTTTCATTCTTGTTTGCACCAAGTAGGGAGTTTGGTCGGCTCACCTATCATCAGTACTTTACACTATGTATATGTTTTAACAAATTAATTGCACTGTTTATACATTTTAACAAACTAAGGCAGAAGCATTCGTTGATTCCATAGTTTTTCTATAATTAGTACTTGACCCCCTGTCCATTTGCTGGTCGATATCTCTCACTTCTCATGCTAATTAGTCCACAGGTGGTGTTCTTCTCTCCATTTGAGTCTGAGGTCTGTTTTGAGTAGGTGGTCAATGAGTCGGTGGTTGTGACTGCCCCCTGCCAGAATTTACTGCTGCCAGTTACTGCTCAGTTCTGCTGACTTCACTCCTGGTAGCTCTTGTCCAGACAGCCCATTCGTCTTGAGATTGTCTTCTCCTAAAAACAAAAGGTCGAACAAAGATATGATGCTCACAGTACAATTGCTTAATCAAACTGTCCAGCAACAGCTACTAATTAACAACAATAACAACAAAAAATTGCAACGTTTGACTCAAACCCCTGTTCAAGTCCTGAAGGGCTTGGTATCTGTCCCAGTCCCTGAAGGAGACTCTGCCGCTCTCCTGGTCTGGTTCTGCAGAGGTGCCTGGGACTGATTGGCTGGAGAGCAGCTTTGCTGCAGTTTTCCTACTCCTGGAGAACGGGAAAGGTCTTGGACATTCTAGAGTGTCACAAGAAATTGCCCATGAAGCAGCAACATGCTCTTGCAGCAAAAGTGGGAGGCAGCACCCTGGGCTGCATTAGACAGGTTTGGGCAGATGATTCTTCCCCTCAGCTCTGTGGTAAAACACAGCTGGAATCTTGGGAATTCTACTCGAGGCTCAGTGCTGCAAGGCAGGCATTGACACACTGAAGCAGGTCTACCAAAGGACTCTGAAGATCATGAAGGGCTTGGAGCATCTTTCATGCAAGAAGTGTCTGAGAGAGCTGGAACTGTTCAGTCTGCATGCAAAGCTCAAGGGCTCCTTATTGATCCATATAAATATCTGCTGGGAAAGACTAAAGCAGGTAGAGCCAGGGTCTTCTCAGTGGTACCCACTGACAGCACAAGGGGCAATAGGCACAAGTCAAAATACCAAAAATTTAATTCAAGCATAAATTAAAACTTTTCATTTTGAAGGTGGCCAAACAACAGGAAAAGCTCTCAGGCAGACTGTGAAGTCTGCACCCATGGAGATATTCTTCCCCAAACTGGACACAGCCCTGACCATGCTTTGAGAAAGGAGGCTTGACCTTGGTGGGCTTCAGAGGTCCCTTCCAGCCCCAGCAGGTCCATGACTCTGTGGCACAAACACAGTGAAACTGATACAAATTTCTCAGCTGATCTCTGCCTCCTCCCTTCCCAGATTCTCAGGTTTGAGAACTGAGCACTGAAGTTCGTGCTTGTGGCAAAATCTTTTATGTATTTTACAGAAAGGAAGATGTCATTAGGCTCATGTCCTGTGCAAAAATCTGCTTCCATTTTTATCTCCTTGAGCTATACAGTAGTTCTGTTATTATTTCACGACCATGATACTCCATTTTGGGAAATGCCACACTGCTGTTTGTCTGTGATGTGCCCACCTGCTGCATTAATTTGAAATGTACCTACTCCTGTGCTTAATGGTTTTGTGGTTAGATTTAACAGACTGCTTTGGAAAAAATACTGTAATGGGTTTGAGTGACTTGTAGGAATGAGCATGCAAAGTTATTTGCTTTCATGCTTAAATTACATAAACAAATCTTACATGTCCAGAACAAAATAAAACACCCTGTATATTCCTTTTATAATAAAATACTATAGACAAACCTATTCTCAGCTGCACTGAAATGGACATTAGATACTGAATGCTTCTAATAGTTAGATGGAGGAACAGGAAATGTAGAAGATTAAGAAGAAAGAGCAGAATAAAAGAAAAGAATCATAGAATTGTTTAGGTTGGAAAACATCAAGGGGCATCAAGTCCACCTGTAAACCCAGCTCTGCCAACTCCACCACTAGACCATGTCTAGTGCCACAGCTACACATCTTTTAAATACCTCCAGGGACAGTGACAAAATCACTTCTCTGGCCAGATTGTTCCAGATCTTAACAACCCCTTCAGTGAAGAAATTTTTCCTAACACCTAATCTAAACCTCCCCTGGCACAACTGTCATTACCTTCTGACCTCTGGCAGGGCTTGTACTTTAATGTCTACACAAAGATTTACTGAACTTGGCAAGTTTCAAGTCCTGCCTACCGAGCAACACAAATGACCTGTCGAGATCGCTTTCTACTTTGTTTTTTCCCCCCACCTTCACTAGTGAGGGTAGCTGTGCTTGAACCTGGATAGTTTTGCAAGGAAAATAAATTAGAAGTTCTGAGACTGGAGCACAATAGGCTGTGGTCAGACCAGTTCTTTCACAAGGCAATGAACTTTCCTCCATGCTGGCCTCCATAAAACACTCTGAAGTAGAGGTGTGCAGGCTAGAACTTTGTTCTGTTGTATATGAACAGTTAGGAGTACAAATACATTTCAGCTGAAAGCAAGTGAATATGGTTGTTAGGCTTTCATGAAACAAACAAACGAAGAGCCAAACCCCAAGACAAATCAAACAAGAAACCTCCCCCCCAAAAAACAAAGAGGGCCATCTACTGGTCTTTTACAGGCTCAATGTCAAACCAACATTTTGCTCTAGGTTGTCTGGAAAAGCAGACTCACACTGAACAAATGACACCAAAACAGTATTTTTACCCTCTTTAGCTAATCACCCCTTCACACTCCCAGTTCATTCTCTCATGTGCCATGTTTTCCCTTTCCCATCTTTGTTTTCCTCCCGCCTCCTCCCCATTTTTGTCCTGAGGCTTTCTCTGTTTTTTGTTGTTGTCCTCCCCTTCCCCATGTTCTCAGAGCTCCTTGCCTGGAAAAGACTTAAGACAATGGATCACATTTGCTGAAGGTTGCAGTCTTTTGTGGAGAAGACTCGATTTGCATTTTTGTGCCATTAGATGGCCTGAAGCATCTGGCTAACACAGTGCTAATGATTGTCCCCAGTGACTCCTGATCAAAACCAGGCTGGTTCCTTTGATTAGAACCTTAGCTTTTAGTTTAAGTACCTAATCAAATCAGATAGAAATGTTTGGTGTTACCTACTTAATGCCATTGTTTAGCCTTGAGTGCCTATTTCTAGGCTTATTTCTGATGCCTGTTCTGAGATTCTTCATGTGCCCTTCACAAAAACTACATTCACACACCAGCCAATTGTTTATCATTCTTATGAATGAGCCTTCATGCTCGAATAGCAAACCACCACCGTGCTGGCAGTCACCAACCATGGGACAGCAGGATTTGCTAGGCAAAGACCTTTTCTTGGATGACCGTCTGTTACCAAAAGTCTGAATCCTCCCTGGATTACTAGCATAGGGAGAGGAAGGAAATGGTAAGCAAAGCCATAGCTAGAGGGTGGCCCTGTGAATCTGGAACAATGATAATTGCTCTTTTTCTTTGGATTGTCTTTAAATCCATTGTGATTGATTTGCAGAGGATCATCAAAAGTGCCCCTCTGCTGTAGAGTAATGCCAGGAAAACTTTTTTTAAGCATTATGTCAAGCTGATCATTAGATGTTTGTATGATCACAGGCTGGTTCCTGGTGAAAGCTGAGGGCGTTGATCTACTGCTGCACATCACGACCTAACGGATTATTGTGACCTCTGAATACCTGTGTCCTAATGGGTTGATCTTGAGAGCATCCTTGATTATGTTTGCAGCACCTTAATTCATCACTGCTGACCTCACAGCTCACATAAGTCAGAATCTTTGATGCTTTAACTGATTTAGAAGTCGGCAGCTGACTCAGAAGCCAGTGAGCAGACAATCCTACTGGCTTACTTCAGTTTTATGCCTCTTGTGGCTATGCTGTGATTTTTTCATGGGTGCCAAAGCTTCAGCCTTGCATTTGTGGGTTTCAAGATGATGGGTTAGTGGTAGCTGTGTGCTCACAAATTAAGTGAGACAAGGTTTGAAGGATAAGGCAGAGAAATTGATACAGGCAACAGAGGAATGGGGTATGCAAGAGAGCAAACCAGACCAGACTATAAACTCACTAAAGTGTGCTTGGATTTTTCTCTGTTCTCCATCTGTGGGTACCCCTGGAAGTGTTCCAGGTCAGGTTGCATGGAGGCTTGATCTAGTAAATGGTATTTCTGTCCATGGCAGGGATGTTGGAATTAGATGATCTTTAAAGTCCCTTCCAACCTAAACCATTCTACAATACTATGATTCTACATACACATTGCTTTCATTCCTGAAGTGAAGTTGAAAGTATACCTTGGTAAACCTCTATTTTTTTCCTCTCCTCTCCTCTCCTCTCCTCTCCTCTCCTCTCCTCTCCTCTCCTCTCCTCTCCTCTCCTCTCCTCTCCTCTCCTCTCCTCTCCTCTCCTCTCCTCTCCTCTCCTCTCCTCTCCTCTCCTCTCCTCTCCTCTCCTCTCCTCTCCTCTCCTCTCCTCTCCTCTCCTCTCCTCTCCTCTCCTCTCCTCTTTTCTCAACTAGACTCAATTTGAGCATCTTCCTGGCTCCTAATACTGGGATTATCTCTGCTATATCTTCTTTTGGACTGGCACAAATACTGCTTGGCCTGTAGGCAGAGGAATTGATACAGCTCAGATGCAGACAATTCTAGCAAGAGTGGGAATGGGAGCGCTATGAGCCTGTTGATTTAGGCTGGCATTGCTGCCAGACATCAAGCCACAAGCTTGGCCTAAGACTTGTCCTCCCTTCTCTTTAACAAATCCTGCTGGTGGACCTGCTGCCGTGGAATTTTTTTCAGGTCCCCAGACCAGAGCGCTAGAGCAGAATTTGTGCAGGTGCCTGGTTTGCAGTGGCAGGCTCAAGCTCTCCAGGGAGCAGGAGGAGGCATAGTGCTGCATCCTGCTTCCCTTGGACCCCCTGTCACAGCACAGCTGTGCTCCCGAGGGCTCTGTCACAAACCCCGCAATGTGGCACGTGGCACCAGACATTTTTGGCTGCTGTGCACACCTCTGATGCCAGAGGCACACACACAGAACATACACCTTCCAAGGGGTGGGGATTTTTGGTAGCATTTGCATGTGTTCAGCTAAAAAGCAAATTGCATGAAACCTGCAAGTGATTCTGCTGGCTTGGATCAGCCCCATGAGCTGACTCGTGTCTCAACTTTCCTATTAACTTCACAGTGCTGTGCTGTGCGGTGGAAAACAAACACTTGACAGTGCTTACTGCACCTGGAGAAATAGTGTGTCTGAGGAAGGTGAAAACTCGTGAAAAAGCCCTCAACTCCAACATCCTGCAGATGGGAACCCTTGTAAGGGAAAGCTCCACTTAATTTGAGGTTTAGAACAAGCTTTGGCCCTGTCAGCTCACACATCCCACTGCAGCTACTGTGCTGCAGAGCTGCCCAGCGGAGTGCTCCATGTCTTGTAGTAATAGACAGCTAAACAAACCCTGATGATGAGTTCAAGATAAAACAAACCCCTGCAAGCACTGGTGATATCTCCTCCCCACCACTGACAGGAGGTGCAGTGCTAGCTCCTCCAAATGTCTTCTCCCTACTTCACACACAGAAGAGTCATGTGTCAGAGAATACATCCTGCTTCTGTCTTTCATTTTTGATATATTGAATATCTCAGATGCCAGGGAATTAAGGGAAAGCGTTGCAGTGTCTACACCAGGCACAGAGGTTTGCACAGTTATGGAGCTGCTGGTACAGGATCACGCAGTGAATGAAAACACCCTTGATGCTGGGAGTGCACAAAGGTTGAGGAAAGGGAATAGATGATTTTCATTCATAAGCATGAATCCTAATCCCAATGTGATGGCAGCCTGTGCAGGTGTACTTGTCATAGCTTCAGGCCTTTCCCCAGTGGGGTTCTGAGCCCCTCCAAGGATGGAGACTCCCTGGACAGCCTGTTCCTGTTCTCAGTTTAATGTAAAGAAGTTAGAAAGGCTGCAGTTCCACCTACATCCTACAGTGAGATTTCAGCTCTTTGGACAAGTGTAGAAGTCTTTAGGAGCAAATAAGCAAAAAAGCATCCAGTGGGTTGTCTAAGCAAGTCAAATTAACTGCAGTGGAAAGTCTGACTTGCTTGGGAATCCCATTAGAGAGAGCAGCATGCCCCATCTCAGTCAGGGTTTTGGTGAGTGACTGAACAGAACAGAAAAATCTTATTTGTCTATATTGATCCAGGAATATTCTGTTCTCAATTCAGAATTCATTCAGAACAGGAATATTCTGTTCTCAATTCAGAATTCATTCAGAAATAGGGTTTGTTTAAAAAAAAAATAATTTGTTTTTCCTTGGCCATATTTGTAGAAGACAAGGAGGTAGAGAGACGGGAGCCCAAGCTCTCTGTGTGGAGGTGTGCCACAGCTGCTGAACTGAATCACTGCTGTTACTGCTGTGCAGGGGAGCCTAACCTTCCTTAACATCCTTCCTACCAGCCACTCCGTCCAGTTTTTCATCTTTCCCTGTCTTTTACTGCTATTTCAAACAGCAGTTTGGTATGGTCTCACTGGTTTCAATGAACTTCTTCAGTCTGGCTGCCAGAAATCATTGTTTTGTCTCTTCTACAGTGATTAACTGTATTGTTCTTTCTACAAAAAAGAAACAAACAAAAAAAAAAAAAAAAGAGACTGATGAGGCTGGTGTTGCACCCAAAACTCAGTCACACAGTGAAAACAGATTAATTTGCTTACGGAAAAGCGTGACCTGCAGTAGCATTCATGAAAACAAATCAAAATTTAAAAATAAATTAATAATTAATATATCGACAGAAATCTGTGATATCTTTCTGGATTCTTACTTGAACAGGTAATATAACCCATAATATATCTGTATACCCATAAAATATCTGTATTTCTCCAGGTCCAGAGTGCAACATGATGTTATATCCATGAATTCTAAACTGCCAAGCTCACTGCTTCTGCTGCAAAGTGATATTTTGCTATTCACCTCTGGAGTCTGAACTATGAAATATGATGTTGTTTTCACTCTGGAGTACTTTAGCTACTCACACAAAATGGTGACCACAGCTTTATTTTACTTGAGATTTTTCAGTTTGGGAGATATTCAGTTTTTTAGACCAAGGAGGGGATGGGCTGGTCCCAGACCTCTCTTAAGTTCTTGAGTCTCTAGACCTTCCTAAAACTCTCTGTTTAAAATAATTACTCACTCTGAAATACTTCTCTCTTCAGCTTCCTCCGTGACAGTAAGATAGCAAAGGCCTCTTCCCCCTCTTCAAAATACTGAATATTTTCTTCTCTGGAGGTAAATTTTTGGTGCCTTTCTGCTGGAATCCACATCATTAGGTGTAGGCAGCTGTAAAAGCAGAATAAGCTGCCTGAGGCAGATCCTGTCTGTTCAGAATCTTTCCTGTGGGTTACCAGCCATGCTCCAGGTCATCTGAATGTGTTGTGTTCCTGTTACAGAACTGCTGCAGTTTGCAATCCAGTTTGTTAAAAGACCCTGAAATTAGCAATGTTTTCATAAAGTTGGTGTTAAATTGATGTTATTCTTTGAGCCATCACTGCTTGCTCAGAAGAAAGGCTGGAGAGCAGCACACAGTCTCCCTAGATTTAGACATCCTGATTTTTACTACTTTTGTGCAGCTGACTGGGTCACTCAACAGTGCTGCTGACATGCTATGAGAATACAACCACAATAACTAGAGGAATAAGCGTTCATAGGTTTGCTTCCTTGCTTTGTTTTTTTAGGACGTGATGACTGATACCCGTGGCTTTTGTCTTCTATTTGCCACACTGATCTATCTAGCTGATAGATAGATAGATAGATAGATAGATAGATAGATAGATAGATAGATAGATAGATAAAGAGATAGAGAGATAGTGAGATAGAGATATAAATTTTATATTTATTTTTTCTGCTTGTCGGTTGAGATTTTGCATACTCTACGAAGAGTTTGGAGGGAAAATGTGCTCAGACGTTAGATGACCTCCCTCTAGTGGCTGTTACTGAGGAATCAAAACAGGGCTGTGATCTGCTGAACCCAAGGTTGTGTTTGCATCCACCACTGTATGCCATGAAACTCATTAAACTGGGGAAGAAGTCTTATGCCACATCAAAATACATATCGGAAACACTACGTTGTTGCCAAAACTTAGTTGCTGCTTTTTCAGTCCTGAAAATACTTATCTTCCCCATTTTCCCTCTTTCCCTCTGTGTCCTTACACAGGACGATCTGAGGACACTGACAAATCAAAATCTGCATGTAAATAACTTTTTTTTTTTTTTCCCCAGTCCAGTTAGTTGGCCAAGTAAAACAAGTATGCAAACCCCGGTTTTTCCTGCATGGACTCTTGTGCCTGAAACCCTATCTGATTTTTCTAACCAGACACATTGATCTAGTAAAAGATCCTGTTTGCTATTACAAACCTTGTCCCAGCAGATATTTAAAGAACAGGTGTGATCTCAGAAATGTAGCATCTTGATTCCATTTCCAGTAGTTTTCAGTTATTCCCTGTAGTAAATATTGGTATCTCTGACAAAACCATATCTATGTGTATATCCAGCAGTTGTATTCCTGTGTTTAAGATCTTGCTGATTGTGATTCATTACACTTATCTTTTAGACATGAAATGTGCCAGGAATGCATGGTTGTGTTTGTATTTTTGTAGAAAAAGATAGCAGTGACAGGGTAGCAAGACAAAAGTTGGAGCTAGAAAACATCCCATTAAAAATGACGAAAATGGAAAGCTCCTGCTCTTTGCCCTGGTGTCTCCTTTTGCATCTCTCATACTTTGGCCTCCAAGTCTTAAGTGATTTGCAGGCAGTATGAGACAACCCAACCCAAGCTGCATTTACAGAACATTCCTAAAAATCCTGTCTCACAAGTTTATGCTCTGACACAGCAGAAATTAAGATTGCTACTGCTATTCTCTTGACTGCTTTTAGTGATGTTGTAGGCTGGAGTGTTGTCACCTGAAAATACCAGTTGAATTTCCTCTGTCAGTGAAGAGAAAACAACTTAAGTATGTACTTTTACTCACACTAGATTTCCCACAAACTAATTTTGCATGCTATTTGTATATTTTTCACTGGTTTCACTGTAGTTGTGCTGATGTGAAATTGCTGTCATTGAAGCTGACTGAAGTTCTTATTTTTTTTTCTCATCAATACACATAAATGTGTTATGGTTTAAGGATTCTTAGAATAAAATATTTGTTGGTAGCACAGGAAGAAAAAATGGAGAAAAATGCACCCATTACCATGACAACCTCCATGGTTCTCTTCCATAGCAATCCACTTCACCGCTTCCACCTCCCCATCATGTGTTGGCCATGGATCCTGGAACAGCTGAAACTAGGCAGCAGAAAATCAAATAGTTAGTCCTTTTAAGAGCTTTGAGTTCAGGTTCATGTCCACTCTGTGGGACCTTTCTCCACAGATCTGGGGTAAAATACTTTGGAATACACATCAACAGATGCCTGGCTGCTAACATGGCTGTCAAGTTTCATTGCTGAGAGCAGCTTTCATGACACAGACAAGATGTCAACCCAAAAGACCTAAAGATTTCGTTTGAGAAATAAAATCCCTCTTCTGCAACAGCCCCAGTATGATACTGCACATGACCCTTCATCCTCTGAACCAGCACTGCCCTCCAAATGCTATTTGAACACTGGGCCACTAACACATAGTACCTTCACATGTATTTAGTGGTAAGTATTGGATTTTTGCTTTGGTTTTTGTTGTTTGTTTGTTTATTGGTCGGTTGGTTTAAGGAAAGAGACTAACAGAAGAAATTCAAACATTATAGAATTTGAAGGAATTATTGAAACTGAATTACAGCCTATGATGTTATATAATAATATATATAGATTTAGGCAGATCACAGGACCTATCCAGGATATAAATGATTAAGAGTTTATCCTCTGCTTCTCACTAATTATCACTTTTCACTTGTCACTGGAAACACCTTCTACTAGGCCAGGTTTCTCAAAATCCCATCCAGACTGGTCTTGGGGCATCCACAGCTCCTCTGGACTGACTGTCCAGTGCCTCACCACCCTCACAGTAAAGAATTTCTTCCATAGATCCAATCCAAAACCATCCTCTTGCAGTGTAAAGCCCTTCCCCATGTCTTATCCTTACATGCCCCTGTAAAAGGTCCCTCTCTCCTCCAGGTTGAAGAGCCCCAGCTCTCTCAGCCTGTCTTCATAGGAGTGGTGCTCCAGCCTCTGATCATATTTGTAGTACTCCTCTGGCCTTGCTCCATCAGGTCCATGTGCTTCTCATGTTGGGGGACCCAGAACTGGATGCAGCACTCCCAGGAGATTCTCACGAGGGTAGAATAGAGGGGTCCCATCTCTCCAGCCTGTCCAGGTCCCTCTGGATGCCATCCCTTCCCTCCAGCATGCTGGCAGCCCCACACAGCTCAGTGTCACCAGCACCAATAAGGGGGGTGCCCTCAATCCCACTGTCCGTGTGTCACTGACAAAGATGTTAAACAGTGCAGTCCCAATACTGACCCCTGAGGAATGCCACTCATATCAAGTGCCACACAACTCACACCAAGTGCCACGCCACAAAAACTGACTCATGACTTTTAAAACAAATGCATAGAAGACTGTATGAGCCAACTGCAGAACTACCATAGCACTTTACCATAAACAGCAGTGTGTGTCAGCTATAACCAGAACATCATGACTTTATTTCTCCCCTTCTGTATATTGGGTTTATCAAATAAACCAACATACCAGAAAGTGTGGTTTTATCCCAGGAAAATTCAGAAACATATTACTTTTTCACAGAAAGCATTAAGGTAAAGGTAACACTTTATGAAAGAGAAGAAGAGACAGTGATGACAGGGGACAAATGCTTTAAATAGCCTGGAATGTGCATTATTGTCCCAAATTAAAAATCTGTTCATAACAGATGGCAATAAATGTTGTGTGTGGGAAGTTTTGGAAAGTGCTGATACATGGCAAAGCAGAAAGATATCTGACAAAACAGGAATGACCCCAGGACATCCACAAAAATACTGGAAGGCACTGCCTTCCAGGAATACAAAACTACTGACTTCACATTATTCACTGTTTCCCAAATCGAGGAAACTAGGCATCTTTGTAAGTTAATTAAAAAGTAGGGTAAAGTGTAGCTCAACATGGGAGAGAAAAAAAATTGTCATATTTTTCTTTAAGTAGTTGCTTGAGTGACTGATTTCAGATTCAGAATTTTCCTGGGGTGCTCTTCTTAAAAAGACAGTTTGTTTGAGAAGTGATGTTGCTTATGAAAGTTAAAATAAATTTTGTCATGACCTGATCACTCTACTTCTGTTAACCTCTTTTCTCCCATCCCATCATGGTTAGCAGAGTTTTGTCCTTGAAAACCAGGAACAGGAAAGAGCCACCGCGTGGGTGGCAATACTGAGCACTGCTCTGGAAACAAGTTTGCTGCCACCAGGTCTTAAGAACAGCCACCAGCAGCATTGCACTGCTCAGGTGTGGATACAGCCACAGGAGAGATGGGTCAGCCCCTCTGATTTAATTTCATTTAATCAGCCTTTAATTTCATGCCTTATCTTACTGGTGGAGGTTTGGAAGAAGGAAAAACATTGCTTCAGAGCCTGAACCTCTCTCACAGAACAAAGGCAGCACAATCCCAAAGGGCAACTGAGCCCTCCCCTTCAGGTTTTTATGCAATTACAATTCCAGTGTGAGCTGTTCTGCATGTGTTGACTCCAAGAGGCAGCCCCTTCCCTCTCCTCCTTGCACCACCACAGATTATGAAGGCAAATGTAGGCACCTTACACAACATGAGCCACTGCACCCCCATTTCTGTAACATGCACACATAAGCCAACATTAGGCTGGAAATGTTGCAGCATAAAAGGCTGCCTGATTTGCCTTGACCCTCCAAATGCCATACTTGTGATTCCAGGGTCAAACCTAGTTACCAACAAGCTAATCTCACCATCCCCTGAAACAACCTGTGCTTTCCTTTCAGCACTTCCCTCTGGGCAAAGGGACAATTTCTTTTCACTCCTATGCCACTAAGTGATACGAGCTTTTCTTGTGCACTTTGCAAGCTGATGCACAGGAGTTTGCTCCTTAGAAATCTGCCTGAACTGTTCCCATCCTTGGGAATATTATTCTGCAAGACATGATTGAAATCAACAGTAACTTTTGCTGAGCACTGGAGTCATATATTTATGTTTGGGAAACGTGCAGGGCTTGAGGTGGGTCACATAAAAGTGGGCTGCAGGACACCCACAATCGGCAGGCACATGTCCCAGTGCTGCCTGCCCCTCAGGCAGGGTGCCTGCCTTGCCAGCAGTGTACCACATTCCCACTCCAGCACCATGGCCTTCGGAGAGCCCCCAGTGCCCACCACGAGCCCCCACTGTGCCCCAGCAGCACAGCAGTGACCAGCAGCACCGAGGTGGCCACCAGCAGTCCCTTCACCCACCTCCATCACAGTGCCCACACCACCAGCCTTGGCTCACCCCTGGACTGGCCAGCACCTCCTGGATGATCCCGTTCCTGAAACCAGTGCCACAAGCCACTTCCCACAACAGGGAGGGGAGTCTCCCCACCATCCACAATCCAGCCACCAGTCTTTAGGAAGATGGAGAGAAGCTGATGAGCAGTTGTGGGTAGGATGGAAAGGGTTACCTCTTAACCCTGTACAGCAATAAGAATTTGTCTGACCAGGTGCATAAGACAGCATGCAAGAATGATTTGCTCTGAAATTCTGTTTTGTCTGTTTTCTTGTTTGCCCAGCAAGACTAGTTATCTCACCTGACCAGGGAAGGAAGGTAGCTGGTAAAGATGGGGAAGAGGGGAGCAGTCCTCAGAAGAAAATATTTTCTTTCAAGATCAGTTTGCAACAATGAAGAAAAAAAACTACCAACACCCCTCCTTAAATATGTACAAAGGCTCAATTTCATATTTTGTCATGAGAAATTTTCATTTCAGTGGTATATGCAAAAGCAAAAATGTGTGTGTGGCAGGGTGAAGGTTTAACTAAAATAAACTCAAGATTGTTGAGCTTCAAAGCAGA